>NC_139845.1:4117824-4130324 GCF_963691815.1 Echiichthys vipera
AGCAACGCAAACCCAATATTAAATCTCCTGACATAAATATCCGTCTCTTTAGCTGCTAAATGCACCACTAAGTTCCTAACCATCTCGTCTCTGTGTCTGTCTGCTGCTTTATCAGAGGCTTTTCACCGAAAATGACGCTATGACATAAAATTAACAGATGCTTAAAGTGAAATTCCGGCGTAAAATCATCATCATCCCAGGGTCCTTTTACACAGAAAACAAAGCACCAATGGGCTCCTTCCTTTGGGATTCACTTTGGTAATCCACTTGAATGGACTTTACTATGAGAGGAGCTGGTACAGGGGCCAGTAGGTAAGTCTTTAAAACACTCTTTTAACAAACTCTGGGTTCACTAACTAGTGGTTAAAAAAGACCTTTGAATACCTTCACTGTACTGCCCCGAGCTAATAAAAAAAAAAAAAAAAAAAAAAAAAAAAAAAAAAAAAAAAAAAAAAAAAAAAAAAAAAAAAAAAAAAAAATCCAATTTCCCCGTGTGGGATTAATAAAGTAATTCTTCTTCTTCTTCTTCTTCTTCTTAATCACTGTTAGCCTCGTCCGGCTGTTAGCAACTCTCCGGGATTTCTCCGTTAATTGATTTTGGGTCGGATTACACTTTAATATTTAAAGTTCTGATGCAGCGACACGCTTCGTTTCAAGCTTCAAACTGATGTAAAAGCTAAAAAACTGCTTTTGTTTAAACGCTCTGAGCAATAAAACACATTTCTTCGTAGCATTTACGTTGTTTCCACATTACAACGTAAAGCTCATGAAGACACCGAAGTCCAAAGAACGACTTAACAACGGGATCATCCGAGGTGCACCTGAATGCACCATCATCATGTTACATGTTAACCGCATATATCCAAGAACGTGACTCTCAGACAACATTCGTTCATTCATCTTCAACCTCTTGTCCCTGTCGGGGTCGCGGTGGGGCTGGAGCCGATCCCAGCTGACATCGGGCGTGAGGCGGGGTCCACCCTGGACAGGACGCCAGTCTATCACAGGACACATAGAAACTTACAGAGACAGACAACCATTCACACCTACGGGTGATTTAGAGTCATCAATGAACCGAACACCTGCACGTCTTTGGACTATGGGAGGAAACCGGAGAACCCGGAGAAAACCCACGCAGACACGGGGACAACATGCAAACTCCACACAGAAGGGGCCCAGCAGGGATTCAAACCTGGAACCCTCTCGCTGTGAGGCGACAGTGCTAACAGCTTAATCAAAACTTGTGAGCGATTCGGTTACTCTGTGCGTGCATCTCCCCGTCTGCAGAACGGACATTTGCCTTTTTACGTAAACACGTTTTATCTCAACGAGTTTTTGATTTCCCGTCAGATTCCTCCTCCGCGTGTGGCAGGTATCAGCCTCCGCGCTGTGTGTGTGTTTGCATTCACACAATAGGCGGCTGATTAGAGGACTGCAGGAGGAGAGGGACGATTAAGGGAGAGATACACGACAGAGGAAGAGAGAGGGACGATAAGCAGATGGAGACAATGTTTGTTTACAGGAAAACGCTATGAAACCAGATGTTTGATAGTGAGGAGAAGAGCGTGGTCGTCCAGGGTTATTTCAACAGCAGCGTCTGTAACGGTGTCGGAGCAGCTCAAGAGACCGGAGCAGAAATTACACTAAATAATGAATAAAGTGATTATTCTGATGTTTAACCGCCCTGAAAATGGTCTAAATGCTGTTTCATAAGTGTTAATAACAACTCAAGAGTATATTTTTGAGACAAAGTGGGTATGTTCACGAGTGAGGGGACGATGGAGCGTGAGTTTGGCCGGAGAATCGGAGCAGCGGGGGCGGAGCTGCAGTCGCTCTACCGCACCGTTGTGAGGAAAAGAGAGCTGAGGAAGACAAAGCTCTGGATCTACCCTCAGTCCTGGTTCCTACCCTCACCTGTGGTCCTGAAAGCTGGGTCAGGACCCAAAGAACCAGGTCGCGGGTACAAGCGCCCGAAATGGGAACTCGGAGTAGAGCCGCTGCTCCTTTGCGTTGAAAGGAGCCAGTTGAGGTGGTTCAGGCATCTAGTAAGGTTGAACCCTGGGTGCCTCCCTCATCTTCAGCCTCTTATCCGGGGTCGGGTCGCGGGGGCAGCAGCTTTAGCAGGGGACCCCAAACTTCCCTTTCCCGGGCCACATTAACCAGCTCTAACTGGGGGATCCTGAGGCGTTCCCAGGCCAGTGTGGAGATCTAATCTCTCCACCTGGTCCTGGGTCTTCCCCGAGGCCTCCTCCCAGCTGGACGTGCCTGGAACACCTCCCTAGGGAGGCGCCCAGGGTTCATCCTTACCAGATGATCCTGAACCACCTCAACTGGCTCCTTTCAACACAAAGGAGCAGCGGCTCTACTCCGAGTTCCTCACGGATGCTGAACTTCTCCCCCTCTCTCTAAGGGAGACTCCAGACCCCCTCCTGAGGAAACACATTTCACACGCTTGGACCCGCGACCTGGTTCTTTGGGTCCTGACCCAGCTTTCATGACCACAGGTGAGGGTAGGAACCAAGATTGACCGGTAGATCCAGAGCTTTGTCTTCCTCAGCTCTCTTTTGGTCACAACGGTGCGGTAGAGCGACTGCAGCTCCGCCCCCGCTGCTCCGATTCTCCGGCCAAACTCACGCTCAATCGTCCCCTCACTCGTGCGACCGGTACGTAACCGTGACAGGCCTCAAAAGTTGGTGGGATTAGAGAAAAGGTCGCAACTTGGAAGACTTTAAGATCCTTTTTTAATGAAACTCTGTGATGTTTGTCTTCGTTTAGCTACAAAAGAAAGACGTCAGCGAGTATTGAGCTCCACCGTGACACTTTAAACCAAATATTCATACATTTATTAATAATATTGTTCTGTTTATGATGATTGTAGTTTTCTGTATGACTCTATTTTCAGTGTGAGGGGCTTAAAAGTTAATTAAGCAAATTTAAATAAAGGAGGAATGTTAACGTGTTTTCCCTCTGAGGTTTTATGGTTACTCATTAACACACACACACACGCACGCACGCACACACACACACACACACACACACACACACACACACACACACACACACACACACACACACACACTAACACACACACACACACACACAAACACACACACAGGGAAACCAGCAGGAAGGAAAACTGTCGTAAAACATTTTCCAGTGTGGGAACATTTCTCTCCTCTGTGTTTGAGTTCCACACTTTCTCTCCCTCTTCTTCTGTTCTGTCGTTCTTTCTCTGGCGTGTGAAGAAACGGGATTTAATGCTTTCACCTCTTCTCTCTGTTACGTCACCTGTTATTATTTTTAGTCATTTTGCAACCTTTTATGGTGGTTTTGCATCTATTTTTAGTCATTTTGCATCTTTTTGTGCTGGTTTTGCATCTATTTTTAGTCATTTTGCGTCTTTTTGTGGTGGTTTTGCATCTATTTTTAGTCATTTTGCATCTTTTTGTGGTGGTTTTGCATCTATTTTTAGTCATTTTGTATCTTTTTGTGGTTGTTTTGCATCTATTTTTAGTCATTTTGCATCTTTTTGTGGTGGTTTTGCATCTATTTTTAGTCATTTTGCATCTTTTTGTGGTGGTTTTGCATCTATTTTTAACTCTTAAAGCTTCAAATATTTAAAATTGAAGGAGAAAAGTCAGGCCTGATTTGTTTCAAACCATAAAGGTCAGAATATTTAATATTACATCAGCCAACAGACACTTATTTCACAAAGAGTTGACGCGGTCATTAATGTGACATCCGTCACCGCCCCGAGGCGTTAATGAGTCTCCATCAGAGCTACAGAGAAAGCATTCCTCTCTGTCCTGGACTCTTTCTTTACTCTCCCTCCCTCCGTCCTCTCTGTTTTCTCTCCGCCGGTGTTTGTCTTTCCCAGCAGACAGGAAGTCATGACCACTTCTTCTCTGTCAATCATTCGCCGCCTCTCCCTTCGGCCGAGCCAATCAGACGGCGGCAGAGGATGAACTTTGACTCGTACTGTACAGACACTCGGTGGTTTTCACAGACAGGACGTCCAGTTTACCACAGGAGCTTTAATAATTACAGTCACTCGTCTTTACTGTTTCTTACACCTACACAGCAAATGAATCCTCCAAAACTCAGAAAACGTCTGTTTTTAACTGATTTATTGATCAGGTGATTGTTTTTTATGTCAAATAAGTGAAAACTGAACTTAAACGTGTACTAGAAAGTGAAATAAATGACCCCAAAGAGAGTTCCTAGAGGATCTGAGCGGTCACAAGATGGTTAAATAGTTAAATAACCTTTATGTCAGACTTGCAGACTATGCAGGGTTCCCTAACTTTTCTCCATTTTTGTCTTTTTTCTTATGAAATACGACTTTCTGGGGTCTAAAAAAGCTTCACTCTGAGCAGGAAGACGCCAAAATAACTTGATAAAAACTTTGACAGTACAAAGAAAATGTCAATAACACAGGATCAGGCTGATACGACTAGAGATGACATCTGAAAACTGCGTTACGCCAAATCTTTGACAGGTAAACGAGGCCTATTGATCCACTTCCTCTGGTCGCCAACATAAACAGTCACACTCACTTCCTGCACTAATAAAACAGAGTACATGACTCCGTGCTCTGGCCGGCTGCCCTGTGAGATCACTGTCACTGTGATGACTGACACAGGCGTGTGTGTGTGTGTGTGTGTGTGTGTGTGTGTGTGTGTGTGTGTGTGTGTGTGTGTGTGTGTGTGTGTGTGTGTGTGTGTGTGTGTGTGTGTGTGTGTGTGACGTGTATAGACACAAAAGATCGGTTACATGCTCAATATTTCCTCAGCCCAACTGAAATTGTCCTCTTTAAAGGCACAAACTGAACTGTTTTAATGGAAATAGAGTGATCAGTTCACGCACAAGTGCATTTAATCACAATATAACTTTTTTAACTTGCACAAGTTGGTTCTACGCTTTCATACTTCCAAGGTTTTCAATCAATTTTTGTCATTTTGCAACTTTTTATGGTGATTTTGCATCTATTTTAAGTCATTTTGCATCTTTTTAAGGTGGTTTTGCAACTTTTTGTGGTGGTTTTGTATCTTTTTGTGGTGGTTTTGCATCTATTTTTAGTCATTTTGCGTCTTTTTGTGGGGGTCTTGCATCTATTTTTAACGATTTTGCATGTTTATATGGCTTTGAATGCATTTTGTGTGTCTCTGTCATTGTTTTTTGTCTCTATGTGGTCGTTTTGTGGTTGATTTGCATTCATTTTTGGTCGTTTTGTGTTAACTTGTGGTCATTTGGCCTCTCTTATGTGAATATTATGTGTTTTTTTCAGTAATAGTTAGATGAGTCGACATTATGAACCCCTGGGCCTCCGACTGAGGTGGTTACATGAGGTGTTTTTATTATAGAGATTATTGAGGTCCATATAAACACAGCTATGGACTCATCATGGATTCAACCCAACACAATAATTTGAATCAAAAGTTGAATAGTCACTGAACTGTTCAACTACATTTGTCACAGAGACACTTGTAACGTAATAAAGTTTATATTTTTACCACTGAAATACAAAAATCTCACTGTCTGCAGCTTCAGGGAGAATCCAGTGAAACACTTTGTCTCGTCTCACGGCTGCAAATCATGTCATTATCTCCGACATTCAGTTTCTAGACGGCTCCTCCACCACAAACCACAGACAGACACTGAGAACTGTGTGTGTGTGTGTGTGTGTGTGTGTGTGTGTGTCGCCCTTTTTAGATGCGTCAGCTTTTTTGAAACAAGGAAAAACAGAAGCAGAAATACTGTCAGAGCTCTGCAGAAAGAAGCTGATGGGAAACAAAAAAGAGACCAAAAGCATGATGAAGTAATTCCCACGAGCAAAGCACATTGCGGCCGTCGTCCCGCGCTTTGTTTTGACGTAGAAGTGTTCAATCGCATCTGGAGGGGAAGACTTTGGATATTTTGAAGCGTGGCTGTAACCGCGAGGTGCTTAACCATATTCAGTGTTGCGTAACGTAAACGTGACACAGGAGAACTGAAGGGTCAGGACCCAAAGAACGAGGTCGCGGGTACAAGCGTGTGAAATGTGTTTCCTCAGGAGGGGGGCTGGAGTCTCCCTTAGAGAGAGGGGGAGAAGTTCAGCATCCGTGAGGAACTCGGAGTAGAGCCGCTGCTCCTTTGCGTTGAAAGGAGCCAGTTGAGGTGGTTCAGGATCATCTGGTAAGGATGAACCCTGGGCGCCTCCCTAGGGAGGTGTTCCAGGCACGTCCAGCTGGGAGGAGGCCTCGGGGAAGACCCAGGACCAGGTGGAGAGATTAGATCTCCACACTGGCCTGGGAACGCCTCAGGATCCCCCAGTTAGAGCTGGTTAATGTGGCCCGGGAAAGGGAAGTTTGGGGTCCCCTGCTAAAGCTGCCGCCCCCGCGACCCGACCCCGGATAAGAGGCTGAAGATGAGGAGAACTGAAGCTCTCGTCAAAGCCACCAGACTCCATTCACAAAAACTGTATTTAAACCTCACAGAGACACAGGAGCTGCTGCTGCTCTACCTCTGTCTCCATCTGTGCGTAAGTTCCTAACTCTTTAAAACACCAAAGTCACACAACGGAGACGGAAACTCTGTGAGGTAAAGTTACTGTTTTTGTCAATGGAGTCTGGTGGCTTTGACTGGGGACATTTAACAACAGACTGTGGGGGTCTGCACTTGTACATAACTTATCTTGTTCTTTGCCCTTTGCAGTTTGTACTTTATTAGTTTACTGTTTGTGTTGTGTGTTGTGTCTCCTGTGTGTTCAGTCAGTCTGTAACTTTGTGTTTTGCTGCTGCCGACCTGAACAGGTCTCTCTTGCAAATGAGACCCTGGGTCCCAATGAGATTTTACCAGTATTAATAAATAAATAAAATAGAATAAATAAGTAGAATAAAACGTCCTCTTCTCGGTAACACAGTGACTGTGGATAACTCATACGGCTGTTTAAAGTACCTGCCTGTTTACTTCTGCTCTGACTAAAAACATGTTATTGTTCATTTTTCCTTTACACTTAAACAACCTTGGTTTTGTTTTATTTTATAATATTTTCTAAGTATTGGTTACTCAGATAAAATATCATGTGTGCACTTTTAAAAATAGAAATACATCTACGGTAAACAGTAGGCTATATGTAAACAGACAGATGTACCAGCGAGTCTGTCAGCTCTCCACACACACACACACACACGCACACACACACACACACACACACACACACACACACACACACACACGCGCTGACCCCACTGTTTCCAGATGCAAACACACCAAAACTGTATTTTTATGAAATAACTGACGCAACCTAAAAAAGCCAAAGCCGCAGCACTGTACTCAGCACTACTCAGCACTACGAGTGTGTGTGTGTGTGTGTGTGTGTGTGTGTGTGTGTGTGTGTGTGTGTGTGTGTGTGTGAAATATGCTGAACTAATCCTCCTACAGACTCGCTGCACCCACAAATACGTTACCCGAACACACACACTGTTAAAGTTACTGAAGCACCACAGAGATACAGTTGTGTAATATCATAATACACTCTAACATGAACCAGACACACACACACACGCACACACACACACACACACACACACACACACTCAGAGGCCATTCTTGGTGAGTGATGTATTATGGGTGTGTGCACCGACTTTGGGGTCCAACGTTTTATCGAAGCAGAATGGAATTTGAAAAACAAACGTTATCGTCTTGTTTTTGTCGCGTTCGTCACATAATTATTATCGTTCATCATCATTTAATCTTCTCATCAGTTTCTTAATGTTCAAATACTTTCTTTCTGCACGATCATCCATCTAATACCCTAAAACGATCGGTTTATTACGACGTCGGATGAATAAAAGCAACAAATCTCAACAAGATTTGGCTTTTTTTGGGCTTAAAAACGACTTAATTATTAATTAATTATCAATAAATTAACTATTTCAGCTCCACATGTTGTGTTTTATTGCTGCCACTTCACACACACATCATCCTCCTGTTATTCATGTACTTGTACTTTATATGATGTTCTTTGACGTGTCGTTATGTTGCATTTAAATGCCGATTTTTAATGTTTTTTCTCAGTTTCACACATAAAATTCTTCATAGTTATTCTAATAAATCGGCTCCACGCTGCCTGTAGGAAAAGACTGGGTTAAGTTTATTAGTTAATTCATTGTTGTTTGATAAAATATGTGTTTTTACTAAATAATAATGTGACAGACGCAGCGAGTGACTCCTCTGCTGCATACAGATGTTTGACTGCAGCGCCCTCCTGTGGTGATGAACTGTAACTACACTGACAAGTTTTATAAAATCTAAATTAAATTACCTTATTATCCTGAACCAGGTTTAACCATAAATACCTAAAAGATGATATTTTGTGTTAAAATTCAGACTTGATTTTACAAATGTATTCATTATTATACCATAAGTATGTAGTTATGTTTATAAAGCACAGTTTAGTTTTGTCAGTGACTGATTCAAGCTCAAGAATTTAATATTAGCTTAACTGTTAACACAACAACGATGCATTTAAAATATATATATAAATAGCACCTTTAAAAAGCAGAAGCAGGATGCTCAGAAGACAATACAACAACAGAGATTTATCGTGAATAAAAACTTATAAAAGCAATAGAAAGACAATCATGTAAAAACAATTTTATATAAAACAAAAAGGGTTTTAAAAAGTGATTTAAACAAAGTCCTGAAACTTAAGTGCAATAAAGGGAATGAACTCCATCTGCTGAGGAAGATCATGCGATATGATCGAAAGCTCGACTTTGTGTAAAACCGTAAACGAGACGTGAAAACCAGACATTTGGGATGAAAATGAGTTTTAATATATATCAAAATAAAGCTCTTTCTAAACCATGAACAATCAGTTATTAACTCAAAAGACCTGAACACAGCAAGGGGCATAAGTGCTCTTTAAAAAACAGGAATATATATTTTTAAATAAAAGTCAACAAGGAGGTGCAAAACAACTTAAAAATAGAAGTAAAATGACCACAAGGAGGTGCAAAGCAACTAAAAATAGAAGTAAAATGACCACAAGGAGGTGCAAAGCAACTAAAAATAGAAGTAAAATGACCACAAGGAGGTGCAAAAGAACTAAAAATAGAAGTAAAATGACCACAAGGAGGTGCAAAACAACTAAAAATAGATGTAAAATGACCACAAGGAGGTGCAAAACAACTAAAAATAGATGTAAAATGACCACAAGGAGGTGCAAAACAACTAAAAATAGAAGTAAAATGACCACAAGGAGGTGCAAAACAACTAAAAATAGATGTAAAATGACCACAAGGAGGTGCAAAACAACTAAAAATAGAAGTAAAATGACCACAAGGAGGTGCAAAACAACTAAAAATAGATGTAAAATGACCACAAGGAGGTGCAAAACAACTAAAAATAGAAGTAAAACAACCACAAGGAGGTGCAAAACAACTACAAATAGAAGTAAAACAACCACAAGGAGGTGCAAAACAACTAAAAATAGAAGTAAAACGACCACAAGGAGGTGCACAATGTACATTTAAGCTGTGCTCCTACTGTGGTGTAATTGACTCATTAAAAAGTCCTGTTAGATGCAGAATCTACGGGGAAACGTAGCGTGTACTCACATGTGGCGGCGTGTTGTTGTTGTTGAGCTGGTCCTGACTGACGGGTGACGCTGCAGGGTGACAGTCCAGAGACACTCGGTCCCGACACGCAGCGTGACACGCGTACTTACAGCCTGCAGAGACACGGGGACATTCACTCATTACTAACCAAACACGTAAAAATATACCTCACTGTGTTGAGTCGCAGCTCTGACCAGGAAGCTGTTATTTGTGTTTGCTGTTAAAGGGAAACTCTGTCCGTCAGTATTTGAGGGGGAAATCTAAAGTCAACAGTATTTCCTTAATGCCACGTGTGTAAAGTCAGGCGTGAGGTGTGTAACGTAAATGCAAATCATCCCCTGATACCAGGAGTCAGTGGTTCAGTCGAGGTCAGAGTTTCCCGTTTGCAAATGAAAAGCAACAACGTGCAAATTCAGTCATACGGACGAGGTAAAGTGTGTCAAAGCAAGGTCGGGCAGCGTTTGACCGGTATAACGCTCCCATTTAGCTTCTCTCCTTACATGACTGACTGTAAATGCCTCTCTTGTGTTTATGCTTCTTCTTGACTTTTGCAGTTCTTGTTTGTTTTGATGTTTATTGTCATTGTTTTGCATCATGACTGTATAAAAATGGACTCAACGTCTCCGTCCTTGTCTCTCAACTTGATCCAATCGTCCTCGCCTACGGGTCGTTAGCCTCCTATGCTAAATACTTCCAAACAGCACTTTTGCTTTTTATTCATCTCATCTCATCTTCAGCCTCTTATCCGGGGTCGGGTCGTGGGGGCAGCAGCTCCCGAGATCCCGAAGGATCTTGTTCACGAGTGAGGGGACGATGGAGCGTGAGTTTGGCCGGAGAATCGGAGCAGCGGGGGCGGAGCTGCAGTCGCTCTACCGCACCGTTGTGATGAAAAGAGAGCTGAGGAAGGTTCTGGATCTACCGGTCAATCTTGGTTTCTGCCCTCACCTGTGGTCATGAAAGCTGGGTCAGGACCCAAAGAACCAGGTCGCAGGTACAAGCGGCCGAAATGGGAACTCGGAGTAGAGCCGCTGCTCCTTTGCGTTGAAAGGAGCCAGTTGAGGTGGTTCGGGCATCTAGTAAGGATGAACCCTGGGTGCCTCCCTCATCTTCAGCCTCTTATCCGGGGTCGGGTCTCGGGGGCAGCAGCTTTAGCAGGGGACCCCAAACTTCCCTTTCCCGGGCCACATTAACCAGCTCTAACTGGGGGATCCTGAGGCGTTCCCAGGCCAGTGTGGAGATATAATCTCTCCACCTGGTCCTGGGTCTTCCCCGAGGCCTCCTCCCAGCTGGACGTGCCTGGAACACCTCCCTAGGGAGGCACCCAGGGTTCATCCTTACCAGATGATCCTGAACCACCTCAACTGGCTCCTTTCAACGCAAAGGAGCAGCGGCTCTACTCCGAGTTCCTCACGGATGCTGAACTTCTCCCCCTCTCTCTAAGGGAGACTCCAGCCCCCCTCCTGAGGAAACACATTTCGGCCGCTTGGACTCGTGTGTTTTAATCTCAATGAGTTTGTTTACCTGCTTAAATAAAGGAGATTAACTGGTTTTATCTTGTCTGCAGAACTGCTGGGTGTTGTTACGCGTCAGCTGGAGGAGGCTGAGGCTGCACCGCTGACAGCAAAAGTAACAATACTGGTTTTTAGTACCGATGTTTTCCGAGTATTGATTTTTTTTAGTCCGGTCAGCGTTTAGTAAACTATCACATTTACTATTGATAACAATATATTGGTGTGAAACCGTTACGACAACTTAGAAAACTCATCGTAAGCAAACACAAGAGCTGCAGTCAGGCGACCAGACGAGCGATGATAAGGACGTCCAGGTCAGCGGGTCGTCCCGTATCCATGACAACAGCCGATATCAGGCTCTCCCGGACGCATCGGCATCCATCGCTGCTATCGGGAAACTTACACGGCGATGTGAAAACTTTTTTTACAGAACATAAAATGAAGAAAACGCTGCTTAGCGTGATTTAAAAACGTGTTTTTAAGCTTTATTTTTTATTTGTTTGTTTGTTTTTGTGTTTATTTCTAGAATTGGTCGACAATTTAAAACACTTTGTGTATAATAGTAGTTAAATATACTTTAATAAAATTACATTAAACACACACACACACACAGACACACACACACACACACACACACACACACACACACACACGCACACACACAACCTATTGAAACACCGAAGAGAGAGTGTGTTTCCTACCTGGCGACCTCTTTTTCACGTGCTGTCCGACTTTATCCGACAATTTGCACATGGCTGCTCCCATCTCCCATCTTCATCTCACACACATCCTACACACACACACGCGCACACACACACACATGGGAGTAAATCACGCATACACACTCGCTCCTGCGGTGTTGTTCGGTGTGTCTGTTCTGGTTCTGCCCGACATTCAGCCTCGATCAGACTTCAGATGCTGATTTGCGTTCGGCCGCCTCTCTCTCTCTCTCTCTCTCTCTCCCTCTCTGTGTTGTGCTGAGTGGGTGATTTGACAGTCAAATGGAGGCCACAGTGTGATTGACCCACACACACACACACACACACACACACACGGGGAGAGGAGGGGTAGACGCAGGACTGCTGACTCAGGCGTCCACAGTCACTCTCTCTGACTCTGTTTCTCTTTGCTCTCTCGCTTACGTCGCTTGTTATGACTGCCGTGTCTCCCCGGTTTCCTGCTGTAACTCAACTCATCCGTTCATCCTCTCATCCGTTCATCCTCTCATCCGTTATGACAATGAACTTGATCCACATAGGAAGAGAGGAAGAGCCTTTATCATCCCTCCATCCCAGTATACACCATGCATGTGTTTTTACTTTTGGATGATTCATCACTCAGTCAGGGAAATAACTTGTTCCTCTAGTGCCACCGTGATGTTAAAATT
>NC_139845.1:4135324-4177824 GCF_963691815.1 Echiichthys vipera
CCAGATAAATAATAAAAATGTTGTTTTTGTCTCATTTCCCGTGTGTTTTCCAGGTTTCCAGGACTTGGGGGACCCTCAGGACTCACCGGAGCTCCTCCACAGCGGACTGACCTCCAGTCGTCCGGAGCGTCGCATCACTTTTGGAAAGCGACAGAAAAATCCCGACACCCTCTTCAAAGACTTGGCAAAGCTCACCATCGCTCACACACACACACACACACACACACGCACACACACACACTCTGATCCGGATGTATAACTGGATGTAGATCCAAACTCTACCTCAGTGTCTCAGATGATGATCTCTGAGTCTGTGCTCGGGTCTGACCTGGCCGACCCTCCTCCTCCTCCTCCTCCTCCTCCTCCTCCTCCTCCTCCTCCTCCTCCTCTCTCACACTCAGACTCCATTTGTCTGCCGACTCTTTGTTTGTTCAGTCGCTGTGACAGTTTGTCTCCACAAGACACAAGATACACTCATCTGTGGCAGCTGATGACACACACACAAACACACACACACACACACACACACACACACACACACACACCTCTGATTGTTATATTATTTCATTAAAGCTTCCACATCGTGCTCATTTTCAGGTTTCTACCAAGCCCCAACAACAGCCACTTCCTGGTTGATCCAATCAGGAAGTGTCAAAAACGTCAGTTCCCTGAGTGTCCACTAGGAGCAGGTTTCATAACAGAGCAGTTTCTCATTGACCCCCATGTTAAACAGGCCGTTTACACAGCATCATTAAACCTGTTTAAGGACAAAAGAACATTCTAGTCTGCGTGTTTAGGTCATATCTCCATGACAACACTGAGGGGGGTGAATTGTTTTTGTACCAGGCTAGTTTTTATTTATTGGAGGTTAAAGTTCATGAATAATTAGGGGCATGGCCTCTCGAGTGACAGCTAGCCTCTGACCCTCACTTCTCCTCAGGGGCTAGTTGTCAGGATTAGCATCATTAGCATGCTAACTCCAATATCTGGACCTGGACTGTGGTCATTCGTGTGGTGGTGTTTCCATAAGTGACAAGACAAACACTAGATGCTAATCTGGAACAGAGGGAGGATTCGGGCCGTGAGGGTCGGTGTTTTACAGTCTATGAGCATGGGACTGTGTTGAATATCTCCCATGTTCTCCGCTAGAGAGATCTCCCGTGTCGGTCTCTACCCTCAAAATATCCTGTTCCTAATCAAAATATTTAAAAAAAAACAACTTCCTCCTGGTGCCAGAAAAAAAATCTCAACATTGACCCCCACTCCCGTTTAGCTAGTAGCGTGTGCTGTTAGCCTAGCAACCAGGCTGTGGAGCTAATGTTGCTAATTCAGTAAAGCCAGATGGACATATCCCCCTGTTTGTTTAGCTCATATCTCCATGACAACACTGAGGGAAGGTACGTTTTATTCTACCAGGCTAGTTTTTATTTTATTGGAGGTTAAAGTTTATGAATAATTAGAGGCGTGGCCTCTTGAGTGACAGCTAGCCTCTGGCCCTCACTTCTCCTCGGAGGAAACGTAAGCCGGCCGGACGTATCTCCCTCCCCTCAATGTCACATACATGCCCTTTTTTGGTAAGAGGAAAGAGGCGGAGTCAAAGTCTGACAAGATGGAGACTCCTGTAGGAGAGGACGATGAGAGACAAGTTGAGAGAACGGACCCCGGCGGAGACGCTACTCTGTTTTTCTAAACAGTCTATGGTTTCTACTAGAACATGTTTACATGAAAAAACACATTATTCTTCCTCTGAATAAACCTGTTTACTCTTACCATCCTGTTACAACCCTGCCTACATTTAAGGAAACGCAGCTCTAGTGTTTTAGGCACATGTTCGTGAGGTAAAGATGCACAGATCGGCTCTGACGCCATGCAAATCAGCCTGTGATCTTAAATAATTCACCCCCCATCCACTGAAAATGAATAATTTGTTGATTAAATTTCCCCGCCTTAGAGACCTGCACCTGCTCGGACATGTCACTCCCCCTCTTCCAGCCCCTGAATGAGTGTTTTCTGCTTCGTCCTCTCCGCGGAGCCAAGCGCGGTTCCTCTGTTCACGTGGACTCTCACCGTTTCATCTCCGCAGGGGGAAACTGCAGAACTAAACATTAAGCTTGTGAATGAATCACTGAAAGCTTCTGTTCATGGTGCGTGAATGCATGCGGCGCTCCTTGAATGCGGACACACGTGCTCTCTGCTACAGTTAGAGAATGTAGTTCATATTTTCCATAGTGATGGATTACTTCACCTATCCGCTGTTGATCAGAATGTTCTTTTTTTATAAACCCACCTATACGATGGAGGGGATTATCATGACTAATGAACACACACACACACACACACACAAACAGACAGACACACACACACAAACACACTCACGCACGCACAAGCACACACACACACTAACAGTGTATCTGCTGCAACATTAAACCCAGATCGGACAAAGACGTCTCTGTGACAGGTTTCTGTTACTTCATCTGGATGAGAACGACACAGAGAGACGAAAGATAGGGAGACCCACAGGAAGAGTGAGAGAAGGAGGAGAGAGAGAGAGAGAGAGAGAGAGAGAGAGAGAGAGAGAGAGAGAGACACCAGGAAGTGTCTCGAGTCTCGTCCGACCCACTTTGAGACACACATGCATTAATTTACTGTCATGAACCACTGGGTTTTCTTCTGGGGACGAGCTGACTCCATCTACTGCAGGTAACTCACTGACTGTGGATAAGGACCTCATACAAACACACATCAATATATCGGAGTAGTCCTTTAGGGCGCACTCAGACTGTCCATACGTACCGTGCCATGTCTCACGGGTAAAGTGTAGTTTGTTTGACCAGTGTGAGTGCAACCGTACCGCACCTAGCTGCGGCACGCTTTCCGGCCACGGCCCGTTTGGGAGAAGTGGGCTTTTGTAAAGCGCGTGCGCACGTGTACGAGGACGAGGCCTACGGCGGTTCTGAGGTCATTTCCTGTGCGCCTGTTGGGACGTAGAAAAAAGAAGGAGGGACCATGCGCGGACATTTCAAACAATGGCGGTGAAAGGTTCACGTTGGTGTGATGCGGAGGTGGAGTGTTTACTGCAGATTTGGTCGATGAAAAGATTCAAAAACAGTCGACAAGACGCACAAAAACTCAGAGGTCTACGGAAAGATCTGGAAACAAAGCCACGCATCGCCATGACGTCATCAATGCGTGTGACGTGTTACGGCGTGATGACGTATAGGCAGCAAGAAGCATTCTCCGAGGCCCAGGTAGAGTGAGTACAAATGGGCCTGGAGGGGGGAACAAGGACCCTAAAGCACGGGGCACGGGACGGAGGAACAGTGGGAGTGCGCCCTTAAAGTCCAGTGGAGACGAGAATCTGCTTTGTAACGAAAGTGTTTTAACTGTTATTGTTGATGTTTTCAAGTGTTCATGCGGACTGACCGTACTGCTCTCTTGGCAGTAACTTTGGTTACAGCGTTAGAAGTTAATTTTTAAATAAATAAGTGAACTTCTGGTGCACAGGTGACTTATAAGTGACTGTTCTCTGAGTGTTAATGAGTGAACGAGTGACCGCACGTCCTCTGCAGAGACGACGTGTTTCACCTCCAGAGGGTTTGTGTTTTTTTTCCTCTTCGTCTGAAATATCATTTCTGTTGACGTTCAGACGCAGTAATGGACCTTTAACGAGCTTCCTGAGTGGCAATCAAGTGCATTTTAAATGAGCCCACACACACACACACACACACACACACACACACACACACACACACACACACACACACACACACACACACACACACACACACACACACACACACACACAGTATGCTGGTAAAACAGACGGGAAACACAGAGCTCATTGTGCAGGAATATTGTGTGTAAACAAAATGAGGTTAAAAGGTTAAAAAGGACAAAGTCACAGAGAGAAGAAGCCTCCTTTTACGTTTTCTATATAACTTTGTTTTACGCATTGTTGCCGTATGTTTTTGTGTGTATTAGGCTAAAATGTTACAGGTTATAAAGTCCATACTGGT
The DNA here is from genome assembly GCF_963691815.1 of Echiichthys vipera. Classification (NCBI taxonomy): domain Eukaryota; kingdom Metazoa; phylum Chordata; class Actinopteri; order Perciformes; family Trachinidae; genus Echiichthys; species Echiichthys vipera. Next base: position 4,139,341 of record NC_139845.1, read on the forward strand.
CCTAAATCAGTGGAGAAAATCAGGGAACAAATGATTAATATCTGATTTAATCTGAATTCTTGGTTTCTTTGTTATTGTTCAGAATATCCACTGTGGCTAAACTACTTAAACAATCATTTAAATCTTCTCTTTTGACACAATGGTTGCTGTTCTCTATCTTTTTACCCACAAAATAAAGGTTTTTGTTGAAGTGTCATGCGAGTGCAGCAGTGGTATAAACAATAAATAATAAAATAAACCAAGATTTCTAAATCAATCAAGATTTAATTCTTCCTTTTTCTCTAATTTTGATCTCCACTGTGGATATTAATGGGATTATAATCAAGTACACATTAAATTTCATCTTGAAGGTTCATTCTTAACCGTGGAAATAACAGTTTTGTTTTAAAACGTCCTCATACTAAGTTTTTAAGGTGCTTTCAGCTGATGAAGTAACTTTCTATGACCCTCCTACGGCCGCGATTTCAAACCGGACTGACATCCGCGTGTTTCTGAAAACATTAATGTGAGAAATAAGCTGCTGAATCTGTCTTCATTTGGTCAAGGGCAACTCTGTTCTCGCTTCTCAAGTTGCTAATCAGACCGTAAACAACGACCACCGCTCAGAAGAGCAAGTCTTGGCGCCGATATTCGCTGGTTACACACAAAGACTGTATAAAACCAGACGTAGCATCTCCAACAAGGTCCGTTCTCTCAACTTGATCCAATCGTCCTCGCATTCCCGGAGTCGCCATCTTGTCAGACTTTGACTCCTCCTCATTTCCTCTGACCAAAAAAGGGCATGTATGTGACGTTGGGGGGAGGGGCGTACGTCCATCTGGCTGACGTTTACCTCCGAGGAGAAGTGAGGGCCAGAGGCTAGCTGTCACTCAAGAGGCCACGCCCCTAATTATTCATCAACTTTAACCTCCATTAATATAAAAACTAGCCCCTCCCCCTCAGTGTTGTCATGGAGATATGAGCTAAACACACAGACTAGAATGTTCTTTTGTCCTTAAACAGGTTTAATGATGCTGTGTAAACGGCCTGTTTAACATGGGGCTCAATGAGAAACTGCTCTGTTATGAAACCTGCCCCTAGTGGACACTCGGAGAACTGACGTTTTTGGCACTTCCTGATTGGATCAACCAGGAAGTGGCTGTGGTGGGGGCGTGGTAACACCAGAATATTAGCCGCTGCCCCCAGAGGATAAATTCTAATACGTTGACAACGTGACGTGAAGCTACGGGACAGGTGCAAAGGTGTGAGTAAAAGAAGGAAGTGAATTTGATAATGAAGACCGTCTCGTTTCCATTACAACACAAACAAACGCACCACGACAACCTTGACACACACGAGGAAGGAGAGCATGTTTCCTCTTCCTATTGTTCTTCAGACAGAAGTGGACACACACACACACACACACACACCAGACACAGGGACGTCGTCGAGGATGAACCGGTCCGTCTGCGTACCGACCGCATTCCTGAGCCGCTTCAGAGCCGAGCCTGGTTCAACCATGAGGCTTCGACGCGTCATGTCAGAGGCTGCTACCTAAAAATGTCCACGTCACTTTAAAAATAACTCAGTCAAATGATTTTATGAGTCCTTCTTAATTGTGTGTGAGGTCGGTTGACACAAACGTGGATGTGAAGCCTCTCCGGATCGTTTAATCCTCCAAAAATGACAAATATACTTTAAAAAACAGCATATTTACATCATATTTTCCAGAAAATCCACGTGATTCATCTGTATTTTCCTTGTTTTGATGCATTTGGTTGGTAAAATGTGACAAATACAAGCCACAACTCCAAAGATAGGGTTATAAAATCGCTTATTTTGTTAAGATATTAAACTTACAGAGAGATAAAACAAAAAAAGAAGCCGAAGCCGGCACTTTTTTTATGTTCTTTTCTTCATAAATGACAAAAAAAAGCAATGCAGCTGCCCTTAATTAGTTAAATACAATCTATGTAGGAAGATAACCAAAGAAAATATCTTAAAATATTGTATAATTATATTGTTTCAGCAGTAATACGTCAAAGATCAGTCGGGGTCACCACTAAAATCACACAAAAGTTTGTAATTTTAATAGTTTTGGTTACAAAATGTTACGTTCCCTTCTTCTTGGTGCGGTTCTGTTCTGTTCTTTTCACATTAAAGTAAAATATTTGGCATATTTAAAAGTTTTTAACACTTTTAGATCCAAAGCGATGACTCCCAGACATGCACAGATCCTAAAACATGTCAACACTTCATGACTTCCTGCAGTAAATAGCGGCTCAACCGACCCCGCTCTCCCCTACACACTTAATGATGACCCACAGAATGAGTCTTCCTCACGCGCCCCCCTGCACGCCCCTCACACTCACCTGCGCAGGTGACACCCTGCTGGAAGATGTAGTTGCAGCACACATCACACCAGGTGTCCTCCCCTCCGGCCTCGAAGGTGTGTCCCTCCCCGGACTCCTCTTTCACCCTGGGATCCCTCTCTCCGGGGGAGAAGATGGTCCTCACATCCGGGGGTCTGAAGCCCTTCTTCCTGCTCCGCGGTGGCCCTCCGCCGTGACCCTCTGGCTCACCGTTCCCCCCCTCGTGGCTCGGTGAACTCTCCGGTGTCTTCCCCTCCGTGTGCCCCCTCTCACTCCACTCCGCCTCCAGGCTCTCCAGACTGGCCGGTTGAGGAGAAGGGTGCCGCCGGACAGCTCTCACCACCGCCGCGCCCTTGTTGGCCTTGGAGATCCGCATCTTTGCGCCCGGCGGCGGCCAAGTAGCCTCCGGTGCCTCCTTCAGTGTCCCGGGGGATTTGTTGACGTGAACCGTCCGCACGGATAACGGAGAGTCATCCGTGACCGAGGAGCGCGTGGGGACGTATTTCCGAGCCTGGTGCACGACGTTAAACATTACGCACACTCCTCATGCTCCGCTGCGTAACGAGCCTGCAGAGGTGAATGAAGCAGTGACCGACAGGTGAGACGTCACCGATGACACCGACCGATGAGCCGCGGCCTCGTGGGGCTCGTGTTTGTTGTCGGGGAGCAGGTTGAGGCGGTCCGAGGTGAGCAGAGGAACGGGTTGGATCTCATTTCACCGCGAGGCATCAGCAGCGGAGGCGGCGGCACGCTCCGGGAAGCGGAACGCGCCAAACCTCGTTTAAAAAAGCGCGTATTTTAAATGTATTTCTTTGTTCCGGAAGCGTAATCACCTTTCAAACTAAATTTAAATACATAACTCAATGTGTTGGAGTGTCCTCTTTAATTCGGCTTTATTTGCATCCATCATATAATTAAAGTTCAGCTTTTATTTTGGTGAGACCCAAGAAATAACTTCCTTTTCACAGCACACAGAAACCTCATAGTTTGGATTTATTTCATTACAGCAAAAGTTGGAGATTATATTTATATGCCGAATTAATCCAAATTATATATTTGAACATTTTCTATTGGGAAGCACTGGAAGACTAATAAGAAAGTTAAAAAATATAAAAAGAAATAAATGATAAACATCTTAATGGGGTTCTGTTGCATTTGTACATTTGACCACAGGGCGGTGCTGTTTCTACCTTATCAGCAATTAAAGTTAAATAAGGGGTGTGTGTGTGTGTTTTAATAAAGAAACAGCTTTTAGTACACACACACACCACAAATACTCCCTAAAGCACCACATGTCGATTAATCCTCTGCTGAAAATAGTCCCCAAGAAATGCAGCATTTCCTCCAGTTTGCTAAAAACCACAGTGACCGGGTGTGTTTATAACTAAATAAAAAAAACAGATTATCCCCAGACTTTATCCTTTAACACTAACCTGGATCATCAAACACAAGACGCTAAAGTCGGCGCAGGCTGCTGCTGCTGCCAGGGCAGATGTGTGACACGTATGGAAACTATAGATTATAATTAACTGTTAAAATCACGTGTGTGTGTGTGTGTGTGAGAAATGACCTAAAAGCTGTTTCTTTATCAAAACACACACGTTTTACTTTAACTGCAAACTTGATTTGGCTGAACAAGTAAAAACAGCAAATGTGGTCAAATGAACAACAGAACCCCATTAATATTAACAAATACGTTACATCGTGATATGAAACGCCTTAAATATGAAGGTAGAAGTGTCTTAAAAAGGTTGCTTTAATCAAAATATACATTTTTTTTTGTAAGGATGAACCCTGGGCGCCTCCCTAGGGAGGTGTTCCAGGCACGTCCAGCTGGGAGGAGGCCTCGGGGAAGACCCAGGACCAGGTGGAGAGATTAGATCTCCACACTGGCCTGGGAACGCCTCAGGATCCCCCAGTTAGAGCTGGTTAATGTGGCCCGGGAAAGGGAAGTTTGGGGTCCCCTGCTAAAGCTGCTGCCCCCGAGACCCGACCCCGGATAAGAGGCTGAAGATGAGATAAAAAAAACTTTTCAATCAAAGACAAAAAGTGTTTGAATGCAAAAATATGGTTCAGACTAAAAAAAAAAACGCATTTGAACGCTGTTTTTCTTTGATTAAAAAGGTTTTTTTAATTAAAAATATGTATTTTTACTGAAGCAAACCTATTTTTTAATTGAATAATAAAGACACAAATCTACCTTCGTACGTAAAGTCCACTTCTCTGTGCTGCACAGACGAACCGTAAAGTTTTGTGAATACATCAGGAGAATAAATGACCATTAACAGGGTTTGTGTTTCATGGTGTAAGAGTTTATGTGCAGCAGAATTAAGACACATTCAGACAGTACACGATGATTTCTTTGGCACCTTTTGATAAAAAGTCATAAAAACAATCTGAAATGCAGAAACACAGGCAACAGTTACAGACAAGACACTGACGCATCCCTCACAAACACAAAGTTCATTCATTTTCATGTAAAAGTGCAAGTGCTTAACAATTATTATTATTATGAAAATATAGTTTTTTTTGTCACAAATAACGCAGATTTAAAACGGCGACATGTCCCACAGGAAAACAAATCATTTTAACACTTTAAATCACGTCCAACGGTGGAAACGAGCGCTGCAACAACAGGTTCATGGTTCAACTTTGGCACAAAAGAAACTTATTTAGAGAAGAAAACCCAGATTAACACGTTTAAATATTATAAGAACGCACGCAGCTGGGTCAGGACTGAAAGATCGCAGTCGCGGGTACAAGCGGCCGAAATGGGTTCTCTCAGGAGAGGTGGCTGTAGTCTTCCTTAGGGCGCACTCCCACTGTGCCTCCGTACTGTGCCCGTGCTTTAGGGTCCTTGTCCCCCCCTCCAGGCCCGTTTGTACTCACACTACCTCGGCCTCGGTGAATGCTTCTTGCTGCCTATACGTCATCACGCCGTAACACGTCACACGCATTGATGACGTCATGGCGATGCGTGGCTTTGTTTCCAGATCTTTCCGTAGACCTCTGAGTTTTTGTGCATCTTGTCGACTGTTTTTGAATCTTTTCATCGACCAAATCTGCAGTAAACACTCCACCTCCGCATCACACCAACGTGAACCTTTCACCGCCATTGTTTGAAATGTCCGCGCATGGTCCCTCCTTCTTTTTTCTACGTCCCAACAGGCGCACAGGAAATGACCTCAGACCGCCGTAGGCCTCGTGCTCGTACACGTGGGCACGCTCGTGCTCGTACACGTGCAAACGTGCTTTACAAAAGCCCACCTCTCTCAAACAGGCCGTGGACGGCAAGCGTGCCGCTCCTAGACGCGGTACGCTTGCACTCGCACTGGTCAAAGGAACTAGACTTTACCAGTGGAACCTGTTTGGGCACGGTACGGATGGACAGTGGGAGTGCGCCCTAAGAGAGAGGGGGAGAAGTTCAGCATCCGTGAGGAACTCGGAGTAGAGCCGCTGCTCCTTTGCGTTGAAAGGAGCCAGTTGAGGTGGTTCAGGATCATCTGGTAAGGATGAACCCTGGGCGCCTCCCTAGGGAGGTGTTGCAGGCACGTCCAGCTGGGAGGAGGCCTCGGGGAAGACCCAGGACCAGGTGGAGAGATTAGATCTCCACACTGGCCTGGGAACGCCTCAGGATCCCCCAGTTAGAGCTGGTTAATGTGGCCCGGGAAAGGGAAGTTTGGGGTCCCCTGCTAAAGCTGCTGCCCCTGCGACCCGACCCCGGATAAGCGGATGAAGATGAGATGACGCAGCTACAGATACGTTAATGCTTGTCATGTCTGGGTTTTATGTGCATTTTAAGAAACCACTTTTATTTTGTTCTTCGTACCAAATTCAAAGCCTCGTAGAGAAGCTTCCTGTTTCACTGGTCGTCGTCCTCGTCGTCGCTGTAAAACGCTCCCTCCTGTAAACGAGAGGAGGATGTTACTTTCAGAGCTTTTTGTTTCAGTAAAGACATCGACAGTGTGCGTTTGACGTGTGTGTGTGTGTTTGACGTGTGTGTGTGTGTGGGTTTGACGTGTGTGTGTGTGTGTGTGTGTGTGTGTGTGACGTACGTATCCGCCCTGCTGCTGGGCCCAGGGGGAGTAATACTGCTGCAGGTATCGGGCTCCGTGGCGGAGCAGGCGGTCCCGGGGCAGCGTGTTCACCGCTGACAGACGACTGGTGACCTGGAACAGAGACACGTTCAGCTCCTCCACATTTTTACCTTATTGCTTTATTTATTGTTTAATAGATTATATTTATTTTTATCGAAATGGAATATAACCGACATGCACGTGATCTCTATGTTCACAAACATTAAAACAGGAAGGAAAATAAAACTCCATCCCATCATTTAAAATAAAGCTCTCTAAGTTGATCTCACCTCACAGGTGACGGCGATCTGAGTCTTGGGAGACGCCTTCGGCCCCGGAGAGTCGGGGTCGGGGCTCATGAGGCCCATCCTCAACAGGAGCGACGTCATCAGCCGCTTGAAGAAGTCGTAGTTCCAGAAAAGATCCGTGGAAATAGAAGCGGCTTTCAGCTCCTGGTGGACAAAACAAACACTTCACGGTTTAGAGTTTCCAGCACTTTTCACGCTTTTCCAGCACCGCACAGCCGCGGCAGGTTGCGTATTTATGCACAGCACGTACGGTTTACGGATTATCGCACTTCTTCGTCATATAAATGAGACGTTATTGTGCCGTAAACAACCACAGGGATGTTTCCTGACTGCGTTCTACAACAACAAACTACTTTTATGTGTCAAATGTAACAAACTGCAAGATTCAAGATTCACATGTAAAGTAAAAACACATGTTTAACCGCACAATGAAATTCTGAGTTTGGTCCTCCATTGCACATTTATTTATTTATTCTTGAAGTAAACGTTCACTGTTGTGTCATAGTGGACGTTAAGTTGCATATTTTGCACGGTGCGTATTGTATATGAAAAAAAAAAAAAAAGATATTTCAAGCACTTCATTTAAAATCCAAGTACTTTTAAAACCTTGAAAACACAACATTGAAGTCGTGCACCAGTAAGAACCCTGGACCTATTTTTAAATGAACTTTATAAGAGAAATAAAGCTCATTTAACACAAAAAATAATGTTTTTAAAGCAGAAATACAGCCAAAAATAAGGCTTTAAAGCAGAAATGGAGCCAAAAATAAGGCTTTAAAGCAGAAATACAGCCAAAAATAAGGTTTTTTGAGCAGAAATGTCACAAAAAACAATGTTTTAGAGCAGAAAAGTCACAAAAAATAATGTTTTAAAGCAAAAATGTCACTAAAAATAATATAAAGTCAACCAAAAATCATTATGAAGCAGCATTTTCTAAATTATTCTTATATATTTATCCATTTTTCTGTCCCATACGGCTTTGGAGGCGTAGGCTGTGGGAGAGATATGGGCCGGTGGGGTGTTTAGGGGTCTCTGACCACTATTATCATTATTTTTGTGAATCCTCCTCATAAAAAAACAAAAACAACACTTGATAATAAAAAGAAGAAGCAGCAGTCAGTGTGAGGGTCAGCGAGCGGCGAGAACACCAACGGTTTCCTTTTTGTGATGACGTTTAAATCAGACAGGAGTCATGAATGAAGCACGAGGATTCTCACTTGACTCTGCGCCTGTGTGATGTTTAAATGAACGCAAACTTCAGCTACAGCCTCTTTGAACAAACATACTTACCAAAGCCTTAATTGTTGCTTAATTGATTTATCAACTTTTATCCATTCATGAGCTCCAGCAGACGCTCTGACGTCAGAGGAGAAACGGTTTCTTACCTTGTCGTTACATTTGTCTCCAGCCTCCCTCAGAATCAGACCGATGAGTCTCTCCACGTTCACATCTGCACATCACAACATTATTATTATTATTATTAATAATCAGCAAACAAAACAACTCTTTGACAGGTTTATTCTAGAGTTTGAATGATCTAAGTTCATGCTTTCAGGACCTCCGCGCTGTGGGGAAACTGCAGCTGAAGGTATAAAAATCACACCAACGTGAACCTTTCGCCGCCATTGTTCTAAATGTCCGCGCATGGTCCCTCCTTCTTTTTTCTATGTCCCAACAGGCGCACAGGAAATGACCTCAGAACCGTCGTAGGCCTCGTGCTCGTACACGCGCGCACGCTCATACATGTGCAAACGTGCTTTACAAAAGCCCACCTCTCCCAAACGGGTCGTGGCCGTCAAGCGTGCCACATCTAGCCGCGGTACGGTTGCACTCACACTGGTCAAAGGAACTAGACTTTAGCCGTGAAACGTGCTGGGGCACGGTACAGAAGGACAGTGTGAGTGCGCCCTAAATGCCTCTGATATTCTCATTATTATTAGTTTGTATTCTGGCTGTAAAGGAGCATAATGCGCAGCCACACCACCAGTGTTTCTTTTTACAGAACAGGCAGCTGTTTACTTTCATTTGGAGGTAAAAATATAAAAATGTTCTTGCGTAAGGTCCAATAAACAGCGAATGTTCCCTAACAGACGTTCTGTTTACCCTGTAAACCCAAACTCACCGTCTCCAGAGGTGTCGGTTTCTAATTCTGGAGGAACGAACGGGACTTCATCGGCGATCCTCGTCAGCCTGTTTGCGACCTCCTGCAGCTCATCCTCCTCTTCCTCCTCCTCCTCCTCCTCTTCTTCTTCGTTTTCTCTAGATAAAATAACTTAATAAAACAAACAGATAAAAAAAGAATATGAGGGTGTGAACACAAACAGCTGAGTCGTGACACGGGCTTTCCCAAACAAGAAAACCCCAACGTGATTTTATCTGTGATGACAAAGTGAAAGAAAGAAGGAGCTGAGTCACAGCGTGTCACAGGAAGAACATGAGGCTGCAAGTTTAGCAGAAATGCAGCCAAAAATAGTATTTTAAAGCAGAAATGTCACAAAAAATAATGTTTTAGAGCATAAATGCAGCCAAAAATAGTGTTTTAAAGCAGAAATGTCACAAAAATAATGTTTTAAAGCAAAAATGTCACAAAAATAATGTTTTAGAGCAGAAATGACACAAAAAACTAATGTTTTAGAGCAGAAATGCAGCCAAAAATAGTGTTTTAGAGCAGAAATGTCACAAAAATAATGTTTTAAAGGCAAAAATGTCAAAAAAATAATGTTTTAGAGCAGAAATGACACAAAAAATAATGTTTTAGAGCAGAATTGTCACAAAAACAATGGTTTTAGAGCAGAAATGCAGACAAAAATAGTGTTTTAGAGCAGAAATGTCACAAAAAATTATGTTTTAGAGCAAAAATGTCACAAAAAATGATGTTTTAGAGCAGAAATGTCACAAAAAATGATGTTTTAGAGCAGAAATGCAGCCAAATCTCTATCTTCTTCTTCTTCTTCTTCTTCTTTTAACTTAATAAAACAAACATGAATAAAAAAAGAACATGAGGGTGTGAACACAACAGCTGTGTCGTGAGACGGGCTTTCCCAAAGAAGAAAACATTCTCCTGGAAAAATCCCCAACGTGATTTTATCTGTGACGTCAAAGTGAAAGAAAGAAGAAGGAGCTGAGTCAGCGTGTGAAAATAAAACAATAAAACAGGAAGAACATGAGGCTGCATGTTCGCACTGAAACGTCTCGACTGGAAAAAATGTATTTGCATATTTACAAGTATGAGTTTACGTTTAGTTTCGTTTTAAAGAAATGTCTTAATTTCTTCCTTGTTGTTTAATTTAATACTTGTGTATTATGCATTTGTGTCTTTGTCCTAGAGGGCACTTTAGCACAGGTTTAGGCTCCTAAAGCGCACTTTAGCACACGTTTAAGCTTGTAGAGGGCACTTTAGCACACCTTTAGGCTCCTAGAGGGCACTTTAGCACACCTTTTGGCTCCTAGAGGGCACTTAAGCACACCTTTAAGCTCCTAGAGGGCACTTTAGCGCACCTTTAAGCTCCTAGAGGGCACTTTAGCACACGTTGTGGCTCCTAGAGGGCACTTTAGCACACGTTTATGCTCCTAGAGGGCACTTTAGCACACGTTTAGGCTCCTAGAGGGCACTTTAGCACACGTTGTGGCTCCTAGAGGGCACTTTAGCACACGTTGTGGCTCCTAGAGGGCACTTTAGCACACGTTGTGGCTCCTAGAGGGCACTTTAGCACACGTTGTGGCTCCTAGAGGGCACTTTAGCACACGTTGTGGCTCCTAGAGGGCACTTTAGCACACGTTGTGGCTCCTAGAGGGCACTTTAGCACACGTTGTGGCTCCGAGAGGGCACTTTAGCACACGTTGTGGCTCCTAGAGGGCACTTTAGCACAAGTTGTGGCTCCTAGAGGGCACTTTAGGACAGGTTTTGGCCCCTAGAGGGCACTTTAGCACACGCTGTGGCTCCTAGAGGGCACTTTAGCACACGCTTTGACCCCCATGACCGCACTTTACCACGCGTTTTTCAATAATTGGAGCCACGTACACATTACTGATAGAGAATCCCCGAGAGACGCTTACAACGATTAGCCCAGGGAGGTGCGGTGAACGCATTTTTTAACCACTAATACTGCTCAGAATAGCACTCCCTTCATCTCCGCGTCAACACTCGACAGAAATCGTCACAGACAGCACAGTAATAAAGAATTTCCATGGATTATAAACGCCAAAACTTTCCTCTTTGAATGGAACTCCAGTGCATTCGGTAATCGACTTGTATGGACGACCTGTCAACATGGACCTACTGGTGAGGCGCAGCCTTTTAAAACAGACTCTTTTTTTAATAAACTCTGGGCTCACTAACTACGTTATTGGTGCATTTTTTATGTGTAGGGGCCCTAGTCATGCTACTGCAGAGGTTCGGTGATATTTTGAGCAGCATTAGTGGTTAAAAAATGCAGTTTTGGACGCATTTAGCGCACCGCCCCGAGCTAATCAGTGTTAGCGTCTCTGCAGGATTTCTCTAGACACGGTTGATCAACGACAAAAAGTGATTTCATGCCAAAAAAGACCATGGAGTCCATTTTCTTCGCACTTTAAGTCATAGAATAAAGAAGAAGAACGTAGTGCGTGTGTATCTGAAGCTGCCTCTTAATACTCACCGGGTGTGAAATCACCACATCTGTCGTCGGCGTCAGAGGAAGCCGCTCTCGTTTGGGTCGGTTCTTCGTCGATCCTCTGAGGTTTGATGCAGCTCAACATTCCCTTCAGGCGTTTCCATCCCTTCTTCCTCCTCCTCTTCTTCTTCTCCTCTTTTTCAGTCTTGGGCGGCGTCTGAGGGGAGGCTGATCCGTTTGCGTCCGTGCCGCCTGTTAATAAACGCGGTGTGTCCTGTGGAGGAGACTCCTGTTTGGGCCGTCTCCTCTTGGCGTAGGCCATGAGGAGTCTGAACTCCACCGTGTCCTCCATGCCGTCGGCGTCTGAGGTAGATTCGGGGTCACAGTGTTTGACGCCGTTGTGGTTGGAGATGGGGTCGTGGATCTCCACGTGGCCGTTTGCCATGTTGGTTTACTGTTGATTAAAAAAAGAAAAAGAAAACTCTGATGCGTGTTGTTATGTTTTTACCATCTGCACACCCTAAGAATAGTGTAATAACCACATTAAAAGTTATTCACCGGTTAAATCTATGAATGTTCACGTGATAATCAGCTTTATGTTTTTATTCTGTAATATTTCACTGTTTCACCACAGTTTGTCTCCCTCTGGTGGGTGATAAATGTGACTTAGAGGACACTTTAGCACACGTATTGGCTCCTAGAGGGCACTTTAGCGCACGTTTATGCTCCTAGAGGGCACTTTAGCACACGTTTTGGCTCCTAGAGGGCACTTTAGTACATGTTGTGGCCCCTAGAGGGCACTTTAGCACACGTTATGGCTCCAAGAGGACACTTTAGCACACGTTATGGCTCCTAGAGGGCACTTTAGCACACGTTATGGCTCCTAGAGGGCACGTTACGCGCGTTTCGGCTCCTAGAGGGCACTTTAGCAGACGTTTTGGCTCCTAGAAGGCACTTTAGTACACATTGTGGCTCCTAGAGGGCACTTTAGCAGACGTTTTGGCTCCTAGAGGGCACTTTAGCACGTGTTGTGGCTCCTAGAAGGCACTTTAGTACACATTGTGGCTCCTAGAGGGCACTTTAGTACACATTGTGGCTCCTAGAGGGCACTTTAGTACACATTGTGGCTCCTAGAGGGCACTTTAGCACAGGTTTTGGATCCTAGAGGACACTTTAGCACATGTTGTGGCTCCTAGAGGACACTTTAGCACGCGTTGTGGCTCCTAGAGGACACTTTAGCGCGCGTTGTGGCTCCTAGAGGACACTTTAGCACGCGTTGTGGCTCCTAGAGGACACTTTAGCACGCGTTGTGGCTCCTAGAGGGCACTTTAGCACACGTTTTGGCTCCTAGAGGGCACTTTAGCACACGTTTAGGCTCCTAGAAGGCACTTTAATTCCCGTTTTGGCTCCTAGAGGACACTTTAACACACATTTTTAGCACACGTAAACATGTTGAGGCATGTTTTTACCTTTAAGAAACCACAAATGTTACAGATATTACCCATGCAATTACCCTATTCATAATTAAACCTGTTTCCCCTGTTTGTTCCTTCTGTAAAGAGGTCTAATTTAGTTTATGCTATTATTCATGTAACGTTTGGACTCAAATCTCTTTATTAATCTGGGAAACTCACAGAGATAGATAGATAGATAGATAGATAGATAACTTTGTTTATCCCCGAGGGTAAATGAGGTCATCGTAGCAGCAGTACAATACAATCATAAGTACATAAAATACAATAAGAGTACAGTACAGTATTGCAAATTGAAAACACTATATGCAATATAATAAGTGGATTTTAAGGTGCAAGATAAAGAGAGAAAGGTGCATTTTTTATTTTAATTTTAAAAGTCTTGGTCCCTATAAGAGAAGAAATGCTCTTGTTGATAAGGTGATGAAATTGTTGTGTCTTTTGGGCAAATATCAAACTCACAAAGTCAGATTTCTTCAGTTTCTTCGGGTAAAAACTATTTTTTTGTGAATTTCAGACTTTCTATGACTCAGTATTTAAAGTATCTTAAAACAAATAAGCTTTAAAGACTTCTCACATCTTGAAGAACACTATGGATCAAATTTCCAGATGATTTCAAGTTGTTTTTGTTGTTGTTATGAAATAAAAATGTGTAAAACTCTACGTTTATTTAGTTTGTAGTGTCATATTAATGCTAATAAAGTTTGTTAAATAACAAAAAACACAGAAACCAGCTGTTTCCGTGAACACACACTCAAATACAGCCACGAATCCAAGAATAAACGTCATTAAATGTCACACGACAGGTTTTAAGTCATAAAATACAGTTTTACAGTTGTTTTAAAGCAAATTTTACAGCATTTTAAAGCTAAAAAAGCTCAAGTTTCGACTGTTAAACGGTAAAAGGTTAACAAATGTGAAAGTACACTTAACAAATGTCACAATAAGTTTGTTAAAAGCATTAAATTAGCTGTAAATGACAGAGAATAGCATCTTAACTGCTGCTTGTTTGCTTTCTTGTCAGTTGACAACGCCTCGGCTACGAAAAAGTACAAAACTAAAGTGTAAATGTACTTTTAAAGGTTATTTATCTATAATATAGTCTTAAAGTAACTTACTGAACTGTGTTAAATATATAAAAAGGTAAAAAACAAGAGTACTTACGGTCCAAACGGTGAAAAAGAAACTAAATCAACCGTCGTTTGCGGAAACTTTAAGGTAAATAACTCTTTAGCGCCGTCGGTGCTGGATTTAACGACTCACACTCGTCATCACGTACGACGTCTGACGCAACGACGCATTCTGACGCAACGACGCAGGCTGACGTCATATAATTCAAATGTAAAAACAAATCAAAACAAAGCTTATTAATAATAAAATGATAAGGTTATTAAATGATGTTACGACTGTACAGTCTGACATGCTTTATCACCACTCTCTCTCTCTCTCTCTCTCTCTCTCTCTCTCTCTCTCTCTCTCTCTCTCTATATATATATATATATATATATATATATATATATATATATATATATATATATATATATATATGTTTTTATTTTCTTACCATTAAAATGTTAAAAGTCCATTAAACAACATCACAAAGTCAAGTTTGTTGTAAAGGAAACTTCCAGATAATTTATTCATTTATTTCAGGCAGCATTCATTACAATAGCATTTGCACAGAAAACAGCAACATTTGAATGTAATTTGTGCCTGAAAAGGAGAAAATCTTATGTACCCCCCTCCCCTTTTTCTCATCAAGCGTTGTTGTGGGAATTTTGGATATTTGTAATTCATAATCATAGTTTTGTCAGGTCAGACGCAGTTCAGTGTCTCCTCTGTCTCACCTTCTTAATGGATAACGCAAATAACTAACTCATGATGGTTGTAATGGCATATGTGTGCATGTGCTCTCTGTGTTAGAGACCTTGTGATGAGAGAGGTTCAGAGGGGAATTGTAATGTCTGAGGCGTGTTTTTTGTTTGGTCTAAAGACGTCACCCAACCGAGGGCTCTGGCGTCCTGTCTCTTCACCTAAAAGACTGGATCTGTGTCATTCCTGCTAGACTCTAACTTTGTGAGGACGCAGGGTTGAACGTATTTTTGTCTGCAGAGAAAAATAAACCACGGAGAAAAAGCTGATCCCGTTTGTTGATCTTTAGTGAAGAATCTATTTCCACAACAGCGTCTTAAACAGAAGGCATGTCACTTCCTGGATTTATGCAAATAAATGTAAATAAACAAAAACACACACACACAAACAGCACCTTACATAATGATTAGGCAGCTGATCCACTTGAAGTAACTAAGACTTATTATTATACTTTTATATTCGATCATAAAACAAGATGATGATAAACAATTAAACAATAAAGCAATATATATAAATGTCAGGACAACAAGTCCAAGATGGTGATGAAGACAATTATTGATTTCAGATCACCCTCCTTATACATGTTGTGACCAAATAAAGCGTTTGTATAGTAATTTATAATAATTCTCTCCTCTCTGTCTGTATCATTCATGTCTCATCAATGCATGTTACTAATTCAACTTCTTCCCCGGAGTTGTTTGGGCTTTGTCGTCTCGCAGGTCTCTGCTGATGGTGTCGGTGCCTGCTGCCGTGGTCCTGTGTGTAGGTCTCTGCTGATCGTGGTGGTGCCTGCTGCCGTGGTCCTGTGTGTAGGTCTCTGCTGATCGTGGTGGTGCCTGCTGCCGTGGTCCTGCATGACGCTTCCTGCTGCTGTTATCAGCTATCACCTTAGCTGTGCTTGTTTCTACTATTCTGCTGTATTAACTGCCATTACATCTAAGTCATATTCACATTACTATAGATATTATTATAGTTACTGGAAGTGTGTCTGTCTCCGGGGAAGAAGTTGAATTAGTAACATGCATTACTATATATAACATAATAACATATAACAGACATGAAACCAAACCTTATTGTGTTTTGAGTGACGTGTCAGTGATAAAATAACCTTGTTGAACATTAAAATAACATATCTGTGTCGTGTTGTTTTGACAAAGGAAAAGGGGAACTTAGATAAACTCAAGAAAGAGGAAGTTTCTGACCTTTAACCACACAGGAATGATTGTTAAACCTCTTAAAAAGGGGATCTAATGTCGTCATTGTCTTCACACACGTTAAAAAACTTAACCTGCTCTTGTTTCGGCGATCCATGACAAGTGTGTTTCCAGTAAATCATTTATTTCTGTTATTTACTGACTTACACGCTGCTGCAAGGTGTGACTCATGCACAAAAACGACGACGCAGCATTTCACATGACTCCAGGCACACTGACTCAACAGTCAGGTTTGACCTTTCACAATAAAAGAAACAAGACCAAAGAGACCTTAGAGTTTGATATTTAGGGTTGGTCAGTATGTATTTTTTTTTATTTCTTTGTTTTTTAACGGAACAATATGTCACAGAAAATTATTTAAATAAAACTGAAGGTTGGTGATAATTGGTTGAAATGGTTTCACAAGATTGTGTTCTTGAAACTTTATTTACACCAGTAGAAATACAATTAAAAGATTTTTTACTTCAACATTTTGGTTTAAGTCGAAAATATAAGACAGAAAGTCACATTTGAGAGAAAAAGTTAAAATTAACAGACAAAAAAATATAAATTATGAGATAAGAAGTCTAAATTAGGAGACAAAAAGTTAAAATGAGACAAAAATTTAAGATTATAATTCAAAAAAATAAAAGTTACGAGATAAGAAGTCCAAATTATGAGACAAAAAGTCTAAATAATAAGAAAAAAGTCTGAATTATGAGTCAAAAAAACAAAAATTATAAGGAAAAAAGTTGGAATCATGAGACAAAAAGTAGAAAATAAGACAAAAAGTTTGAATTATGAGACAAAAGTAAAAATGATCAGATAAAAAGTACAAATTATGAGGTAAAAAGTCTAAATAATGAGACAAAAAGTAAAAAATATAAGATAAAAATTAAATTATGGGAAAGAAAGTTTGAATAATGAGACACAAAGTAAAAATGATTGGATAAAAAGTCTAAATTTTAGGACCAAAAGTTAAAATTATAAAACAAAAATTCAGTTAAGAGACAGTTTATAAAGTGATCTGAAACCTGAAGGAAAGTTCACTCAATGAAATTTAATTTTAGTTGAATTATCAACTTTTAATCTTGTATTTTTAAGTCACCACAGACGAGAACGCCTTCAAGAGCTCAGAGTAAAAAAGGAAATCTGAACGTCTGAACACGTCCTGTGAGTTTGTTTCATTTTGTCGGGAAATTCCCGTCTGTGACTCAGCGAGCTTTGACTTTATGGCCACCTGAGAAATGTCTCAGCCCCGTGTCACATTCAGGGCGTGTTGTGTTTTTACCACAGTTTATTTGTTTCCTATTTAAACTGAAGATTTCAGTGTTAAAGGAACTTAAAAAAAGTTAAAATTATAAGACAAAAAATAAAAATTATGAGACTAAATAAGTCTAAATAATGAGAAAAACGTCTAAATTATGAGTCAAAAAGTAAAAATAATGAGAAGGCCGGGTCTGTTGTTGTCACGCTGGAGGAGGTGGTGGAGCACAGGATGCAAAACTGCTGGTGACCATGGACAACGTCTCTCGTCACCTCCATGAAACCCTGGATGAGCTTCCGAGCAGCTTCAGCAGCAGACTCATCTAACCCCGCTGGGTTAAAGAACAGCAGAGGAAACAGTTCCTACCTGCTGCCGTCAGACTCTACGATGCTTCACAACAACGCTCAGGGAATAAACTCACATCATTCAAGTGACTTATTACTGAAATCCTACCACTGTCATTAAAAATGCACCTTTCTCTCTTTATCTTGTACCTTAAAATCCACAGAGTATATTGTAATATGGTGTTTTAAATTGTTCTCTTATTGTAGTTTATATTTTTGTATTTTTTATTGTATTTTATATTTTGTATTTCTGATGCTCAAAGCAATTTCAGTCAAAACCAACTGGACTTGGTTTTTTGTCAAGGAAGACGTTTCACCTCTCATCCAAGAGGCTTCATCAGTTCATGTACGCATCTGACCAGGACCAGGACCAGGACCAGGACCAGGACCAGGCTGGGACTGGACCAGGACCAGGACCAGGACAAGGACCAGGCTGGGACTGGACCAGGACCAGGACCAGGACCAGGACAAGGACCAGGACCAGGCTGGGACTGGACCAGGACCAGGCTGGGACTGGTCCAACTAACTGGTCTGAGATCCAGGTATTTAACCTCTCACAAGGCCGATGATGTCACTGAGACCCTTTGTGCTCCAAGTGTCAGCGACCATCTCTCACACCAGTTAGTTGGACCAGTCCCAGCCTGGTCCTGGTCCAGTCCCAGCCTGGTCCTGGTCCTGGTCCTGGTCCAGTCCCAGCCTGGTCCTGGTCCAGTCCCAGCCTGGTCCTGGTCCGGTCCCAGCCTGGTCAGATGTGTACATGAACTGATGAAGCCTCTTGGATGAGAGGTGAAACGTCTTCCTGACAAATAACCAAGTCTAGTTGCTTTTGACTGAAATTGCTTTGAGGAGAACGACGACCTGGACACATGAGAACATTCACAGGCTGTATTTCGGATTGTTCTGTGTTTCTGCTACGATGACCTAATTTCCCCTCGGGGATAAATAAAGTTATCTATCTATCTATACCATTAACTTTTCACCTGAACAGTTTATGTTGTATATGGTATCATTGTAATCATTGAGCAACAGAACATAGGGGCAGACATCACCTCCTCTGTGAGGTATGGCTATGGCCACCTGTGTACCAATTTTCATGCTTTTATTTTTTATTTTAAAAGTGATCATAACAGCGCTTCATACCAGAATCACCAGAGTGTTTTCATGCACGTTTCATGTATTTATAGCATGACATAGTACAAAACAGTGAGTCGCCACATGTGGAGGCAGGTTGGTAACCAAGAGATTTTTACGGTCAAC
This sequence comes from Echiichthys vipera, assembly GCF_963691815.1. Classification (NCBI taxonomy): domain Eukaryota; kingdom Metazoa; phylum Chordata; class Actinopteri; order Perciformes; family Trachinidae; genus Echiichthys; species Echiichthys vipera. The sequence goes on from NC_139845.1 coordinate 4,158,073, forward strand.
TTTTGTGGTCAAGTAATCTTATATAATCACGTAACGTTTAATTTGATGTTGTCACAAACCGTTGCGGTGTGGCAGCGTCTTTTAGCCGCTAGCTTCCGGTCAACAACTGCCCTTTTTTCTAATCCTAACCAAGTGCTTTTGCTAACCATCAACCTTTAGTTTGCAGAAACTCGATCACGTAAGTTTGTTGTTTTCGGGAACCACTTAGGTCTGGCGTCAGCGTTTACAAATTTCTGTGCATAACCTTTTGCACTATTTTCCACCAACCTGTTCATGAGAATACGTTGGAATCAGAGATCAGGGCTCACTGTTATCGGATTCACTCCTTTTTATTTTATGCCTATTTTAAAGAGTCCAATCACTGGACTCTATCCTAAAGAAACCAATCAAAGGTCTCTGTCCTAAAGAAACCAATACAAGGTCTCTGTCCTAAAGAAACCAATCACTGGTCTCTGTCCTAAAGAAACCAATCATTGGTCTCTGTCCTAAAGAAACCAATCAAAGGTCTCTGCCCCTAAAGAAACCAGTCATTGGTCTCTCTCCAAAAGAGGCCAATCACTGCTCTCTGGATTCTGCCCCTAATGGGTGAACAGAAGATCTACGTCTGAAGGCGGCGAAGGTCCTGGAGATGGCTTTTCCCACAGAGGAGAAGAACCTGCCGATGGCGTTGGGCTGTTGCGGTGTCAGCAGGCCGCTGATGAAAGACGAGGCAATGAAGTCGGCAACGTCTTGTTCCTCCAGCATGATGGCAATCAGCACAGCCTCACTGTTGCCACACCCCCTGCACAACTCCTTGTAAATGAGCTTGTCCAGGGTCTTGAATGTCTTCGGGGTGATTTCAAAGTCTTCTCCTTCGACTACAGTCCATACTTTGTCAACTAGACGCTGAGTGATGGCCACCTGGTCGCTGAGGTTGCATTCCACCTTTGAGTTTTTCATTGTGCGCGCCATAAGCTTATCCACAAGTATCATGATGGACATTTTTTTCTCTGCGTCTGACATCTTGTTTTCTTCTGTGACTGCGGGTGTTTCTTTAACGGACATCCTGACTGCGGGTGTTTGTTTAAGGGACATCCTGACTGAGGGTGTTGGGGAAATTGACTCCCGGTCCTTCAAAGCCTTCGTCACATTCTCACTGTAGTCTTCAGCTTGAGTGGTCAGCCACCACCCAATCAATCCCTCCAGTCGTGACATTTTGCGGCGGACATTACTAAACAGGCATAGAGGTGACGGGGGAATGCGCATGACTTCTCCTGGGACAATCTTGGGTCTCTGTGTCGCGTAATCCATGAAGAGTCGAGTGAGTCTTTCGGTGAAATGCAGAGATTTTCCTTTGGGAAGACTCAGCAGTGAAGGAAGCGTAACCTCACTTCCAGCTTCTTGTGTCGTACAAATCTCCTTCCCAAGCACGTCATCAACGCTGGCGATTAAGGACCTTGCTGAATCCTTGCTGCCAGTTGTGGCGATGCTGTTGTATTTGGGCTTCACATCTTGCGCGGTGCGATAAACAAACAGTTTGAAATACTGTTTGCCAAAAAAATCCTTTGCCTTGGCCTTCACTGTCTTGAACAGCTGTCTCTCTCTGTATTCTGGGACGGTACTATCAGCATCTCCCAGTCCCAGACCCTCTCTTATCAACGGCGTGATCTCATCTGTGAGTTTTTCAATCTCTTGGGATGAGGCAGATTCAAACTCCTGATACTCACAGTCGGTCATTTCATCCAGAAGAGGTTCTGAGATTTTATCGAACTCTTCCCTGATTATGTTCTGGACAGCTATGGTTGTTGGATCTTTAAAACTGTCCGGGGATCCTCTTGGTTCTTCCTGTGGGGATGGGGATTTGGACCGCAAGGAAACACAGCTGTCCTCTTCCAAATCCACCACGACGATGTCCTGACTTCTCTGTTCTTCTCTTGTTCTCGGCGTACGTGGTCGAGGTGCGCACCAATCTTTCATCTTGCCAATGAATGATTTTAGCATACCGCAGGCATTACTGACCATGGTGTTCAGGACGTTAGGAGGAGTCTTACGGTCACCCAGCTCCATATTGTCCTTGGTGGCTGAGTTGATGCTTTCTGCAATCTCTTCAGCGAGTACTTTGGTCAAACGTTCTGCGCTGGCACAGTTTTCTTGGTCTTCTAGGCCCAGGACATCTTTAAAGGTCGAAGGGACTGTGTCGCCCAGACTGGACAGGACACGCTCTTCAGAGATGTCTTCTTTCTTGCTAACTCCTGCCGAGATTAACTCTGACAGTAGGTTTGTTAGGTCCAGAAGAACCTCTGCCAACAAGATTTTTGTGGCATAATCTGCTTTGCCTTTTCGAAGCAGTTCCCACTGCTCCGCTGTGATCCTTTCGTAAAAGGATTTGACCAGTGGACGTAAATGGTTCACTTCAATCTGTGGCATCTCCGCTGCGCATGAACTTCCTGTTCTTGACATAACTGTGTTATGATCTTGGAGCTTATTTTGAAAGGTTTTACCTTTTTTGTCAATTCAATTCAATTCTATTCTATATATAATGCCAAATCATAAAAAAAGTTATCTATGATTTACACAGACCCAACAATTCCTCCGTAGAGTACAGTGGCAACGAAAACCTTCCCTTTAACAGGCAGGAACGTCAGACAGACCCAGCTCTGTGGAGGACGGCCGTCTGTCTTGACCGGTTGGGGAGGAAGAAAAGGAGAAAGAAAGAGAGAAACGACGCACGGATGGACAGAGAGAGAGACAAACACAGATACAAACTGTCACGCAGGATCGTCTCGGCTGCAGGTCCGTCTGGTAACTCTGAAATGTGCACCTGGGATAAGAAGTGTGACTGAACTCGATGAAAATCTAACTCAACTAAAGGCACAAAGGTGCTTTGGTGGTATATTCCAACACTGTGATGTCATACATCAAAGCCACGAAGGTTCCGCCCACAGCACAGCAACGGTTGCTAAGGTATGATGTCATTGGGGGCGGGGCTTAGCAGAACCCACTGACCAGCTGTTCAGAGTCACTTGAGTTGTTTTCATTACATAAAGATGATAAATAAATTAAATTGTGACACTTTAACTCTACATTAAGTTAAAGGTTACGGTTCTGCAACTTTATTAAATGTAAATACAAATTTAAACGGCATGTTTCATCATGTTTGTCCAGATTTTATTTTGAAAGTGAGGACAGAAAAGTTTAAATTTAAATGATTTCCTGTTACATTAAAATAACTTACACACTGAAATGAATTACGGTGTAATATACAGTATGAGTGTTTGTGTGTTAAAGTGTTATTATGGCGTTAAATCATCACATGGTCTTTTTTGGCACAGACCTACATCAAATAAACCATTGAGACAGTTTTTTCGTGTATAAACTATTAACGGAGAAATCAGGGAAAGTCGCTAACAGTCGGACGTGGCTAACAGTGATTAGCTCGGGGCAGTGCGGTGAAGGCATTCAAACGTCTTTTTTAACCACTAATACTGCTGAAAATAACAGCAACCCTCTGCAGCAGCAGGATAAAGGCCCATTCCTGCCGTATTAAACTATATAACTGGAGCGCGTAGAGACAGAAGTGCACAGTAACAGTGAGCGCGTAGAGACAGATGTGCACAGTAAGTGTGAGCGCGTAGAGACAGAAGTGCACAGTAAGTGTGAGCGCGTAGAGACAGAAGTGCACAGTAACTGTGAGCGCGTAGAGACAGATGTGCACAGTAAGTGTGAGCGCGTAGAGACAGAAGTGCACAGTAAGTGTGAGCGCGTAGAGACAGAAGTGCACAGTAACTGAGCGCATAGAGACAGAAGTGCACAGTAAGTGTGAGCGCGTAGAGACAGAAGTGCACAGTAAGTGTGAGCGCGTAGAGACAGAAGTGCACAGTAAGTGTGAGCGCGTAGAGACAGAAGTGTACCGTAACTGTGAGCGCGTAGAGACAGAAGTGTACCGTAACTGTGAGCGCGTAGACGCAGAAGTGTACCGTAACTGTGAGCGCGTAGAGACAGAAGTGTACCGTAACTGTGAGCACGTAAAGACAGAAGTGTACAGTAACTGTGAGCGCGTAGAGACAGAAGTGCACAGTAACTGTGAGCGTGTAGAGACAGAAGTGCACAGTAACTGGAGCGCGTAGAGACAGAAGTGCACAGTAACTGTGAGCGCGTAGAGACAGAAGTGCACAGTAACTGTGAGCGCGTAGACAGAAGTGCACAGTTACTGAGCGCGTAGAGACAGAAGTGCACAGTAACTGTGAGCGCGTAGAGACAGAAGTGCACAGTAACTGTGAGCGCGTAGACACAGAAGTGTATCGTAACTGTGAGCGCGTAGACACAGAAGTGCACAGTAACTGTGAGCGCGTAGAGACAGAAGTGCACAGTAACTGTGAGCGCGTAGAGACAGAAGTGCACAGTAACTGTGAGCGCGTAGAGACAGAAGTGCACAGTAACTGTGAGCGCATAGAGACAGAAGTGCACAGTAACAGTGAGCGCGTAGAGACAGAAGTGCGCAGTAACTGAGCGCGTAGAGACAGAAGTGCACAGTAACTGTGAGCGCGTAGACACAGAAGTGCACAGTTACAGAGCGCGTAGACACAGAAGTGTACCGTAACTGTGAGCGCGTAGAGACAGAAGTGCAGTTACAGAGCGCGTAGAGACAGAAGTGCACAGTAACTGTGAGCGCGTAGACACAGAAGTGTACCGTAACTGTGAGCGCGTAGAGACAGAAGTGCACAGTAACTGTGAGCGCGTAGAGACAGATGTGCACAGTAAGTGTGAGCGCGTAGAGACAGAAGTGCACAGTAACAGTGAGCGCGTAGAGACAGAAGTGCACAGTAACTGTGAGCGCGTAGAGACAGAAGTGCACAGTAACTGTGAGCGCGTAGACACAGAAGTGTATCGTAACTGTGAGCGCGTAGACACAGAAGTGTACCGTAGCTGTGAGCGCGTAGAGACAGAAGTGTACCGTAACTGTGAGCGCGTAGAGACAGAAGTGCACAGTAAGTGTGAGCGCGTAGAGACAGAAGTGCACAGTAACTGTGAGCGCGTAGAGACAGAAGTGCACAGTAACTGTGAGCGCGTAGAGACAGAAGTGTACAGTAACTGTGAGCGCGTAGAGACAGAAGTGCACAGTAACTGTGAGCGCGTGGAGACAGAAGTGCACAGTAACTGTGAGCGTGTAGAGACAGAAGTGCTCAGTAACTGTGAGCGCGTAGAGACAGAAGTGCACAGTAAGTGTGAGCGCGTAGAGACAGAAGTGCACAGTTACTGTGAGCGCGTAGACGGAAGTGCACAGTAAGTGTGAGCGCGTAGAGACAGAAGTGCACAGTTACTGTGAGCGCGTAGAGACAGAAGTGCACAGTAAGTGTGAGCGCGTAGAGACGGAAGTGCACAGTAACTGTGAGCGCGTAGAGACAGAAGTGCACAGTAAGTGTGAGCGCGTAGAGACAGAAGTGCACAGTAAGTGTGAGCGCGTAGAGACAGAAGTGCACAGTAACTGTGAGCGCGTAGAGACAGAAGTGCACAGTAACTGTGAGCGCGTAGAGACAGAAGTGCACAGTAACTGTGAGCGCGTAGAGACAGAAGTGCACAGTAACTGTGAGCGCGTAGAGACAGAAGTGCACAGTAAGTGTGAGCGCGTGAGACAGAAGTGCACAGTAACTGTGAGCGCGTGGAGACAGAAGTGCACAGTAACTGTGAGCGCGTAGAGACAGAAGTGCACAGTAAGTGTGAGCGCGTAGAGACAGAAGTGCACAGTAAGTGTGAGCGCGTTGAGACAGAAGTGCACAGTAACTGTGAGCGCGTAGAGACAGAAGTGCACAGTAACTGTGAGCGCGTGGAGACAGAAGTGCACAGTAACTGTGAGCGTGTAGAGACAGGAGTGCTCAGTAACTGTGAGCGCGTAGAGACAGAAGTGCACAGTAACTGTGAGCGCGTAGAGACAGAAGTGCACAGTCACTGTGAGCGCGTAGACGGAAGTGCACAGTAAGTGTGAGCGCGTAGAGACAGAAGTGCACAGTAACTGTGAGCGCGTAGAGACAGAAGTGCACAGTAACTGTGAGCGCGTAGAGACAGAAGTGCACAGTAAGTGTGAGCGCGTAGAGACAGAAGTGCACAGTAACTGTGAGCGCGTAGAGACAGAAGTGCACAGTAACTGTGAGCGCGTAGAGACAGAAGTGCACAGTAACTGTGAGCGCGTAGAGACAGAAGTGCACAGTAACTGTGAGCGCGTAGAGACAGAAGTGCACAGTAACTGTGAGCGCGTAGAGACAGAAGTGCACAGTAACTGTGAGCGCGTAGAGACAGAAGTGTACCGTAACTGTGAGCGCGTAGAGACAGAAGTGCACAGTATTTGTGAGCGCGTAGAGACAGAAGTGCACCGTAACTGTGAGCGCGTAGAGACAGAAGTGCACAGTAACTGTGAGTGCGTCCCTACACAGAAAACAAAGCACCAATGACGTAGTTAGAGAACCCAGAGTTTATTAAGAGTGTTTTAAAGACTTACCTACTGGCCCCTGTACCAGCTCCTCTCATAGTAAAGTCCATTACAGTGGATTGAAATTTTCTGAATCAGGACCAAAACATATTTAAAATGAAAATAATCCTAACCTAAAAAAAAAAAAACACCATCTTTTGATTGTTTCAGTTCATACTGTACATTTTAATTTATTATTTTAAGACACAGTTTTTAAAAAAGAGAAGTCTCATCACAGTCTCTGAAGGTTTTGTACAGTTCCAACGTCTGCGGCTGTTTAATGTTTAATCAGTGTGATGAATGAAAAATAGGCGTTTAAATACAGTTTTAATCGCGTCGACCAGAAGTTTTGATGAGTAAAGTGTTTCTGTATCGACTCCCTCTGCAGTTAAAGCTGTGCAGATGGAGCGAAACAAACATGGCGTCATTGGGAAACAAAAGATTCTTAATTTAAAACTTGATGTAATATTTTTGGTGTAGGTTGAGTTTTTAATGCCTTTTGTAATGTTTGACAGCTTAAATGTTTCCTTTCATACCTATTTTTAATAACTTGAGCTGTGCTAATTTGGATTAATGGGGATTATTTCATTGACAGACGTTAATGTACAGGGTTTTTTGGCCACATACAAGTTGAAAAAGACACTGGGTGGACACTTTATGGTACTTGACTTTTCTCATCTCATCTCATCTTCAGCCTCTTATCCGGGGTCGGGTCGCGGGGGCAGCAGCTTTAGCAGGGGACCCCAAACTTCCCTTTCCCGGGCCACATTAACCAGCTCTAACTGGGGGATCCTGAGGCGTTCCCAGGCCAGTGTGGAGATATAATCTCTCCACCTGGTCCTGGGTCTTCCCCGAGGCCTCCTCCCAGCTGGACGTGCCTGGAACACCTCCCTAGGGAGGCGCCCAGGGTTCATCCTTACCAGATGATCCTGAACCACCTCAACTGGCTCCTTTCAACACAAAGGAGCAGCGGCTCTACTCCGAGTTCCTCACGGAGGTTGAACATAAACGTAGCCTAAGTGTACGTTGATAATTGGTCAAAAACATAAGCCAATGCAACTCCATATATAACCGCTAGCTAGCTAACTACCCAGTCGCTAAATTAGTCAACTTTAATCCAGAGCTTCATCCACACACTGTTGAAACAGCATATTTAAAGCACATTGATTTCACAGAATGAGCAGGTTATTTAACATGTTATCGGTCCAAATGGATCAAATTCTGATTTTAAAAAAAAGTAATTTTGTGGAGGTTGTGACGCGCGTAAAAGGTGTTTCTGCTGAATTACAGATATCTCTTTCGCTGTGTACGTCAGTGGGGAAAAGTATTTTTGGGCTGGAGGGCATCATGGGACAGACACCGTATTTGCAGCTGCACTATAGATGAATCTGCTGAGCCATTTGTGTGTTTCACCATTTAGCGGCGCCGCCATTTCTGCAGTAGCGTCTCCGTCCAGTACGCACGCAGTTGAATGGGAGCTTTCATATTAAGTGAACCTTTTCTACTTTTACTTGTTCTTTTTAGGCAGCATTACTTTTGACAACGATGTCTAAGAAGTCGGGAAGAACCAGTGCAATTCTCTGCTGCTCCAACAACAGTGGGAAACTTCAACTTTGGAACAAAACTGAATGAACGACACAAACATTTACCTCATGAAGAGCGCCTCTGTCTGAGGACGTACGGTCTACATCGATTCTCTGGGCGTGCAGATGTTCTCCAGAAGTGGATGAAGAATATTAACAGAGGGACTTTGTTCCCAGCAAGAACAGCGCGCTCAGTCACTCGTCAATCTCACAGTGAACAGCATGAGGCTGCCTAGCTAACACTGCTTAGCTAGCTAGACGCCGTGGTCGCACAGAGTAAATTAACTCCATGTGCTGTTATTGTGAAGTATAACGTAAGTTGCTCTAACTAGGGAAACCTAATGACCACAATGTAAACGTCAAGTAGCTGAGTTAATCAGTGATGGAGGTAAATAATTAAAAGTTCTCTTCATGAGGTGAAGGTTGTAGAAAAGGTTCACTTTTAATGAAAGCTCCCATTCAATCGCGTGGACACTGGGGGGGAGACGCCACAGCTTGTTCACTTCTGATACTTCGCTGGATTCCTCTATTGTCGAAATTGTCTTCAAAGCCTGGCACTAACTAACTAATTAGCTAGCTAGCTGCTCTGGAGACAGATAAGATCGCTAGCTAACTGTAGCGCGCAAGCGGAGGGGAGTGAAGCTAGCTGCTCTTCAGTTTCCTGTTGCTGTTGCAAACAGAATAAAAAACACGTTGAAGTTAAAAAGCCCGGGGAGTCTCCACAGCATGTGATGTTAGCATGTTAGCTCAAAGTACAGTCTCACTGTGCTGCTAGCATTGCTGTACTCTTAGTGTTGCAAATATATTTGACATAACTGATTAACTTCATGTATTTTATGCGTCATTCTCACTGTACTTGAGTTTCTCTCGCGGCTGCTTGAACTGTTTTTGATGTGGTTTGCAGATAAGATACAAAACATGAATTTAAAAACACTGCAGCAGTGCATTGTGGGGAATCTTTGCATCTGAATGTTTAAATTTGCACGGAAATGTGACTTCACCGTCGCGGCGGTCGGGTTTATTCTCGAGTTAAGAAACAGGAAACACACTTCAGTGAGTGTCCGACAGCGAGTTTCCACATAAATCATTCAAACAGCAAATAAAGTCAGAGGCAAAAAAACAAACTCATCACATCTTCTTTTAAGAAATGAATAAAATAAAACAACAAACTTCAAGTAATCCCATCATCATCATCATCATCATCATCATCATCATCATCATCATCATCATCATCGTCATCAGCAGCAGCAGCAGCAGAAAAATAAGAAATACAAAAGCAAAAGAAAAATATCCAACCTAAGAGAAACTCAGGTATTAAAACTATAATAATTTAATAGTAGAAACAACAATAATGCCGTCTTTTATGCCGTTACCAGAAAATAATCAGAAAAGGAAGGAGGTCAGAAAGATGCCATGCATAAAACCAGCGCTGATGAGAGACACAGTTGAATACAAAGTTTCTACTCGATAGAAAGTGATAAGAAGCGCGTTGGTGTGCACGTCGGTGTGCACGTCGTTCAGAGCGGGCCGAGCTTTTCCACCACGGTGACGTCATAGAAAAGTTCATTTACACACATATTGATCTGTTTGATCGTCTGCAGAGGAACGTCTCAGGGTCGGAGACTAAGACGCTCGGAGCCACCGTAGAAGTCGTGCAACAAAAGCAAAATTTAGCTTTAGCGAGGATATTTCTGAACGTAGACCCATTATGCGGTAGATGTAAACAGACTCCAGCTACTCCCTGTCATATGTTCTGGTCTTGTCTGAAACTTCCTTTCTGGTCGTCCTTATTTGAAGTTATCTCTAAGGTTTAAGCTCATAACGTCCCACCTTCTCCATTGGTTGCTGTTTTTGGTTGTTTTTCTGATACAGTGGGATCTGTGCCCCCTGTTCATCTACAGAGGGTCGTTGCCTTCTCCTCCCTGTTAGCGAGACGCTTGATCTCATTTAAATGGAAGGCTGCTGCTCCTCCATCACGCCACCATTGGATTAGAGACGTTATGCAGAATGTTAAGTTGGAAAAAATCAGATGTACCCTCAAAGGATCCATCAGCAGAGTCTGCAAAACCTGGGACCCTCTGTGTCCTCAAATTATAATAATAATCATAATTTGACGGGAATCTCTCGAGTCCTGAAATGTGGATTTAGTGCAGCAGAACATTTTATATAATGTAAACAAACAAGATTGTTGTGTGAGTTTGGATTTGAATAAACAAAATACTGAATTTATTTTAACTTTCAATTAAAAAAAACACATTTTTATTTAATTTTGTGTTTTGTGGTTGTTTCAAAATCAATCAATCAATAATAAATTGTTTTTTCAGTGTGTTTTTTGAACGGCTTTTATCTCTTTTTGCAAATTAACTCTTCATGAACTTGTTCCAAAGCTAAAACTATCTTCTTGGGCCATGAAATGTCGCGGAAAGCTCTGGAAGAATTTTTGTAGCTGGAAAAGACGCCACCTCACCTCTCATCTCATCTCATCTCATCTCATCTCATCTTCAGCCTCTTATCCGGGGTCGGGTCGCGGGGGCAGCAGCTTTAGCAGGGGACCCCAAACTTCCCTTTCCCGGGCCACATTAACCAGCTCTAACTGGGGGATCCTGAGGCGTTCCCAGGCCAGTGTGGAGATCTAATCTCTCCACCTGGTCCTGGGTCTTCCCCGAGGCCTCCTCCCAGCTGGACGTGCCTGGAACACCTCCCTAGGGAGGCGCCCAGGGTTCATCCAGACCAGATGATCCTGAACCACCTCAACTGGCTCCTTTCAACGCAAAGGAGCAGCGGCTCTACTCCGAGTTCCTCACGGATGCTGAACTTCTCCCCCTCTCTCTAAGGGAGACTCCAGCCCCCCTCCTGAGGAAACACATTTCAGACGCTTGTACCCGCGACCTGGTTCTTTGGGTCCTGACCCAGCTTTCATGACCACAGGTGAGGGTAGGAACCAGGACTGAGCGGTAGATCCAGAGCTTTGTCTTCCTCAGCTCTCTTTTCGTCACAACGGTGCGGTAGAGCGACTGCAGCACCGCCCCCGCTGCTCTGATTCTCCGGCCAAACTCACGCTCCATCGTCCCCTCACTTGTGAACATGATCCTGTGGTACTTGAACTCCATCACTTGGGGTCAGGAATCACTTCTGTCAAATTAAAACTTATAATATAATAAAATCAATGACGTCTTTGAGTAATTCTGAGCATTAAAAGCAGGATTTTGTGCATTAATGTCCATTAAATCAGTCACTCGCTGCAGTTCAAAGGCTTGCAGACTTCTACGGTGGCTCCGTGCGAGTGTTTAAAATGTCCCCACAAACACTTTGAGGGTGAAAGCAGTTCCTACTTGAGTTCACATCAGGTTCATATCAACAGAGACCTCACAGGGTTTGTTTTTAGAAGTGGAATCCATTGACACACATGCACACTAAAGAAATCATAAAAAACAACAAGACAATCATAAACCCAACCAGCACTGAAGTGAAACTGCACATTCGATGCTCCTCGGTGCCAAACGGTCGACTGACGTTGGAAACATTAATGTAATGTAAACGATTAAGATAGAAATGCAACAAGAGACGTCAATCTATTCATATTGCATCGAATATGGCTCAGATTTTTCTTTTCTTCTTGGATAAATGCTGCAAAGTCGCGCACACACACACACACACACACACACGCGCACGCACGCACACACACACACACACACACGCACACACACTCTAGTTATGTACATGCTGCAGAGTGAAGGTTGTTTCTGCTGCAGCTGTAATGACTCTTTCAGGTTTGATATGGAATGAGGGTAAATATCTCTCTCACACACACACGCACACGCACACGCACGCAGACGCGCACACGCAGACACACGCAGACACACGCAGACACACCCAGACACACACACACACACACACAAAGAAGCTGCATGTCGGGTCAGGAGTACCAGATACACATTATGAGAAGTTAAAATGTTTGTTTTGCAGCTTGAGAACCAGAAACTGGAGATAATCGTGTTTAAATCGCTGTTTTTTAAATCAGAGTCCGTCCTCCATTATGAACTGTCTGCATCGAGGTTATAGTTGAACTAAAAGTGAGGATGTTTTTCGTATGTGTTTATGACTAAAGATCATTTTTGTCTGTTTTTTCATTCATGAAAACAGTGGATTTTCTTTTTTGTCAGGATATAATTTTTTATTTGATGCAAAAACAGGTGAAAATAATCGTAATTGTCGTAACTGCAGCTTTGTCTCTTGTTAAATCCTGACAAAAAATACAAGAAATGATCCCGACCGCAAATTAAATCAATAAATAATATATATTTATACGTTCATCTGTTTTGACGAAGGTGAAAAAAGTTTTAAAAGGGACAAAAATTCTCTCACTTTCCTCTCAGGATATAATTTCTATTTTATTTTAAGCAAAAACAGGTGAAAATAATCGTAATTGTCGTAACTGCAGCTTTGTCTCTTTTTAAATCCACACAAAACTTCCTTTCACCTGTTTTTTACAGATAAAATTAATAAAAAATGATCCTGAACGACAAATAAATCAATAAATAATACATATTTATACATTTTTCTGTTTTGACGAAGGAGAAAAAAGTAAAAAAAGGGTCAAAAATTCTCACACTTTCCTCTCAGGGACGTTTAAAAGGCTTCAGTCTGTAAAACTAATGTTGAAACCAGATGAATTAGAGCGCTATAATGGTATCAAAGTCCTCCGTTGACCCAGTAACGAAACATGAACGTTACGTAATTTGGTATGAAAGCAGAGATTCATGTGAAAACAAACCGCTGTGATAGAGTCTGGGGACGTCGCTGACACAGATATACGACACTACGTCAGAGTAATGTCTTTGGCACACAGGTTTTATGGGGTAAACACGTAAAAAACTGGAGTATTTATGTTACTTTGATTCTTTCTTACCGCTCTTAAAATGTCCGATCGACACATTTTTTCTTTTTAAACGACCGAACGAAACAACGTGTCTTCGTGAGCGTGAACCCACGACGGCTGCTCCAAAGTGCACTTGCATCCCGAACCGTTAACGATCAACAACTCGGTCAATCGACCACTCAGCACGACCAATAAATAGAATATGAATAAATAAATACAAATAAATAGTTGACCATTCGAATCTCCGCCGCAGCGCCGCCGTGAGCTGGAGCGGTTCCTCCGGTTCGTCCTGTTCGTCTCTCCGTCCGCAGAGAAAAACACAGAGTCTGTTCGGTATTTGTACACTTTTCTCTGTCAGATTCGTCTCCACGGCGAGTGTGTGTGTCCAGAGAGACCAAGTGAGTGTGTGTGTGTGTGTGTGTGTGTGTGTGGGAGCCTCAGACAGCCGTCTCCAAGTCTTCATGGGTGGCAGAAGAAGATGTGCGTTGCTGGCCGTTCAGGAAGGTGGCGAGGTCCGAGTCGCCCTCCGCTTGGTCCGCTGGGGTCTTCCCCTGGTGGAAACACACACACACACACACACACACACACACACACACACACACACACACAAAATCATCTTTTTCAGCACTTACATTCATCAAATAAGCCATCCAGACAGTTTTTGTTTGTGTATCAACGATTAACGGAGAAATCAGGGAGAGTCGCTAACAGCCGGACGTGGCTAACAGTGATTAGCTCGGGGCAGCACGGTGAAGGCATTCAAAGGTCTTTTTTAACCACTAATGCTGCTGAAAATAACAGCAAACCTCTGCAGCAGCATGAGAAGAGTCCCTACACAGAAAACAAAGCACCAATGGGCTCCTTCCTTTGGGATTGACTTTGGTAATCCACTGTAATGGACTTTACTATGAGAGGAGCTGGTACAGGGGCCAGTAGGTAAGTCTTTAAAACACTCTTTTAATAAACTCTGGGTTCACTAACTACGCTGTTGGTGCTTAGTTGTGTGTGTAGGGACTCTTCTCCTGCTGCTGCAGAGGTTTGCTGTTATTTTCAGCAGCATTAGTGGTTAAAAAAGACCTTTGAATGCCTTAACGTTAATGTTTCGTTACTGGGTCATGCAGATTATCTTGCATGGTTCGCCGACTCTTGCTGTTATAAAGTTTATCCTCCATCACTGTTCTTACACCGCGTGTTACACCTTTGCTGTCACCGCGAGGTACATCGTGGTCACTCTCTAGAAGCTACTATCAAATAAAAAAGGGACAAAAAAACCTCAAAAGACAGAGTTTCTGTTGATGATCTGTGGTTTTACGCGTTCACATTACTTTGGTTTAACAGCGTGACGACGGCCTTTAAACAAACAAACAAACAAACGGGCGGGAGGATCCGGCTCTACAGCTGAGGTGAACATGAAACAGTAAAACAAAGCAGACGCACTTTTACGTCTGTCTCTCAGCTCGCTGCACAGATCCCTGCAGGTGCACGCCGTTACTGTTAGGTTCATAAAAAGCACCCGAACAGCGAGAGAGAAGAGTTACGACTGTAGATTCCTACAGATCACATCAGCGCAGACGCCACGCCCTTTTTCTCTGTAGATCATTCGCACGTCAGGCTGAAATGACTCAGCTCGACTTACGGGAAGTGGTTGTGTCTACGGTGAGCGCGGTTACCTGGAAGTTGGTCTTCTCCAGCGACGCCCCGGCTTCCACCAGCAGTCGACACACAGCGTGCTGCTTCTCTGAGGCTGCTTTGTGCAAGGCAGTGTCCCCTCTGCACACACACACACACACACACACACACACACACACACACACACACAATCACACACACACACACACACACACACACACACACACAGACAGACAGGCAAGTCTTGGTGATCAGATAAGGTGCAACGTGCGGTTGTTCCCTGCAGTTAAAGGTTGCTGGTTCAGTGACCGCGCTGACGTAAAACAGAAAGCAAACTGCCGTTGAAAGAAAGCCACAGAGCAGATAACGGTGGATTCAGGCGTGTTTGTTGGCACGCAATGTCTCGCACCACCAGGGCAGGTGATTTTCAATAATATGCTGATAATAAATCTAATTATATATAGAGAGAGATAAAACCTGCACAGAGACGCTGAGCTAAATGAAAAGTAGTGAACGTACTTCTCTCTGTCGGTCAAATCCAGAAGCACCTTGGAGCCTGAAGAGGGAGAAACAGGAGAAGCAGGTTTGAACGTTTTTAAAACAAACAGTTAAAAACAGTGAGGCTGAACACATTAAACAGGCATCATGGTGCTATAACGCTGTAAATGGCGGATTCATGCGGAGACACAGCCAGCTTAGGCTTCGGTGTCTCTGGAGTGTTTTATGTTACGAGCACCAGGGGAAAAGGGTTTGGTTGAGTCCACACATGCTGTGCCGGCAGCCCGCGGACCCTCAGCCGGCCTTAACCCCAGCACCGGGGGTCCTGATCTCGAACCGCCCTGTTACAGGACGTTGGTTCGACCTCAGGTCCAGAACGTAGAGCAGAGGAACAGCATGTGTGGACTCTGACGGTTCATTTCTTGACGTTAGCCGAATCCCTTTAGCATCACGGTTGAGCTGAAGGGCGGCGAAGGTGCATGATGTTGCATCCTTTGGAGTTTCCTTTAAGACAATTTCTCTCACACACGCACACAAACGCACGCACACACACACACACACACACACACACACACACACACACACACACTCACACGCACACACACACGCACACACACACACTCACCCTGTTGCAGTATAAAGCCGACCAGGTCTGCGTGTCTGTTCTGAGCAGCTATGTGTAACGCCGAACATCCTCCAGAGTCTCTCACCAACAAGCTGACGCCGCGGCGCACACACTCCGACAGCTGGACACACAAACGTAGAACACACTTGTAGCTTCGGTGTGTATGAGCGGAAACACTTTGTGATGATACGGTTTGGTTTTTATGGAAAACGGGACCCTTAAATGTAACAATCGCTGGTGAAATAGAAACTGAACAAATTACATTAAAACAGGCTGAGTGTCTACAAATCACAGTGCGTGTGTGTGCGTGTATGTGTGTGTGTGTGTGTGTGTGTGTGATTTAACTTTACCATCGAGAGATCTCCTGTACTGGCGGCTTTCAGCAGCGCTGTGAACACACACACACACACACACACACACACACACACAAACACACACAAAGAGGAATAAATAATATGATTAATAAGTAAATGCTAAAGGTATAGTAAGTGCTATACTACACTGTCACTTTATACCACCACTACATCACTTTATTTATTTATTAATGGTACTGTAACTATCTGCTGCTACACTTACTGTGCTTTAGGAAATGCTGCTACATTTCACTGTGGTTTACTGTAACTGACTTAAGTACGAAATGCTGCTACACTCCACTGTGCCATACTGTCACTTAGTTCTGTAGGAAATGCTGCTACATTTTTAACATTTTTAACACTTATAACTTATCGCTCCTTCTCACTTATTTAGTTTGTACTTATTTTATTTCAATCTGCTGCTAAACTGCACGCTGCGTATTGTTGTATGTTGTATAAACCTACGCTTAACCACAATGTCTGTTGCACTCTGTCACACTTAGTTATTGTTTGTTGCTTTATTTTGATTTGATTGATGTTTTTATGCTTATTGTTACTCTGATCCTTTCCCATCTTTGTACTGAAACTGTTGCACAATCATTTCCCTCGGGATAAATAAAGCTTCTTGAATCTTGAATCTAAATACAAACATGTGGAATAATTATAAGAAACTATATTAATTTTCACATTTATGTTCATTTATTTTAAATTTTATATATATTTTTAATATATTATTTAAGTATTAAGTATTTATTTATGTCACATTGATTGTTGATTTGTTGGTAAAGGCTAAGGAAGGTAAACTTTAGTTTAGTTTACAGACAAAGACATTTTTCTGACTGATAACGAAAGTTGAAAATAAGCAGAAGAGGAAAATAAAAGGAGGAAATAAGTGTGTTGTTGTTTCCAGGGTGTTGTTTTCTGAAGCAAAACTGAAAGTGGACGAACAATAAAACATGTCTGGACGTGTGTGTGAGGAGCATTTAACCGGAGAGTCCCAAACATCTCTGTGACTCATCACAGACGTGAGAGCAAAACAGGTGGTTTTCACGACTCTGCGGATCCTCAGGGAAAAACACACACCGCGCTGAAACAGCTGCCTTTGACTGTGTGTGTGTGTGTGTGTGTGTGTAAATATATCCTCTGACTGGACAGTTTTATACACATTCGTGCACAGAAACGTTCGATATGAAGCTAAAACATGAAGCAGTCCAGTGTATTTCTGTTTGAAAGTGCAACGTTTTAACAAGGAAGTCGTGAAATTACATTTTTTTAATTCGTTTTTTAAGTGAAAATGTTTTAAACGACAGCAACAAACATGTTTTTATACATTTATACAAAGGGATGTGAGTGTGTGTGTGTGTTTGTGTGAGTGTGAGTTTGTGTGTGTGAGTGTGTGAGTGTGTGTGTGTGTGTGTGTGTGTGTGAATGTGTGTGAGTGTGGGTGTGTGTGTGTGTGACTGAGTGTGTGTGTGTCTGGATGCGTGTGAGAGTGTCTGTGTGTGTGTGACTGAGTGTGTGTGTGTCTGGATGCGTGTGAGAGTGTCTGTGTGTGTGTGTGTGTGTGTGAGTGTGAATTTGTGTGTGTGTGTGTGTGTTTTACCTTGTTCCTCGGACGTCAAGGAAACCCTGGAAACAGAAATGACAGAAGCTTGATCGAGTTTCACAGAAAAAAACGTTATTTTCTTACTTTTATTGAATTCTTTACTCGATAAACTCAGAAACTACGGCTGAAGTTCCTCCTCTGACCTGATGAGTCATCGATAATTTGGGATTTAGGGCTCAAACAGTTAGTTGAGTGAATGAATCAGCAACTGTTTTAATGATCTAATAATAATAATAAAGTCATCTTTTAACAACTTTGCTGGTTTCAGCTTCTCAAATGTCACAAATCACACAAATGTGTTAAAACGTCTTTTTTAACCACTAATGCTGCTGAAAATAACAGCAAACCTCTGCAGCAGCATGAGAAGAGTCCCTAAACACACAACAAAGCAGCAACAACGTAGTTAGTGAAGCCAGAGTTTATTAAAAGAGTGTTTTAGGGCGCACTCCCACTGTGCCTCCGTCCCGTGCCCCGTGCTTTAGGGTCCTTGTCCCCCCTCCAGGCCCGTTTGTACTCACACTACCTGGGCCTCGGAGAATGCTTCTTGCTGCCTATACGTCATCACGCCGTAACACGTTACACGCAATGATGACGTCATGGCGATGCGTGGCTTTGTTTCCAGATCTTTCCGTAGACCTCAGAGTTTTTGTGCGTCTTGTCGACTGTTTTTGAATCTTTTCATCGACCAAATATGCAGTAAACACTCCACCTCCGCATCACACCAACGTCAACCTTTCACCACCATTGTTTGAAATGTCCGCGCATGGTCCCTCCTTCTTTTTCTATGTCCCAACAGGCGCACAGGACATGACCTCAGAACCTCCGTAGGCCTCGTACATGTGCAAACGCGCTCTACAAAAGCCCACCTCTCCCAAACGGGCCGTGGACGGTCAGCTGGCCACAGCTAGATGCGGAGCGGTTGCACTCACACTGGTTAAACCCACTAGGCTTTACCCGCAAAACCTGTTTTGGCGCGGTGCGGAAGGACAGTGTGAGTGCGCCCTTAAAGACTTACCTACTGGCCCCTGTACCAGCTCCTCTCATAGTAAAGTCCATTCAAGTGGATTACCAAAGTCATTGCTGCTTTGTTTTCTGTGTGGGGACTCTTCTCATGCTGCTGCAGAGGTTTGCTGTTATTTTCAGCAGCATTAGTGGTTAAAAAAGACCTTTGAATGCCTTCACCATACTGCCCCGAGCTAATCACTGTTAGCCACGTCCGGCTGCGGCTTATTTGATGTTTGTAAGTGCCGAAAAATACCATGGGGTGATTTTACGCCTGAAATTAACTTCAAATTAAGCATAAAAACAATATAATATGATTTGTATCTGCTGACGTACCCGGCAATAGGCTCCACCACCAGATCCGGCATCCCCGCGGTCGACCCCTGGCCCCCCAGCGGGCCCTCGTGGTCCAGGATGAACACCTCGTCCTGACAGATCTCCGTCACAAAGTGGAGGTGCTCCTGCAGACACACGCGTGCACAGATCAGAGGTCGGTAAACGTAGATGTAATATAAATAAGCAGTAAAGTGAGTATATATGGAATAGAGCGGCGTTGTTACCTGCGCCTTGTCGATGCGATAGAAGCGGTCGGCCGATGTGGCTGCAGAGCAGAGACGAGTGCGTGAACAGGAAGCTCTTACACACGTGTGCGTCTGAATAAACTTTATTTAAAACACGTCTCAAACACACCTTTAAAGTGTTTTACGTCACTATCACATCACCTGGTATCATCGTTTACTCTAATGTCCCTTTAAAGCTTAAACACTTTGCGTGTGTGTGAAGAAATAAAGATTTCATCATAACTGTGACACGATAAATGATTATTCAGCACTTTAGTGAAGAGGAGTTATTACAACAAAGGATCTAAAACTATTGGATATTATTTCTATAATGATTATTATTAGATAAACAAATAAATATCTAAAGAAAATACATAAATTAATTAATTTGGAGAAATAAAAAGGGGGAGAAATGCAACATATGTGAAAATATTACGTATTTTTTTATTATAGAAAAACAAATAAATGCAAAATTAAATTGATTAATAAAATAAATAAATAAATAAAAAGGGGAAGACATTCAACAAATATCAAAATAATAATAATAATAGTGTTTTAAATAAAAAAATAACGCA
>NC_139845.1:4182824-4270324 GCF_963691815.1 Echiichthys vipera
TCAAAGGCTCACAGTCTTACCTGCAAATGAGCGGATAAAGGAGTCGAATTAAAGTACGTTAATGTCACTTTTGTGTCTAATTAATATATAAAAATAAGAGCTTGTTACAGGGGAGGAGGGCGCGGACATCAAGGGAGAGCAAAGGAGCGGTGCGGGCGTCACAAGCTCAGGGGGACGCTGGAGGTGAAGGGACGACAGCGGGAGAAACATCGAGACGAGACGAAGAGATTCAGCGCGGGACGAGACGAGACACTCACATTCAACACGACGCGGCTTGAGTTCAAACAATATATAAACACAATATATAATAATAATATCATATATAGAGTTTTGGAGCCACTGACACAAACGTTAGCGTTGATATTGAACAAGTTTAAGGAGCGCTCGTGCTCAGGTGGCAACAAAAATGATTTTAAATGTTGTTTTTTGCATTTTTAATCATCTATATTTGACTTAAAGTTACAAATGACTTGTTTTAATTACAATTTTTTCTTTTAAATATCTGAGAATTAAACATTTATTCATGTTTAAATTCAATTAATATCATATAAATTAAATTAAAGTGATATTTTAGGCCTGAAAAAAGCCAAATATTCGCTCAAACGTGAGGATTAATCACATTTATCTGTGTTATATTGTTATAAATATTTATATTTTAATATATTTTGGTATTTGGACCAAACCTGCAAAGATTAACTGATTAGTTATATACTTTTAAATTAATCAGCAACTTTTTTGATAATCGATGACTTGGTTTAAGTATTTTCTCAAGAAAAAGTCAAAATTTTGTGATTTTAAAACAAATTAAAATCCAAAAATAAATGAAAAACTTTGAGTTTATTACTTTAATTGATTATTAAAATAATTAAAGCCGCCCTGCAGTTAAATATAAAGTAAGTTTCCTAAAAGAGAAGTTAGAAAAAAGGAAATATAAAGGATAAAAAAATAAATATTAATGTGTAAAATGTGGATAAACAGACGATAACACGAAGTCTCTGGGTTCAGTTTCATGGAATTAAATATTGGTTGAACCCAAACAGACAAACGTTGACGATGACAACAACAACAACAACAACAACAGCAGCAGCAGCAGCAGCAGCAGCAGCAGCAGCAGCAGCAGCAGCAGAAGCAGCAGCAGCAGCAGCAGCAGCAGTGACAGCAGCAGCAGCAGCAGCAGCAGCGACAGCAGCAGCAGCAGCAGCAGCAGCAGCAGCAGCACTGACAGCAGCAGCAGCAGCACTGACAGCAGCAGCACTGACAGCAGCAGCACTGACAGCAGCAGCAGCAGCAGCAGCAGCGACAGCAGCAGCAGCAGTGACAGCAGCAGCAGCAGCAGCAGCGGCAGCGGCAGCAGCAGCGACAGCAGCAGCAGCAGCAGCAGCAGCAGCAGCAGCAGCAGCAGCACTGACAGCAGCAGCAGCACTGACAGCAGCAGCAGCAGCAGCAGCAGCAGCAGTGACAGCAGCAGTGACAGCAGCAGCAGCAGCAGCGACAGCAGCAGTGACAGCAGCAGTGACAGCAGCAGCAGCGGCAGCGGCAGCAGCAGCGACAGCAGCAGCAGCAGCAGCAGCAGCAGCAGCAGCAGCAGCAGCACTGACAGCAGCAGCAGCAGCAGCAGCAGCAGTGACAGCAGCAGTGACAGCAGCAGCAGCAGCAGCAGCAGTGACAGCAGCAGCAGCAGCAGCAGCAGTGACAGCAGCAGCAGCACTGACAGCAGCAGCAGCAGTAACAGCAGCAGCAGCAGCAGCAGCAGCAGCAGCAGCAGTGACAGCAGCAGCAGCACTGACAGCAGCAGCAGCAGTAACAGCAGCAGCAGCAGCAGCAGCAGCAGCACTGACAGCAGCAGCAGCAGTAGCAGCAGTAGCAGCAGTAGCAGCAGTAGCAGCAGCAGTGACAGCAGCAGCAGCAGCAGCAGTGACAGCAGCAGCAGCAGCAGCAGCACTGACAGCAGCAGCAGCAGCAGCAGCAGCAGTGACAGAGGCTCAGTACTTACACAGAGAAGGAGTCGGGGGGAGCAGAGAGGCGGCGCAGATCAGCTGCACACACCTTCTGAATACTACGGCAGCACACACACACACACACACACGCGCGCACACATACACACACGCACACACACACACAAACACACACAGGAGAGAGGAGGGGAGGAAGGGAGGTTAGGAAGAGGAGGAGGAGGAGGTGAGGAGAGAGGAGAAGAGGAAGAGGAGGGGGGAGGAGGAAAGTATGGGGAGGAAGTGAGGAGAGGAGGGGGAGTTAGAGAGGAGGAGGAGAGGAGGAGAGGAAGAGGAGGAGAGGAAGAGGAGGGAGGAGGAGAGGAGGAAGAGGAGGAGGAAGAGGGGAGAGCAGGAGGGGGAAGAGAGGAAGCGGAGGAGGAGGAGGGGAGGAAGAAGAGGAGGAGGGGAGGAAGTGGAGGAGGTAGAGGGGAGGAAAACAAGAGGCGAAGAGGAGGAGGAAGAGAGAGGAGGAGGAGGGGGAGGAGGGGAGGAGCAAGAGGGGAGGAGAGGATGAGGAGAGGAAGAGAGATGGGGAGGAAGAGAGGAAGAGGAGAGGAGGAGGAGGAAGAGGAGGAGGGGAAGAGGAGGGAAGAGAGGAAGAGGAGAGGAGGAAGAGGACGGGAGGAGGAGAGGAAGAGGTGGAGCAAGAGGGGAGGAAGAGGGGAGGAGGAGAGGAAGAGGAGGGGAGAGGAGGAGGAGGGGAGGAAGAGAGGAGGAATGGAAGAGGAGAAGGGGAGGGAAGGGGGAGAGAAAGAAAAGAGCGATAAGAAAAAAAGGAGAGAAGAAAGAGAGGAGAGGGAGATGAGATCATGAAGGAGAGAAGGAAATGATGGCAGAAGGAGAGAGCAGATAGAGGAGTAAAAATGAAGAAGAGCAGAGGGAGGAGTAAAAATGAAGAAGAGCAGATAGAGGAGTAAAAGTGAAGAAGAGCAGAGGGAGGAGTAAAAGTGAAGAAGAGCAGAGGGAGGAAGGAGAGAAGGAAAACACATGAAAACCATAAACAGTGATGAAGGTCGTTGACAGAGACGACAAACAGAGAAGCCCAGAGGTGAGAAACACACGAGTGCAGCAGCGGAGCGTCAAGCAGCTGTTCACTCCAGTTACTGTGCACTTCTGTCTCTACGCGCTCACACTTACTGTGCACTTCTGTCTCTACGCGCTCACACTTACTGTGCACTTCTGTCTCTACGCGCTCACAGTTACTGTGCACTTCTGTCTTTACGCGCTCACAGTTACTGTGCACTTCTGTCTCTACGCGCTCACAGTTACTGTGCACTTCTGTGTCTATGCGCTCACAGTTACTGTGCACTTCTGTCTCTACGCGCTCACAGTTACTGTGCACATCCGTCTCTACGCGCTCACACTTACTGTGCACTTCTGTCTCTACGCACTCACACTTACTGAGCACTTCTGTCTCTACGCGCTCACACTTACTGTGCACTTCTGTCTCTACGCGCTCACACTTACTGTGCACTTCTGTCTCTACGCGCTCACAGTTACTGTGCACTTCTGTCTCCACGCGCTCACAGTTACTGTGCACTTCTGTGTCTACGCGCTCACACTTACTGTGCACTTCTGTGTCTATGCGCTCACAGTTACTGTGCACATCTGTCTCTACGCGCTCACAGTTACTGTGCACTTCTGTCTCTACGCGCTCACACTTACTGTGCACTTCTGTCTCTACGCGCTCACACTTACTGTGCACTTCTGTCTCTACGCGCTCACAGTTACTGTGCACTTCTGTCTCTATGCGCTCACAGTTACTGTGCACTTCTGTCTCTACGCGCTCACAGTTACTGTGCACTTCTGTCTCTACGCGCTCACACTTACTGTGCACTTCTGTCTCTACGCGCTCACAGTTACTGTGCACTTCTGTCTCTATGCGCTCACAGTTACTGTGCACTTCTGTCTCTACGCGCTCACAGTTACTGTGCACTACTGTCTCTACGCGCTCACACTTACTGTGCACTTCTGTCTCTACGCGCTCACACTTACTGTGCACTTCTGTCTCTACGCGCTCACAGATACTGTGCACTTCTGTCTCTACGCGCTCACACTTACTGTGCACTTCTGTCTCTACGCGCTCACACTTACTGTGCACTTCTGTCTCTACGCGCTCACACTTACTGTGCACTTCTGTCTCTACGCGCTCACAGTTACTGTGCACATCTGTCTCTACGCGCTCACACTTACTGTGCACTTCTGTCTCTACGCGCTCACAGTTACTGTGCACTTCTGTCTCTACGCGCTCACAGTTACTGTGCACTTCTGTCTCTACGCGCTCACAGTTACTGTACACTTCTGTCTCTACGCGCTCACAGTTACTGTGCACTTCTGTCTCTACGCGCTCACAGTTACTGTGCACTTCTGTCTCTACGCGCTCACAGTTACTGTACACTTCTGTCTCTACGCGCTCACAGTTACTGTGCACTTCTGTCTCTACGCGCTCACAGTTACTGTGCACTTCTGTCTCTACGCGCTCACAGTTACTGCAGCTGAATACAGATAGAAACACAGGTAAACATGTAAACAGGTATTAGTGCTGCGGGGACTGGAGGAGTGTTAGTTACAGACATCAGCACCGTGGTTACACATTCAGGCTACATCCACACTAAAAATACGTCAAAGTGGGAAAATCATCCTGTGGTCTTTTTCGGCACTTTGACGAACTATGACATTGAAATGCTCTTATATGGATTTGTTTGTGATAAAACCAGAATATTATAATCTATGAAACAGTTCAATTAGCACGCATAATGAGTACTTTTGGCACTAAGTTAATTTTGCTTTAAATACTTTTACTTAAGAACAATTTTGACATATCTGAACTTCACTTAAGTGTGTTTATTCTACATTAAACGTCTACTCTCTTACACTTATTTGACACAAAAAAACAGAATATAATATTCTTATAAAGCTTTTAAATTAGCCGGCATAATGAGTACTTTAGCACTAAGTTGATTTTGCTCGTGATACTTTTAAGGAACCTCCTGAATTCAGATATTTATGATGGAGTATTTTCACTTCGCGTTCAGTAAACGATCGTCTTACGGCGCAACAGCAGCTCTGCCGCTTCGTCCCCCGACAGGAATCAATAAACGTCTCCTTTTATTCTCCTTCTCCGCTGACACAACCACACAGTGCAACATGTCAGTGAGTGAGCGGAGATCTCCCCGGTCGCTCTTGTTTTGATTAAATTGAACATCCCTCCTCTGATTGTGGTTTGGCAGAGCTGAAGGGAGAGGAGTGAATGTCAGCTCCCACTAAACAGATTGTATGACTCACTCACTCACTCGGTCGGTCGGTGCAACCCGGGCTTTTACAACACTGCTGGCCTAGTTCTTCTATGTGTGTGTGTGTGTGTGACTCACTCGTTGAGCAGGGGCACAGAGGTGCGTCTCTTGCTCTTCTGGACCATGTTCGCCTGATTTCGAAGCGAGATGCGGAGGGTCGAGGGAGCCAGTCGACACGGCTCACCGTCCACCTACACGCGCACACGATGAACCATTAATAACAGTGTTAATACGATACTTATATGATACAACACAAGGCCTTGTTTTCAGGGGAAGAATAGAACAGAACTGACTACTTTGCACATTTGTTTCATGTGGCAGGTGCGTAGGAGAGAGACGAGTAGTTCAAAAGTTCAAAACAAACTCCCGCACACTTTCTTATTTGCAAAGACGTACCAGTACTACACCTTCATTATCTATTTAATCATCAGTGTGAAGCCTTAAAGTGGAATTCCGGCGTAAAATCATCCCCTTTTCGGCAAATGCGCTCATCAAATAAGCCATCGAGACAGTTTTTTTCATGTATGAACTATTAATGGAGAAATATGGTAGAGTCGCTAACAGAAGCACGTGGCTAACACTGATTAGCTCGGGGCAGTACGGTGAAGGCATTCAAAGGTCTTTTTTAACCACTAATGCTGCTGAAAATAACAGCAAACCTCTGCAGCAGCATGAGAAGAGTCCCTACACACAAAACAAAGCACCAATGGGCTCCTTCCTTTGGGATTGACTTTGGTAATCCACTTGAATGGACTTTACTATGAGAGGAGCTGGTACAGGGGCCAGTAGGTAAGTCTTTAAAACGCTCTTTTAATAAACTCTGGGTTCACTAACTACGCTGTTGGTGCTTTGTTGTGTGTGTAGGGACTCTTCTCATGCTGCTGCAGAGGTTTGGTGTTATTTTCAGCAGCATTAGTGGTTAAAAAAGACCTTTGAATGCCTTCACCGTGCTGCCCCGTGCTTATCAGTGTTAGCCACGTCCGGCTGTTAGCGACTCTCCAGGATTTCTCCGTTAATAGTTGTTACTTGATGGTTTATTTGATGAGCGATGGAATTTCACTTTAACAGGGAAGTGTGGTCATATGAGGTCTGTAACTCTGCTCTCGTCAAATCCACCAGACTCTATTGACAAAAACATTGATTTTACCTCACAGAAGCACCGGAGTTGTTGGTCTACTGCTGCCTCTAACTGTTAGTTGTTTGTTAATTCCCTAACCCATGACATAACTAAAATCAAAGACACACAGTAAGACAAACAAACTAACAGATCGAGGCAGCGGCAGACCAACAACTCCTGTGTTTCAGTGAAATCACTGTTTTTGTCAACGGTGGCTTCAACAAGAGCATGAATAAGCTCCAGATCCTACCGTTTAAACTCAAACACAACTGTCTGACAGCAAAGTGAAGGGGTGAAAATATTCTAAATAAAGCGAACACTTAAACAGATATTGTTTTTTTTATGTGTCTAAAATATGTTTAGCTGACCGCCATCTACTGTAGGTAACACATCGACTCACACAACCACACTTTAAAATATCTAAACTCTTTCTTTAGATGAAGCAGACTTCATCCAAAAGTCACATAGTTACATGACATTGACATTGAAGGTGTATAGTTGATACATAAGCACAAGCTACATAGAAGAAAAGGGCGGTTTAATGGTCTCCTCAAAGATAAAATGTGTTTGTGATGTGATTTAGATGGAAGACAAGAGTCCATCTTGTGTTTTATTTCTCATAACCTGAGAATAAAAAGGTTCCCTGGGGAGTTTTAGAGCTGTTTTTTCTCTTTGAGTGGGTCCCTGTTTGATAATCTTGTGCGTGCGTGCGTACTTTCCATTTCTATTGTCCTGTCATGTTTTGTGAAACGTGAATTTGTAAGAAGAAGAAGAATTACTTTATTTATCCTGCAACGGGGATATTGAATTTTTTCACTCATATTATTAATCATGTTACACACACAGGCCCGAAATACACACACATGCACAGGAGATGAACTGGCAGCTCTCCAGCCACCAGTCCACACTCCATACATGGTCCACACGGGGACTTGAACCAGCGACCCTACGGTTCCAAGCCAAGCCACCTATGGACTGAGCTACTGCCGCCCCCGTAAGCAGCGTCTAAAACAGTTTGAAGGACGGAACTGAAAGTGAGCCGCAGGTTTCTGCTCAAATCCAAATCTGCATGCTGTGTGAACATCTTTTACACTTTTAAACCCTTTTTAAATCTTATTTTTAACCTTTTACACGCCTGAATTATTCTTCTGGTGCAAAAATGTGGTTTCCTCCCGTCTCGTTTTACTTTCTGCAGCTATAATCTGATAATAACAGTAATTTCAGTCGCTCAACAGGGTGATAATGTCACCTGAACAGGTACGGTCTTGAAGGTAGTTAGGACGACTTCTCTGCACTGATGCAGCCTCTCCCCGTGACCGCCGACCTGTAGCGCCGCCTGGAGGACAACAGGGAGCGTTACACCACCACCAAGTGTAACAATCACATGTCACTTCTCCTTTCTGATCCCTGTTTCTCTCACCAGTGACGCCATGGTGAAGCCAATCACCTCGATGCAGCCGTCGTCATGGCGCTGCGGCTCAAAGTCCCGGTGGTCGCCGGTGTTTCCCCACGGCATGGTGCCCGCACAGTACCTGCACAAAAATGTAAATACGCAACGTCTTAGATCATCTATGCACCTTCAATGTCATCGTGGAACCTCAGGTGTCATCACGCAACAACTCAAATGTCTCTTTTCCTCTATTTCTCCGTATTTTCTCCATAGTGCATTTGTTTTTATCATGTCTGACTGCAGAAATATCGTGACTCCAGGGCGGCGTGGGAGGATTTCACTCGGAGGTGTCAGAGAGGACAAACACTGACAGAGATTTCATTAGTGCTTTGTTCCCTACAGAGCTCTCTTTTTTTTAAATGGATGCTGCTTCAGGAGGTTTTTCACTGCAGGAAACACCGAAAATAAATATAATTAGGTTCAATATTCGGGCATGCAAACGATCCTGGCAGCTCACGTTCGGACGCTTTCACACCGGCCTGATTTAGTTCGGTTGAATCGAAGTTGAGGGAGTTTGCTACGGTTCGTTTGTGCAGGCGGGGATGCAGCGATCGCACTCGGGTGAGAAAAATAACAAGTAAATGCACACAAAAGTGCAACAGAACATACATAATTAATACATGACATGCACATACAATCATACGCATGTGTCCCAGTTGAGGAAACATGAGGAAACAGATCTGTATCAGACAGAGCTTTGACTTTATAATTTGTGTATCTGGTAAAAACGCTTCCCAAGCTGTGCAACTCGACATGTTTGAAACAAATCCTGTAGGGTATCTGTTTTTTAAGAGTCCCCCTTCACTCAAAAATGTGTGTTTTTTTAAAAGAACACATTAAAATTAAACAAATATCTTTATGACACCATTTCTAAATCACCCCAAGCATCGTTTTCTGCTTTATATGTTCTGTAAAAAAGCTTTTCATAAGGGCAAATACTGGAAAACAGTCACGCTGATACTGAAAGATAGTGATAGGCTGGTAATATATATATATATTTATATCAGTACATTACCCTGGACTGGTGCGTTCACTGACCTGGGAATGTTTAGAAACACGATGCACTGAAATTTCAGCTCCTGGATCTTGGGAGTGAGGTCGGTGCCGTCGCACTGAGAAACACACAGACGGAGAAAATGATCATCTGTGGCTTTGAGCGCCACATTCACAACCTGCTCTCCCTCTCAGCGCTCAGTGCCAACACTCTCACTGTTACACCCACCTGTTGGGATGTGAAGAGGTGGACAGTGACGGATACGGGTCAAAGGTCACGTCAGACCTGCGCGCTCAAGGACGCCCTCGAGGAGTTGTTTCAGCAACGAGGAATGTGGAGAATTATCGACCGGAGGCATAAAGTGTCGTCTGAACGTGTGAAGCGACGACGCCAGCAAAGTCTATTAGTCTATGTTTACTGAGCAGTCTGATGTAAGTCTGGTGATAGTCTATGTTTTTCTTCTTCTCAACAAATCCCATGAAAATACCAAAACAAACAATGAATATTTATATTTATAGGTACTGTATATATATACATATCTTCTTCCTTTGTGCTTTAAAGCTCCAGTGTTGTCCAAAACTATTAAAAACACATCAATGAGACACACTGCTGCACTGCGTGACATGTTCCCTCGACACCATGAACACACACACACATGCACGCACACACACACACTTTTCTCTTTTTTGCTTTTTTAAATGTTTATGTTACGTTTGTGAAGTAAACTAAACTAAACTTTTGTATTTTTATGAGTATTTCTTTGAATCTTTAAGCCTTTTTTCTAAAAATATCTGCCTCAGTGTTGAAGCAATGTCTGTAGAGTGGAGTCATAAAAAATTACTAATAAGTGAATAAATGTGGAAATATAAAAAGTCATGGTCATGAAAGCTGGGTCAGGACCCAAAGAACCAGGTCACGGGTACAAGTGTCTGAAATGTGTTTCCTCAGGAGGGGGGCTGGAGTCTCCCTTAGAGAGAGGGGGAGAAGTTCAGCATCCGTGAGGAACTCGGAGTAGAGCCGCTGCTCCTTTGCGTTGAAAGGAGCCAGTTGAGGTGGTTCAGGATCATCTGGTAAGGATGAACCCTGGGCGCCTCCCTAGGGAGGTGTTCCAGGCACGTCCAGCTGGGAGGAGGCCTCGGGGAAGACCCAGGACCAGGTGGAGAGATTAGATCTCCACACTGGCCTGGGAACGCCTCAGGATCCCCCAGTTAGAGCTGGTTAATGTGGCCCGGGAAAGGGAAGTTTGGGGTCCCCTGCTAAAGCTGCTGCCCCAGAGTACTGACCCCGGATAAGAGGCTGAAGATGAGATGAGATAATTGAATTAATTAAACCTGTATTCTTGTTTGTTTTATTTTCTCCTTGATTTGTAACTTATTGTGATGTTTGTTGTTTGCGTTTTGTTCCTTCTTTGTTGTTGGTAACGATATAAAACGACTGGTAAATACTGATGTCAGACATATTTACTTTGGGGATTTGTGACGGCCGCCTTTTCATTATTTTCTGACATTTCGCGGAGGGTCAGTGAAGAAAACACTCCTCAGAATCAATAATGAGGATGATTGTGTGAAGGACGCTCCACCAGCGGCGGACGGCGTTTACAAACACCCGGGCGAGTCGCTGCCCAGACATGTCGACGTGGAGAAGGATACGGACTGAGGGCGCGTTAACACTCACCACCACTCTGACGTGCTTGGACAAATCCCTCGAGCTTCTCTGGAGGAAATCTGAGAACGCAGCCTGCACACACACACACACACGCACACACACACACACACACACACACACACACACACACACGCACACACACACACACGCACACACACACACACACACACACACACACACACACACACACACACACACACACACACACACGGACAGAGAAAAGGGTCTAATCAAACAGTATTACCGTACGTGTCATTTCCCTCATTAAAACTCCCACTGCACGCTTCCTCTCACAGTCCCACCCTTCATTTAAGCATCAAAGTTTAAATTTGAATTAAACAAATTCACAACCAACAAAAAGAAGAAGCACGGCCGACAATTAATTCTCTAACACCTGGACACTTCTTCTTTTTGTGTGTGTCTCGATGTGATGTTGTATTTTATTTTTATTATCTTATCTCACTTTTTACCATTTATTTAAGATTTAAAATCCCTTTTCCAGAGGAGTCCCTTTGTAAAGTTTCACATTTAGAACAAAAACAACACACGACTAAACAAGATAAAACAACATTAAAGATAAAGAAGTGCTCAGAGACGGTACAAGTCCTTAATCCTGCTTTATATATATATATATATATATACACACGTAACAACACACATACATGCATTTTGTCTTTTTGTATTCACGGTTTTCTCTTTAATTGTTTTATTGCCTTTTTGTATTTGCTGATTTTCATGAGCACTACACTACTAAAGACAATTACACTTACATTAGAATACAATTAATAATTACTCTTACACACCTGGACACTTCTCTTCTTCTTCTTTTTGTGCAATAACTTTATCCACCAATTAAGTGTAATAATCTAATGTTACTGCTCATTTCTGTCTTACACAGTCAAACATATTTGATCTTATTTCCTCTACATTTAAAGTACCATATTTTCCACATTATAAGGCGCACCTTCAATGAACGTCTTATTTTGAAACTTTGTTCATATATAAGGAGCACCACATTATAAGGCGCATAGAACAGACGCTACAGTCGAGGCTGGGGTTTCGTTAAGGACCGCCTCTAAACTCATTGATGTTAAGTTAGCGTGCTAGCGCGAGTAGCATCCAGCTGCAGACCCGGAGCACAAGCCCCTCACTTGACACAAGTCCCTGGGGCTTGTGTCAAGTGAGGGGCTTGTGCTCGGGGTCTGCAGCTGGATAGTATTGGCTAGCGCTGCTTTAGGTGCGCCTTATAGTGCGGAAAACACGGTATCTGATTTAACTTTCTCTGCATTTGATTTGACCTGTATTCTTACATCTACCGCATATATATATATATATTTATTTATAAGAGTTTATTGCATACTGCTTATTGTTTCTTATACTTTCTGTTCTGAGTTCACTGGTCATCCTGTACCAGGGGTCTGCAACCCGCGGCTCTTCAGCCCCTTTTCAGTGGCTCCCTGTAGCTTTGCCAAAAAACTATATAAACAACGTGTAAATAACGTCTTTTTTTGCACAGTGGTGAGGGAACACCTTTTATCTTAAGGTTCAAGGTGATTTTTAAAAAATATTACGTGAGAAACTAAAATATGCGTCACATCCTATGTCGTCTACATCACAGCGCCTTTCCCTGCAGGAGGCTGATCTGGAGTTGGTGACCCGCGCTGGTATGCTAGCCGCGGATAAACCCCCCAAAAAACATTATCAGAGGAAAATAGTGTTGCGTGGACGTATTAATTTGCTTCCACATGATGATGGCTTACCTGTTTTCTTGATATGTGGCGAGAAACAACCTTTTTTATGACGGGTAATAATAGGAATAAATTGTGAAACAATAACTATATATAAACCTTTATAAGCTGTGACATCAAATATGTTTTGCGGCTCCAGACAAGAGGGGGCAAAATGGCTCCTTTGATACTAAAGGTTACAGACCCCTGTCCTATACTGTAGGTTTTTAGACCTTCCTTGTGTTTCTTAAGCTGCTGTAAACTTAATTTCCTTGCGGGAGTTCATCCCCAGAGGATCAATGAAGAGAAGTTTAATTCCTGAATAAATAAAAGGTCAAAATGAATCATTTACATGTTGCAGATTGCACCTCTGACACGTGTTCATTATTGATCTAAAATAACCGTTAAGTGCGATTAACTCGTGCTTAGAGTGACACCACAACGTGAGAGCGTGCATGAAACTCACCCCTGCGTAGAACATCTTGTTGCGGAAGCGACTGTTGAACTTTTCTGGGTTGGCCTCTGGAAGAAGACGCAATCAGAGAGGCGGGAATCAAAAAACAACACAGAAACAGCACAAACACAGCACAGAGGAGTGAAGACGGTGAGGAAAGCGTCTCTCAGTGGGTCCTGAATGACTTAATGGAGTAAAGCAGAGTTAAAAGAGGCTGAAGTGTGAATAAATAAAGACATTTGAACAGATGTCACAGACCTCTGGACTCGTGGAACTCCAGAGTGACGTGAGCGTCGAAGCCCAGGCTGAAGTAGTTGTTGAACACGTTCAGAGGCAGCTGAGGACACAGGAGACACTCGTGTTAGAGTCTTTGTTCACGCGGAGAGCTCGTGTTCAGATGGGTTCAGACGCAGCAGCAGCAGCAGAAGCAGCGCCGTAGGAACCCAAGGCTGCGACCCTCGGACCGGCTCTTGGTTCTTTAAAGGACGTCACGAGGCACGACCCAAAGGCCGGATCAGAGTGACGACGAGGAGGGGGCTTTAACGTTTCTTCTTTTTTTAAGACTATTTTCTTCCTTGTATCATTTCCTTTTCCTCCCATTGTTTCCTTTCCTTCTCATTATCTCCTCCTTTCCTTTCCTCATCCTTCTCCCTTCCTTTCCTTTCCTCCTCATATCCTTTCCTTTCCTCCTCATATCCTTTCCTTTCCTCCTCAAATCCTTTCCTTTCCTCCTCATATCCTTTCCTTTCCTCCTCATATCCTTTCCTTTCCTCATCCTTCTTCCTTCCTTTCCTTTCCCCTTTCTATCCGTTCCTCTCCTTTCCTTTCCTCATCCTTCTCCCTTCCTTTCCACCTCATTTCCTTTCCTCATCCTTCTTCCTTCCTTTCCTTTCCTCATCCTTCCTTTCTTTTCCTTTCCTCCTCATATCACTTTCTTTCCTCATCCTTCTTCCTTCCTTTCCTCCTTATATCCTTTCCTTTCCTCTTCCTATCCTCATCCTTCTTCCTTCCTTTCCTCCTCATATCCTTTCCTTTCCTCTTCCTATCCTCTTCCTTCTCCTGTCCTTTCCTTTCCTCCTCATATCCTTTCCTCATCCTTCTTCCTTCCTTTCCTCCTTATATCCTTTCCTTTCCTCTTCCTTCTCCTGTCCTTTCCTTTCCTCCTCATATCCTTTCCTCATCCTTCTTCCTTCCTTTCCTCTTCCTTCCTTTCCTCATCTTTCTCCTTTCCTTTATCTCCTTCTTTCCATTCCTCATCATTCTCATTTCCTTTCCTCCTCTGATCCTTTCCTTTCCTTTCCTCTTCCTTTCCTTTCATCATCCTGTCATCATCGTCTCAGTGTTTGTTTTTCTGCAGGTAAAACACGTTCAGTAGCCGATCGACAAAAAAGAGAAAGGGAGAACAATAACACCGCTAACATCCTCACAACTGCACTATAATTATAACAACAACAACGACAGCATCATAATAATGACAAGAACACACACACACACACACACACACACACACACACACACACACACACACACACACACGCTCTGACCTTCTGTGTGCCGTCCTCCGGCTGCGCTGCACCTTTCTCTACCAGCAGGTTCCAGCGGTCCAGCTGCACCACGGACCCGTCCTCCACCTGACACAGGACCTTGGACACCGGCTCGTCCGTGTAGCCCTGCAGAGGAGGACGCCAACAACGCCACACGTGTGAGACAGAGCGAGGGAACGGGAGATGAAACAAAGACGGGCAGAGGCTGTAATTTATCCTATCTGCTGAAATATCCGACACACACACACACACACACACACACACACACACACACACACAAAAGCACACGCACACACACACACACACACACACGTGGAGCGAGGGAAAGAAAGAGCGGCGTAGACGGACAGAGTGTGTAACGATCATCTCTCAGTAAGTGGTCTTTGAGGCAGCTTCACTGAAACCATGATCACCGTAAGAGCACACACACGCACACAAACACACACACACACACACACACACATTAATCGTTCAAGCCAGGTCCCACTAATGGGCAGTGCTTTGTTTGTCTTTCAGTGTTCTCTCCATCCTTCGTCTCTCTGTCGTCTGCTTTTTGTTTTCTGTCTTCCTCTAGACACACACACACACACACACACACACACAAACACACAGACATACACAGACATACACAGACACACACACACACACACACACACACACACACACACACACACACACACACACACACACACACACACACACACACACACACACACACACACACACACACACACACACACTCTGATGATAGTAGAGCTCATCACACGCAGACACACAGGAAGTCACAGGGTCATTCACACCACAGCGGTGAGTAACACAAGTGAGTGTGAGGAAAGAGAGGAGAGAAATTAAAGGAGAGGAACTACGGAGAGGAAGAAATATATAAAAACATGAAATAAAGGAAAATGTTTGTTCCTGACAAAGTCGTTCGCATGTAAAATCTGTCAAAATGTGTTTAAATTTCACTCTAAACTGAAGTAAAGCCGGTTCAAGTGACACACACACAATAATAATAATAATGATAATAATAATAATGCAGATAATGTGTCTTTATCAAGGTTTTTTAAATAAGAACTACTCATTTTTTTTATTATATTGTTCATTTTAGTGATTACGTTTTTTTGCCTTATTTTCCTTTTTTCTCCACTTTTTAAAATCAATTTATTGGTATTTTATTATTTTAAAATATACTGTTATTTTATTTTATTATGTTTTTACTGTAAATTGTAAATTTTCCTTTATTTTTACTTTACTTTTAAATCTTTAATTGGATTTTTTAATATATTGTTTTTTGTAAAATGTATTTTTCCCTTATTTCCTTTTTTTAAATCAATTATTTAGTATTTTATTATTTTTTATACACTTTTTTTATTATATATTTACTGTAAATTGTATTTTTTCCTTTTCTCTCCACTTTTTAAAATCAATAAATAGATATTTTATTATTTGAAAATACATTTTTTAAATTATATTTTTACTGTTAATGTCATTAATGTTTTGATTTTTGAGTTTTTCAGCTGATTCAGCGCGTTGTTGTGTTTTTAATGTTGTTAATGTTGCAGTTTTGGGCCCAAACCTGATTAAAAACCTGACTTTTACTGCTTTTTTTGATCCAGAGGACACAAACACAGATCATTAAAGACACTACACAGATTATAAAGTCTGCATTTAAAGAATAAAATACAAAAACACTGGAAACCTGCACGATGCGACCAGATTCACGCCTGAGGGAAAACTGAGGACTCAACGCTCGGGTGTAAAGAACGAGTGTTTTTATGGAAGCAGCTTCTAATTTTAGCTGATTTGATGTTTTTTTCCTGCGTAAAAGGAAGAGAAGAAGACGATCAACGCGGCAGCGACACCGGACAGAGACAGGATAGAGGTCATCAGAGGGAGCCGTCAGCAGCGAGCAGCGTCCTCACGTGACGCGTCGTGGCTCGCAGAGGTCGGGCGGCGACTCGGGGTCAGGGTTCAGAGGAAGAGTTACGCAGGAACGACTCTGTCGCACACTTCCTGGAATGTGGGAGTTTTTTTCTGTCGCTCAGACGAGACTGAGAGGAAACACTTATTTATTTTTAATAAACATTTTTTATTTTTTAGATATTTTCATTCTTTGATATTTGTCTAATTTATTTTTACTTTATTTAATTTATTTTTTTACTTTAAATCTTTTTTAATATAATGTTAATTTTTGTTAATTATTATTAATTATTTCTTTATTTTTTAAAAATATCA
Source organism: Echiichthys vipera (assembly GCF_963691815.1). NCBI lineage: Eukaryota > Metazoa > Chordata > Actinopteri > Perciformes > Trachinidae > Echiichthys > Echiichthys vipera. Next base: position 4,199,298 of record NC_139845.1, read on the forward strand.
ATTAATTAGCATTTATTATTTTTAAATAAACTGTTTTTTATTATATTTTTTTACTGTTAATTGTATTTTCCCCCTAATTTTTTAAAATATACTGTTTTTATTCTATTTGTTTCACTGCAAGATGGACTTTTATTTAAAATCTTAAACAATTTAATTTTCCTTGTGTTTAATATAAATTCCCAGCAGCACACGGACCCTACGGAGACAAATAAACCGTTCTTTTATGCGGACCGTGATGCGACGAAACGACCTGAACTCCAGGGAGGAGAAGCTGCTGCAGCGTCCTGCCGCGCACAAGTCAAGGCTAACACTCACCCCGCCCCAGTTGAGCGTCCTGGCGAGGTCATTTCCTGTTCCCAGAGGAAGAACAGCGACCGGAGGCTGGGGGTTCATCTGCAGCTCGTCCAGCGCGGACAGGATCCAGCCCACCTACGCAGAGACAGGCACAGAACGGAGCGATGCAGAGATTTACTACAGAATCAATGGAAGTAGATCATGAGACCAAAGTTGAGTTTCTAACTTTGAAGAGCAGCAGAGATGTTCTGCTTTAAGTCACAGAATCAGAAACAGTTCAACGAACTAATTTGACTTTTTTAACGATTCAGCGCTCATTAAAACAATGATGTTTGAAAAGTGGATCAACCTCGAAACTGGAGACATTTTAACCACCGTGCTTTGCTTCAAGGTCGTACCTTTAAAGCCCTTTACTCCCCGGATGATCACTTCTCTTTACCAGAAACAGCATAAATGTATAAACAGTGAATAAAGATGGAGCACGCGCCTCTACTTCCTCCCGCAGTACAAAAATGAAGCCAAAATACCCGAAATACGGACGCCATCTTGCTCATTTGGAGCCAATCACAGCTCACTATCTTTACATTTCACCACATTTTAATGCTTTAAATGATAGAAAAACTGTTTTTTTAATTTATTTGATTGTGTTCCCTGTCGTCAAACCTCTGCGTGCAGGTAAATTAATAAAAACATGGGGGAAAATGATCCTATTTTGCGTGCAGGACACCTTTGAACGAGGTATCGAGTAGGGGTGGAACGGTTTACTGAAAAAATCCGTCCCGTTCGGTACGCATGTCACGGTTCGGTACACGTGTGTGCCGTTCGGTTTATGAGGTGCAATGTAGCGTAAGCCTTCATGACCGCTGTCTTCTCTCGTATCCATCTCAGCGCTACGTCTCTGCGCTACGTCTCTGCGCTACGTCTCTGGGCTACGTCTCTGGGCTACGTCTCTGCGCTACGTCTCTGCGCTACTTCTCAGCACGTAAAATCCCGGCGCGCTGGGAGACTTGATCCAAGCGCGCCCTGTAGGCACACGGCCACAACGCTACGCACGCTCTCGCTACGCACGCTCACGCCCGACTTACATCAGGGAACATGTTCTGTTCAATTCTATTTTATTTATAGTGCCAAATCATAACAAAAGTTATCTCAGGACACTTTACAGAGTAGGTAAAGACCACACTCTATGACTAATTTATGATTTACACAGACCCTGTGTCCGAAACCTATCAGTTAGTTAATAAATTAATAAAAACATCCATCGTTTTAAGTAGATTTCTCTTTTTTTCTTATGCACTTTGATTTATTTTATGTTCTCATTGTTGTTGTTTGCTTTATGATTCTCCTTATTCGTGCATTTGTTGTATGTTTTCGGTATTGTTGACATGTTAAAAAAACATTATACTGTTGTGTTTTATGCGTTTAGTACGAAGCACTTTGCAGCACTGGTTCTGATGAGTGCTGCACAAATAAACGTTATTATTTACAGGGGAACGGGGTCTTACCGTGCCGTCGCCTCCGCAGGCGAGGATCCTCAGATTTGGCACTTTCCGATACAACTCCAACCTGAACGTTCACACAAAGTGCACAAAGAAGAGAGAGGATGAAGGATAAAAGGCGGCTTCTTCAGCAGGAAGCGGGTCCTGGTTTCATTAAACGCTGCTCGACCCGTGAGCAGAGGAGGCCGACGGCTCAAACAGGGAGAGAAAAGGCATTTTGGGATAAAAGCGTGATGTGAGAATTAGCACCAAAAACACATTTTTACACTTTATTTAACGCGCGATTCAACAACAAGGTGATTCAAAGTACTTCATATAAAACATTAAAAGCATTGGGAGAAATAACACATAAAACATATAAATTTAAAACATATAAAAGGTCAAATTAAAACATATAAAAGGTTTAAAACGCAAAAAAAGGTCATTTTTAAAACGTTACAGATTGTTACAGTGACAGAAGAAAAGAGAAAAGTCTTCAGTCTTGGTTTAAAAGAAGTGGGAGGAGTTGCAGCAGAAAGTCAGTGGCGTCACGTTGAGTTTAATAAAAAGTGAAGGGAACTTACGCCTCTCGCAGCCCGCCCTGTGACAGGTCGAAGACTTGCCGCGGGTTCAGGATCCACATGAACATCTGCAGCACTTTGGCGCCCTGCAGAGACACAGAGGAGGAGTTCAACTACCGCAGCTCTTTGTAGAGAACGTTAACTGCATCACTTCTTTAGTTTGTACTTATTTTATTTCAACATGCTGCTAAACTGCACGCTGCGTATCCTCCTTTCCTTTCCTCTTTCTATCCTTTCCTTTCCTCCTCATATCCCTTCCTTTCCTTTCCTCCTCATATCCTTTCCTTTCCTCATCCTTCTCCCTTCCTTTCCTTTCCTCCTCATATCCCTTCCTTTCCTTATCCTTCTCCCTTCCTTTCCTTATCCTTCTCCCTTCCTTTCCTTTCCTCATCCTTCTACCTTCCTTTCCACATCCTTCTCCCTTCCTTTCCTCCTCATATCCTTTCCTTTCCTTTCTTTTCTTCATCCTTCTTCCTTCCTTCCCTCCTCATATCCTTTCCTTTCCTCCTCACTGCCTTTCCTCATCCTTCTCCCTTCCTTTCCTTTCCTTTCCTCCTCCTTCTCCCTTCCTTTCCTTTCCTCATCCTTCTCCCTTCCTTTCCTTTCCTTTCCTCCTCCTTCTCCCTTCCTTTCCTTTCCTCCTCATATCCCTTCCTTTCCTTATCCTTCTCCCTTCCTTTCCTCCTCATATCCTTTCCTTTCCTCATCCTTCTCCCTTCCTTTCCTTTCCTCCTCATATCCCTTCCTTTCCTTTCCTCATCCTTCTCCCTTCCTTTCCTTTCCTCTTCATATCCCTTCCTTTCCTTTCCTCCTCCTTCTCCCTTCCTTTCCTTTCCACATCCTTCTCTCTTCCTTCTTCCTTCCTTTCCTCCTCATATCCTTTCCTTTCCTCCTCCTTCTCCCTTCCTTTCCTTTCCTCCTCCTTCTCCCTTCCTTTCCTTTCCTCCTCATATCCCTTCCTTTCCTTTCCTCCTCCTTCTCCCTTCCTTTCCTTTCCACATCCTTCTCCCTTCCTTTCCTCCTCATATCCTTTCCTTTCCTCCTCATATCCTTTCCTTTCCTTTCCTCCTCCTTCTCCCTTCCTTTCCTTTCCTCCTCATATCCTTTCCTTTCCTCCTCCTTCTCCCTTCCTTTCCTTTCCTCCTCATATCCTTTCCTTTCCTCATCCTTCTCCCTTCCTTCTTCCTACCTCCCCTCCTCATATCCTTTCCTTTCCTCCTCACTGCCTTTCCTCATCCTTCTCCCTTCCTTTCCTTTCCTCCTCATATCCTTTCCTCCTCCTATCCCTTCCTTTCCTTTCCTCCTCCTATCCTTTCCTCATCCTTCTTCCTTCCTTTCCTCATCTTTCTCCTTCCCTTTATCTCCTCCTTTCCATTTCTCATCCTTCTCATTTGTTTGATGTGATTGATGTTTTTATGCTTATTGTCACTCTGATCCTTTCCCATCTTTGTATTGAAACTGTTGCAAAATCATTTCCCTCGGGATAAATAAATAAAGCTTCTTGAATCGGGAAACTGCGGATCCATGCACACCAGGAACATTTAAATCAACAAAACTAACAGAAAAAAGAGCTGCACTGTTGTTTGTTTCTGCTCTGATTGTGATTAGGAACAAATGTCAGCGTGATTTAAACCCAGTGCGACGATATAACGGCGATATAACGACGTTATACACACACACACGCCCGAAATACACACACATGCAGACAGGACCTATATACATGCAATTAATGGAGAGATGTCAGAGCGAGGAGGCTGCCAGTTACCAGCGCCCCGAGCAGTTGGGGGCTCGGTGCCTTGCTCAACAGCACCTCTGCAGTGCCCAGGAGAACTGGCACCAGCCACCAGTCCACGCTCCATTCATGGTCCACACAGGGACTCGAACAGCAACCCTCCAGTTCCCAGCCAAGTCACCTATGGACTGAGCTTCCGCCGCCCCCGATGATAATGACGATAATGAAGTAAAGCCGAGGTTATCTGATCAAACTAATCCTGTTTGAATAATAATTAAACGAGCCGTCGTCAGCAGATGGCGGATCGTACGAACACGTCTTTGAAATAAATGATGATCCCCGAACATTGGAGGCGTAAATTAATAGAAGACGATGGTTCATAAACGTCTGATGATGTCCTCAGGTGATTGATGCGGATAAGAAAAAGGCTGTGAGGTTCTCAACATTCAGGGTCACGCAGCTTTTCCTCCTGCCATGAAAATGATTTATAGGCCAGAGGAAGAGCTGCTGAATAATTCAGCACGGAGCGATGGAGTGAACGCCGTTACAGGAACTTCCTCCCTGACGCTGAGGAATGAAACATGTCAGAGACGGCTGACCTGGTTGCCTCCACTCTTGGGGTTGACGAAAACCAAGATGGGCTTCATGAGCGGCGAGGGGAGGGGCTTCAAGAGGAAGGGGCGCCATTTAGACTCCTGCAGAAAGAGAGAGGGAGACAGAAGAAGGTGAGAAACGTGCAGAAGAGGAGGCTGTAATAGACTTCTCTTTATCGATCCTTTGGGATGAACTCCCGCAAGGAAATTAAGTTTCCAGCAGTTTACAAAAACACAAGGGAGGTATAAAAACATACAGTAAAGGATAAGAAATAAAGTCTTAAACAATAAACAGTAAACAATAAACTCTTAGTAAATAAACACAGAAAGAACGAGGCTCTCTCTTGGACAAAGCATCATTTTTGGATGCACCTATTTAACTGGAAAAACAGGAAGGTCTCACTGAAGAAGTCCTGTTTTTGGCAGTTTTTTAAGCTTTTATTATGAAGGACAGACAGGAAATGGGGTGAGAGAGAGAGACAGAGGGGGAGACATGCAGCAAAGGGCCACAGGTCGGAGTCGAACCCGCGGCCGCTGCCTCGCGGACCTTCAGCTTCTTTACGTGCTCTAACTGCTGTTCCCCCAGCCTGAAAATAAATTATAGGACGAGGGCAACACACTTTCAGCGTTTGTGCCCGTTTCATACCACCCCCCACCACAGCCACTTCCTGTTTGATCCCATCAGGAAGCGCCAAAAAACGTCAGTTCTCTGAGTGTCCACTAGGGGCAGGTTTCATAACAGAGCAGTTTCTCAGTGAGCCCCATGTTAAACAGGCCGTTTACACAGCATCATTAAACCTGTTTAAGGACAAAAGAACAAACTCGTCTGTTATGTTTAGGTCATATCTCCATGACAACACTGAGGGGGAGGGGCTAGTTTTTATTTCATTGGAGGTTAAAGTTTATGAATAATTAGGGGCGTGGCCTCTTGAGTGACAGCTAGCCTCTGGCCCTCACTTCTCCTCGGAGGTAAACATCAGCCAGATGGACGTATCTCCCTCCCCCCAACGTCACATACATGCCCTTTTTTGGTCAGAGGAAATGAGGCGGAGTCAAAGTCTGACAAGGTGGAGACTCCCGTAGGCGAGGACGATTGTATCAAGTTGAGAGAACGAACTCAAAGAAGAGGCTACGTGAATTTTTTTAACATTTGACTCCTTCTGTGTGGAGTTTGCATGTTGTCCCCGTGTCTGCGTGGGTTTTCTCCGGGTTCTCCGGTTTCCTCCCACAGTCCAAAGACGTGCAGGTGTTCGGTTCATTGATGACTCTAAATCACCCGTAGGTGTGAATGGTTGTCTGTCTCTGTTCGTCTCTATGTGTCCTGTGATAGACTGGCGTCCTGTCCAGGGTGGACAGTCCCCCATGACCCCGGTTGAAGATGAATGGAAATTTAACTTTCTGGGGGCTAAAATGTCCCAGGTTCCTCGAAAGGTTCCTGGGGAAAAGTTCCTGCAGTAGAAAAGCGCCTCGTCGTGGTCGGGTGAGAGTAAACCATAAACCTGAACCTTCTGACAGCGCGTACGCCGTCACAGTGTTACTTACATCCAGTCCCTTCTTGCTTGTCCTTCGTTTGAAAGATGTCCGCTTTTTTCTCCTGGCCGAGTTCTTAAGTGAGCTCTAGGGTAAACACACACACACACACACACACACACACACACACACACACACACACACACACACACACACGCACGCACGCACGCACACACACACACACACAGAGTTCAATGGTTAGTTCACTGTCACCACGTCCCTTGTGATGGTAATTAAAAGTGCAATGAAGCATGTGATGTGACTGAGGGATATTTGTGAGTGTGTGAGTGTGTGTGTGTTTATGTGTGTGTGTGATGACGGAGACACAAACCCAGAGTTCCCTCAGACATTTGTCAGCTCATATCACATCAACACACACACACACACACACACACACACCTTCTTTTAGAGTTTCAAATTTAGATCCAACACAGTCGTTTCTCATCATTGTCACAAAATGACAGCAAGTGAACTTTAAGAGTGTGTGTGTGTGTGTGTGTGTGTGTGTGTGTGTGTGTGTGTGTGTGTGTGTGTGTGTGTGTGTGTGCACCTGTGGTCTCCTGACTTTGATGATCCAGGAGGGCGGGACTATGACTCCAGCGTGGGCCCCCAGGGAGCACGGCTCCTCGATCTGGTGCAGCATGAAACACGTCACCTTGTTGTGGAACTGAAACAAAAGCACTTGTTGTTATTGTTTATAATAATATAATTAATATTAATTAGAAGAATAGAAAGTTTAAATAAGAAATGAAAAACAAAAGTAATATGACACCATCAACTTTAACCACGTGCACTGTTATAACGTATATTAGTGTTTATGTGTGTTAACATTTCCAAATACAGGTTCCAGGGTGGGATTTTTATTTTTTGTATTTTTTTTAAATCAATTAAGATTTTTATCATTAATATTATTATTATTATATAGTAAATGATGGAATAAAACAATAAATTATATTTTTGATTTTTTTTTTGACAAAACGACATATTTATTACATTTTCAAAAATTAATACATTTAAAAAAATATGATTTGTTTATATTGTAATAAAACAGTGTGAACTATTTGTTACATTTTAAAATCTATAATTTATAATCTTTTTAATAGGAATTTGATATAAAAATACATAGTGTAATATGTTTTACATAGAGTAAAACATATTTGTTCAATTTACAAATCAAATTAAAAATTGTTTTAAATAGAAATATTATATAATGCATAAAGTAATAAGACAGTAAAACACATTTGTTAAATTTTAAATACAAGAAATTATAAATATTTTAAATAGAAATATTATATAATACTCGTGTAATAAGAGTATAGCACGTGTTAAACTCAAAAATCAATAAATTATAAATAATTTTAAACAGAAATATTATATAATGCATAAAGTAATAAGACAGTAAAACACATTTGTTAAATTTTAAATACAAGAAATTATAAATATTTTAAATAGAAATAATTTATAATAAAAAAGTGTAATAAGAGTATAACACGTGTTAAATTCAAAAATCAATAAATTATAATTATTTTAAACTTAAATTTTGTATAAAACATAAAGTAATAAGACAGTAAAACATATTTGTTAAATTAAATAATCAATAAAGTACTGTATAATACAGTTTAGGATATAAAATATAAGATATTATGTACTAATATATTATAACAGAATAAATAGTAGTTAAGAAATATAAGAGAATACAAAACATAATAATGTAGAATAAGAATATAGAATATAAATTGAATGTAATGTCTTTGGTATAAGTATAGTTTAATATAATAAACAGTGAAATAGATATTAAAATATAATAATAGCTCTTTTATGTGGATGTGTAAATAATAATAATAATAATTATAATAATAATAAATAAAATACATCTTAACTGAAGCACAGAAGCTTCCTGTAGAGTTGTATATTTAGGATTTTAGGTTATTTTAATGGAATCAAACAGTTTTTATTCAGTGACGCTTCTCTAAGAGTCAGATTGTTTCTTATATTTTTTATACTTGACGTCATATTTAATTAAATTTGACCAAACACGACACGGCTGCATCGAGTCGTTAATCTGCAGAGATGATTTAATCCAGAGGAAGAAACACTCACCGCCTGTTTACACCAGGAACAGCTGATGGCGATTATTTCTTTACTGTGGAAGAACTTCTGTTGGAAACTCTGCAGACACAGAGAGACAATAATAGGTGTGTGTGTGTGTGTGTGTGTGTGTGTGTGTGTGTGTGTGTGTGTGTGTGTGTGTGTGTGTGTGTGTGAGAGTAAGACAAAGGCAGCTAGACAGACAGTTGCATTGTGTTCACATTTAAGGTGTTTTTATGAATCAGGTTGTTTTTGTTAAATATAATGTTAGGATCAGTCTTATTTTCTGTCATTGTGTTTGTGTGTGTGTGTGTGTGTGTGTGTGTGTGTGTGTGTGTGTGTGTGTGTGTACCTTTCCACACTGTCTACACTTCCCCTCCTGTCTCCGTCTGTGAACCCAGTGGTGTCTCAGTATGTTCTGCTGTCGGAGACACAAATGCTCATCACTCTTCTCTTCTCACGAACAAACACACACATACACACGCACACACACGCGCACACACACACACACACACACACATACACATACGCACACACACTTACATCTCGGATGCAGCGGGATCCTCCCTCTCTGAAGGTCGGCTTACACCGGAAGTTGATCTACAGAGAGAAAAATAAAGCACAAAACACCAAATAACGTCAGTTTTGTTTTCAGAGTTTTCAAATAACATAATAATAATAATAATAATATTAATAAATAATAATAATATTAGTAAATACTAATTAATGCATGCATCTGTCCTACGTAAGCCGCCTGCACTCATTTTAAACCTGCATGTGGTTCGACAGGAACAACTCTGCAGAACAGTTAAATCCTCTTCAGTGATAGTGTTTTAAATCTGTGTGTGTGTGTGTGCGCGCGCGCGCGTGTGTGTGTGTGTGTGTGTGTGCGTGCGTGTGTGTCATACCTTTTCTAGTTGCTCTATGCAGCCGGAGTGAACGACGATCTTACAGGCAGCACACTTCCTCCTGGGGGCCGACTTCTTAAAGGAGAAACCAAACACACACACGGCACAGAGGGCGGTGAGATACACAACAACCAACACACAACCAACACAAGTAGAGAGAGAGGGAACACACACTGAGGATGTGTGATATAAGCACACACACACACACACACACACACACAGATGCGTTCAAGGTGCCCAAACATTAACACTTCACTTCCCATTCATTCACGTTCACCGTACGATGACGAAAACTTCTGGTTGTTTACAAAAGTTTGGGATCACTTTTACATAAATAGTGCTACTGGGCGGCAGTAGATTGGTGGCTGGAGAGGTGCTGTTGAGCAAGGCACCATACCCCCAACTGCTTGGGGCGCTGGTCACTGGCAGCCACCTCGCTCTGACATCTCTCCTTAATTGCATGTATATAGGTCCTGTAGGTCCAATGTGCCTTGCTATTATAAGTGCATTTATGAGTGTGTGAGAGAGACAGAAAGCTCAATGCTAACACATAATGGGAATTACCATTAACATGCTAACTGAAATTAGCTTCACGACGGCGTTATCATCCTAACGAGGAAAATACCTCCTCTTTAACCGCTCTAACGAGGCAAATGCTTAGTGCTCAGTCCGTAAAGTCTAACTGTTTATCTGTATCATTGTAACGATTAATGATTTACAATTAAAAGTCTGTTGGCCAGTTCATCTCCTGGGCACTGCCGAGGTGCCGTTGAGCAAGGCACCGAACCCCCAACTGCTCAGGGCAGCCCCCTCGCTCTGACATCTCACCATTAATTGCATGTATATAGGTCCCGCTTTTGCATGAGTGAAAAAATCAAATTTCCCGTTGCGGGACTAATGAAGTAATTCTTCTTTTGGGTCTTTGGGTCTTTGGGTCTTTGGGTCTTTGGGTCTTTTGGGTCTTTGGGTCTTTGGGTCTTTGGGTCTTTGGGTCTTTTGGGTCTTTGGGTCTTTGGGTCTTTGGGTCTTTTGGGTCTTTGGGTCTTTGGGTCTTTTGGTCTTTTGGGTCTTTTGGGTCTTTTGGGTCTTTTGGGTCTTTGGGTCTTTGGGTCTTTGGGTCTTTTGGGTCTTTGGGTCTTTGGGTCTTTTGGGTCTTTGGGTCTTTGGGTCTTTTGGGTCTTTGGGTCTTTGGGTCTTTTGGGTCTTTGGGTCTTTGGGTCTTTGGGTCTTTTGGGTCTTTTGGGTCTTTTGGGTCTTTTGGGTCTTTGGGTCTTTGGGTCTTTGGGTCTTTTGGGTCTTTGGGTCTTTGGGTCTTTGGGTCTTTTGGGTCTTTGGGTCTTTGGGTCTTTTGGTCTTTTGGGTCTTTTGGGTCTTGGGTTCAACGTTGACCCCTATTTTGTCTTAAAATGACCCGACTTTACGGGCTGAAAATAAGATCACGCTAAACTGCAGTTTCTAAAGCAGAAGACTGTGATTTTAGTGCCTCTAACTCATTTAAAGTTTGATATATTTTTGGATTAAATCATTCGTTTCACGTATTAATTTCTCCAGTTTGAGACAAAATCAAAGAAATCAAACAAAAACTCTGCGACTCATGAAAGGTATGAAGAAGACAAAGTCAAATCAAGGTCGCTGGTTCGTGCACGGAGCGTTTTTTTATGCTTCCAGCTTCAGAAGCAGTCCGTTAATTTAGTTTAGTTTAATTTAATCTCAAACAGGATCTCATTCAGAGGATCGGAGTCTTTAAAGCAGCAGAAGAAACGACTCGGCAAAAACAGGGCTTTTAAATTAACCACCGGGCGTGAGATGCGGAGCGGTGTGGGAAGTGTTTAAATTACAGGTATTACTGAATCTTACCTCTTACAGCGCAGAAATAACCTTTCAATGCTGACAATAATCTACTGACATGTCTGGACATTTCCACTGATTGTGTGTAATTACAGCACAGGGAGTGTGAGACGGAGCTGCGGCGCAAATGAATTCCCTGTTTCATTAGATAAATATTCCACCGGCGCCGCGGTCAGCTGCTCAAAAAGGTCGACGTAACCTCGCTGGAATCTCAGATTGCTTTGACAAGTCGCGGTTGATGTGAACGAGCGCGTTTCAGATCTGATTCAGCCTCCGAGAAAAAGAAACCTGACAGTCTGAGGGAGGCTGCGGAGGCTTTGAACTCTTTATTTAGTTCCTCCGCTAAGACTCAAGATTCAAAACTCAAGACTCAAGACTTCAATTTCTGTTCCATAGCTTTTTGATGTGGAAGAAGCTGTGGAGCAGATACAATTTCAAGCATTTTCAAGTGCTTTATCCACAGTTCAAGCATTTTCAAGGATTTAAGCACCCGTACAAACCCTGTCCATTATACAGTCTGTGGGAATAACATAGGGCGCACTCACACTGTCCACCCGTACCGTGCCCGAGCACGTTTCACGGGTAAAGTCTAGTTCGTTTGACCAGTGTGAGTGCAACCGTACCGCGCCTAGGCGAGTGTTTACTGCAGATTTGGTCGATGAAAAGATTCAAAAACAGTCGACAAGACGCACAAAAACTCAGAGGTCTACGGAAAGATTTGTAAACAAAGCCACGCATCGTGATGACGTCATCAATGCGTGTGACGTGTTACGGCGTGATGACGTATAGGCAGCAAGAAGCATTCACCGAGGCCCAGGTAGTGTGAGTACAAACGGGCCTGGAGGGGGGGACAAGGACCCTAAAGCCCGGGGCACGGGACGGACGGACAGTGTGAGGGCACCCTTACACATACACACAATGACACACACACACACACACACACACACACACACACACACACACACACACACACACACACACACACACACACACACACACACACACACACACACACACACACACACACACACACACACACACACACACACACACACACACACACACACACACACACAAGGTCAGTGTGTGTCCACTACTCACTGCGGCCTTCAGTAGACAGGTGTCCTCTCCCAGATAGCAGAGCTCTCCTGAACAACTGGTCTCCATCCACAGGTGATCCCCGTTCACGGCGTTCTCCTGCAGAGACACAGACACCGGAGAGAAATAATGATATAATAACTCTCATTATTCTCCTTCCTCGTCTCTTTTCAGTCACATTAAACTGCAACCATACGCACATAAACACTCTGCAGTGGAAGCGGTCAACAAGTGTGTCAAGCACATAATTGAAGCAGCTGAGTAGGTGGGTAATTTCACAGTGTATGTTAATTTAAGGTGTTAATCAAAACACCGCAGAGCTACGCACTCAAGTGCAATCACACACCTATGGGCATATGTGTGTGTGTGTGTGTGATTATGTTCTCTTTATATACATTTTATTCTAAATCTGGTTTGATATTACAAATGTGTGTGTGAGACAAATTTACTGCTTCAAATTGAAAGAAAAAAAGGTTGAAACTCAGTCACACACTGTTTTTAGTGTGTTTTTAATTTGTTTTTTATTTATTATTGTTTTGTCTTTTGTTCCCTATGTTTTTTGTTTGTATGCTTTTATTCAGTCTCTGTTCAGTCAGTGCTGCTTTTCCATGTGGAGTCCCCCAGGGGTCTGTCTTGGGACCCATTTTATTCTCCATTTACATGATGCCACTAGAACACATTATCATTAACATCTGCATCATTTGTACGCAAATGAGATACAATATTAATAATAAAATGAATAATAATAATAGATTAATTTTATATAGCGCTTTTCTTAGCACTCAAAGCTGCTTTACACATAAAAAAATAAAAAAGACAATCAAACAGGAACACTAAAACTAAAGAACATCACATTCATAGAAAAACAGAGAGTGGGAGATGGTGGATTTTAGTTGGCGTAGGCCAGGGGTCGGCAATCCCGGTCCTGGAGGGCCACTGTCCTGCATGTTTTAGGTGTCTCCCTGCTCTAACACACCTGAGTCTAACAATAATCAAACTGTGACGAGCATCAGCTGCTTGATAACGAGCAAATCATTAGACTCAGGTGTGTTAGAGCAGAGAGAAACCTAAAACATGCAGGACAGTGTCTCTGCAGGACCAGAATTGCCCACCCCTGGTGTAGGTGAACCTTAAGAGATGGGATTTAAGCTGACTCTTAAATGACGGGAGTGTTTCTGAGTTCCAGAGGGTAGGGGCGGCGATGGCAAAGACTCTGCCCCCCAGGGTGCGATATTTGGTTTTTGGTGATGGGGGTGAGAAGGTTGGAGTGGAGGAGGCGAGAGGAGGAGATCAGTCAGGTATGAGGGTGCGAGGCTGTTGAGGGCTTTGTAGGTGATGAGGAGGATCTTGAAGTTGATACGTCGCTGTTTTTGAAGCCAGTCAAGTTCACGGATGATGGGAGTGATGTGTGCTCGGGAGAGGGAGTGAGTGAGCAGTCAGCTGGTCGAGTTTTGGACATATTGCAGTTTTTGAAGTGCAGTGGAGGGGAGGCTATAAATGATGCTGTTGCAGCGGTTGAGTCTGGAGGTGATGAAGGCGTGGATGAGTGTTTCAGCCTCTGCAGAGGAGAGAGAGGAGAGAGAGGGGCGAAGGCGTGCAATGTTGCGGAGGTGGAAGGAAGCGGTTTTGGTGACGTGGTTGATGTGTGACTTGAAGGAGAGTGTGGGGTCCACGATGATGCCTAGGTTTCTGACCGGGGGGCAGAGTGACCATCGATGCAGAGGGAGAAGTTCTGGAAGGAGGGGAGGATGGATTTTGGGCCAAAGATGATGATTTCCGTTTTATTGCTGTTGAGTTTCAGGAAGTTGTGGTTCATCCAGGTTTTGATGTCGGTGAGGGTACAGAGAATGGCGGGAGGAATGGCTTCGGTGGTGATGAACAGCTGGGTATCGTCCGCATAACAGTGAAAGTGAAGAATATGGGTGGTGGATGATGTGACCTAGTGGGAGCGTTTACAGAATGAAGAGGACGGGACCAAGCACTGAGCCTTGAGGGACTCCTTGTGAGACAGGGAGGATGTGGGATTTGTGGTTGTTGATGGAGATGTAGTTGAATCTTTCAGACACACACGTAGGAGGTCAGTGATGCCAATGGATTACAATCGGCTGAGGAGGATGCAGTGATTGACAGTGTCAAAGGCATACAGTTGTATTTTTCATTTAAACCTAATACAACTAAATGACGAATGAATAAATAAGCTCACATTAAGTCAAATAAAATAATTTAAAGGGTAAATTTGGAAGGTAACTGAGGGACAAAGGTGAGAAAAAATATTTAAATCTGTTGTAGGTGTTAATCAAAGAGGTTTGACTGTTTAAGTGCAATGAACTGTTCACATTGCTCCTAATTTGATGCATTTCTGCAGATGTGAGTGTCGTACAGCGGCTGCAGAAAGGAGGATAATTAGTGGAGGCCAAACAGAGTTGGACTGTGATGAGGAAAGACAGGAAGCTCTGAAAACTGTCTCATCTCTTTCTAATTTCTCTCTCCATCTGTCTTTCTCTCACTTCTCTTTGACGGTAAACCACAGTCATTATTGCCTCTGCCACAGTCCAGAAAATCACTTTCACCGGTCGTTTCCTCCTCTTATCTTATGTCTTGTGATCGTACGTTCAGCAGGAACACAAAAATATAAAGAACTGTCAATCTGCTGAAAACAATTGGAGCAGTCCCACAGTGAGTGCAGACACTATGTGACTCAGTAGCACCTAAAAGGTTCATAAAGCCGCAGTAAATCAACCATAAGTGTGTATTAATGAGTGATTGAGCACAGTGATTGTGTGTGTGTGTGTGTGTGTGTGTGTGTGTGTGTGTGTGTGTCTGTGTGTGTGTGTGTGTGTGTGTGTGTGTGTGTGTGTCGTGCAGAGAGCTAAAGGCCAGCGATGACGTGCTGGAAGTGTCCCTGCAGACAGAGCCAGAGGGGAATCTCAGATGTGGGTTTGTCTACTTACACCTTCCAATTAATAATGCAGCATGTTTAATTTAATATTCATTAGTGATGTATGAGCCCCTCAGTGCTCAAGTATACGGAATAATGTTCTGCTGCTAAAGTGAGACACTTGCATCCTTGTTCTTACGCGAGATGCATTTTTAGATGGGTTTTTTTTGTTCCTCTCGATGAGTTTGAAGTGTTTTGGAGGCTGTTTTTGTGCCCGAAGTGTCTTGTTTGTGTCCTTTTCTGAGCCCAGTGAGCTCCAAACTGAAGATGTTCCTACACTGATGTTACTGAGTAAAAAAAAAAAACTCTCTCTCTGTCGCTGTCTTTTCTTCTTCTTTTCTTGTTGAATCAGGTGAAAATAGAAGCTTTGTCTTTCCTCCGTTGGGCGCACTGCAAACAGGGTGATGTTGGCACCGTTACGTCTGCACAGACTTTCATTCAAATCAGTTGCAACACGACTAGAGTTGGTTTTTAGGGCAATGACTGATCTGTGGTGCTTTACGCAAATGCTTGTGGTATTTTAAATATCAGGCTCATTTTCAGGTTCAAATCATAGACGTAGTAAAAATGGACGTAGCATCTCCGTCGGGGTCCGTTCTCTCAACTTGATCCAGTCGTCCTTGTCTACGGGAGTCGCCATCTTGTCAGACTTTGACTCCGCCTCATTTCCTCTGACCAAAAAAAGGGCATGTATGTGACGTTGGGGGGAGGGGGGGGGGGGGGGGGATACGTCCATCTGGCTGACGTTTACCTCCGAGGAGAAGTGAGGGCCAGAGGCTAGCTGTCACTTAAGAGGCCACGCCCCTAATTATTCATAAACTTTAACCTCCAATAAAATAAAAACTAGCCTGGTACAAAATCAATCAACCCCCCCTCAGCGTTGTCATGGAGATATGACCTAAACATACAGACTAGAATGGATTTCAATGGGAATTCAGATGCCTTGCCTTGCACTTTTTGAGCATTGCTATCTAATTTGCGGGGTGTCTCATGACAAAGTTCTCTCCATATCCACCTGGCCTTTCCCTGAGCTTTGTGAGGCATTCAAAAAAAAGCAGAATAAACCCATAAAAAGTCCTGACGCATGAAACTTTTCTTTCCCACGCTCGGTGATCAAGACCTTTTTTTTAGTAACAATTCATTTCCTCATGAACATACGTCTGTTGAAGCCCGTCTGCTGACAAATCTGTTGTCATGAAAATCCAAATGTCTTTCAGTGACTCAGCCGGAACAAAGACAACAGAAACTGGGACAACTGCCTTTCTGTGCAGCGTTTGAATAAATGCATTGTGTTCATTTTGCATCTAAAGCTCCTTTCACACACGCGCTGAAGAGCTGAAATTACCTCCACGTTACCTGGAGAAGCTGCACAGTACGTGAAAACGCAAACGGGGTTGACCCTGCCAGCTCCTGTGTCCAAAGTCTGTCTCTAAGGGCGCACTCACACTGTCCATCCGTACCGTGCCCAAACAGGTTCCATAGGTAAAGTCTAGTTCGTTTGACTAGTGTGAGTGCAACTGTATCGCGCCTAGGTGCGGCACGCTTGCCATCCACGGCCCGTTTGGGAGAGGTGGGCTTTTGTAAAGCACGTTTGCACATGTACGAGAACGAGCGTGTGCACGTGTAAGAGCACGAGGCCTACGGCGGTTCTGAGGTCATTTCCTGTGCGCCTGTTGGGACGTAGAAAAAAGAAGGAGGGACCATGCGCGGACATTTCAAACAATGGCGGTGAAAGGTTCACGTTGGTGTGATGCGGAGGTGGAGTGTTTACTGCAGATTTGGTCGATGAAAAGATTCAAAAACAGTCGACAAGACGCACAAAAACTCAGAGGTCTACGGAAAGATCTGGAAACAAAGCCACGCATCGCCATGACGTCATCAATGCGTGTGACGTGTTACGGCGTGATGACGTATAGGCAGCAAGAAGCATTCTCCGAGGCCCAGGTAGTGTGAGTACAAACGGGCCTGGAGGGGGGGACAAGGACCCTAAAGCACGGGGCACGGGACGGACGCACAGTGGGAGGGCGCCCTTAAATGAAGCCTTTAAACGTGGGCGTTACGGTGAAATCATTTGTTCTGCTGTTGATGATTATGATGAACTGCTGTTTGCACACTTTAACTGGCTGAATTAGTTTTTATTATACATATATAAATGTTTAGGGCTTTATTTTTACATAGGGGAATAATTCGGTCGCACTTTAAAATAGTAAAAAATCAAGTTAAACAAACGTGATGACATCCTGATGGTGACGGGACGTTTTAGCCACATCGCCCGCCCCTAACGTAAGTGTACGTGCGCGTCTCACCGTCCAGTCCACGCAGGTCCGCAGCTCCTTGTTGGGCCCGTTGGACGCAGGAGGCAGGGAGAGTTGGGGCGGACCGAGGTGCTGCAGGCCCGAGCGGGAGATGGCTTTCCTGAAAACAACACAAAGAACCTTATCAGCCTCTGACGGGGGAGAGATGCAAACATCAACAGTCATGCTCTTGTATGACGCAGCTCTTTCTCTCAGCACAGAGCGGCTGAAGCAGAACTAGATTTCAGTCTAATGTGGCGTATTATTAATTATTCATGGGACGAGACCACATTTCAGAGGGTTCAGCTGCAGATATTCGGTGGAGAGAAGTGGGAACAGCTTGGAGGAGAGACTGCCAGCAGCACTTTGGGGTGACGGAGACATATCTGTTCTGTCAGAGGATGAGTCAGCAGTCCTCTCTCTCTCCGTGTGTGTGTGTGTGTGTGTGTGTGTGTGTGAGATACTCTCGCCCTTTTACACTCAATTAAATGACTTTACTGTATTGTGACTATTCTGTTTGGAGCCCAGACTGAAAACTGAAATCTCACCTTCACAGAACCCCCCGAAGTTTTTGTGTTATAAGACTTTTTGTGTTTCTTAGAAATGTCGTTCAGTGACTCAGCGGGACAGAATAAGCGCGGAGTGGAGTTTTTTGTGCATCATTTGAACCCATATAATTGCATTTAAGTTATTTAAAGTGCATGCATGTGGCTTCTATCCCAATATAGTTCATTTAATATCTAAATAATGATCAAATTCCAGCAGGTTTTCTGGTAATTTCATAAATAAACACGGTAAAAACCTATTTTTTAATTTTTTTCTCATTTTATTAAAAACTTCAATACAAAAAGAACATAAAGTGCAAAGATCAGAACGTAACGCGTCCCCCAATTGACATAAATATCACCGTAATGCAGTTTGGCGATAGAAACGATATTAACGATAGAAATTTATATATTGTTTGGACGACACATATCTTCCTTCTTTCATATGAAGGAGGACTTTATGTCAGAAGAGCCAGTGTCTGCTCGTGTATCATGTATCCTCCAAGCCGTGAACTTAGCAGAAACAACAGAAATACATACAGAGAGGAGAAAGAAACAGATTGACAATAAGAGGAACATAAACTAAAATAGAATAGGATAAAAGAATTAACTGTTATGAATATTTGGATACAGACATGACATGGTTATGTAATCCAGTGGGTGTTAATCGCACTGAACATGTGGTAAGTTTGAAAAACTATGATATTCCCTCGGGTATTTCAGTTTACGCGTTTGTTAATTGACTTTAGACGACGTCGTTGTGTGTCACGAAATCTCTACGGGGTTTTTTCACCATATCAAAGATGAATTATGGTGTTTATTGATTATTGCCCTAAAACTGATAACAGGTCAGAATTCCTCAATTACAAGGCATGACTAGTAGATTGGTTATTATGTGTGTGTGTGTGTGTGTGTGTGTGTGTGTGTGTGTGTGTGTGTGTGTGTGTGTGTGTGTGTGTCTGTCTGTCTGTCTGTCAGTGGAAAAGGTTGCACAGGAGCATCTGACCCTCCTGTTGAAAGTTTCAGTGGCCGTCCGTCTAAATTTATCAACCAGGACAAAGAGGAGTCCACTTACACACACTGTAACCTGATGACACACCCTGACACACACACACACACTGACACACGTACACACACACACCCTGACACACACGTACACACACACACACACACCTATGCTTGTCCTTGTCCTAATGACTCTCGGGATAAAAATAGCATTGCGTGGGTGACAACGGCACAAAATGCAAGGACGTATGGTGCCTGGACATATGCCACATAATATGGGGGAACACACACACACACACACACACACACACACACACACACACACACACACACACACACACACACACACACACACACACACACACACACACACACACACACACACACACACACACACACACACACACACACACACACACATACACACACACACACACACACACACACGCACACACACACACACACACACACACACACCTAACATTAAAGGAAGTGACACGAGTGGCCATTTTTTCCTGAAACCACTTGTTTGAAGTGAAACCAGAGGCAGAAAGTGAACGTGTGACGTCTACGCTGTGTTTGTTAAAGACACCCTGAGCTCGTTTGTGGTCTGCTTTGTTTTGAGTACATATTTAATCTATTTTTAATCTTTCTGTAGTTTTTGTTTCATTTTCTTCGGTGTATCTTTCGGAGTCATATCAGTGTAAAACCTTTGCACAGTTCACATAGAAAAGGTCTATTTTTATCCAGCGATTAGTCACTTCCCCTAACTGTGTGTCTGTGTGTGTGTGTGTGTGTGTGTGTGTGTGTGTGTGTGTGTGTGTGTGTGTGTTGTGTGTGTGTTTGTTTGTTCGAATGTAACGAACAAATCTGCATTAAAACAGGAAGTGAAAATGAAGGAAAACGTTTTGCTTTCAGATTCAGCTTTGACCTTCTGTACTTCCTGTTGTGTGAGCGCAGTTTTTCCAACACGGTGAAATACTTAAAGGGATATTTTTAGGTGTGTTCCCCATCATTTTAAAAAAATAACATGTGTACAAGTTCAACTGGGGGTTTGTTTACAACCTGGAAGTCTGACTGACTGTTGCTGCTCTCAGGCATTTAGGGCGCACTCACACTGTCCATCCGTACCGTACCCAAGCACGTTTCACAGCTAAAGTCTAGTTCCTTTGACCAGTGTGAGTGCAACCGTACCGTACTTAGGAGTGGTACGCTTGCCGACCAAGGCCCGTTTGGGAGAGGTGGGCTTTTGTAAAACACGTTTGCACATGTACAAGCACGAGCGTGTGCACGTGTACGAGCACGAGGCCTACGGCGGTTCTGAGGTCATTTCCTGTGCGCCTGTTGGGACATAGAAAAAAGAAGGAGGGACCATGCGCGGACATTTCAAACAATGGCGGTGAAAGGTTCACGTTGGTGTGATGCGGAGGTGGAGTGTTTACTGCAGATTTGGTCGATGAAAAGATTCAAAAACAGTCGACAAGACGCACAAAAACTCTGAGGTCTACGGAAAGATTTGGAAACAAAGCGACGCATCGCCATGACGTCATCAATGCGTGTGACGTGTTACGGCGTGATGACGTATAGGCAGCAAGAAGCATTCTCCGAGGCCCAGGTAGTGTGAGTACAAACGGGCCTGGAGGGGGGGACAAGGACCCTAAAGCACGGGGCACGGGACGGACGGACAGTGTGAGTGCGTCTAAAGTTGGTGAGTAAAAAACGATCATATCTAGTAGAGATGATGACCGAAACTATGGGAACATGATCCTGATTGAACATCCAGTGCACATTTACACATTTACCCTGTGGTTTGATGCCGTAAGGATCATTTTAACCTGATTATGATCAGATATGAATGAAGCGCCTGTGTACCTGAGTGTGTTTTGTTGCAGACGAGCAGAGAGTCGAGCAGCATCAATGTCCTCTACGTACCCGTCACAAAACAAGGTAAATACACACTTAAAAAATATGCAAACACACACACACACACTCTCATTCGGGGGTCAGGGGGCAACACTATATTTGAGTGAGTCCTAATCTACTAAAAGCAGACAGGATCACAGGCATTAAGGCTCACTCCTAAAATCTAAACACACAGAAATGTGCAGTGTGAAGCTTTTCTGTGGTCCGCAACACACACACACACACACACACACACACACACACACGCACACACACACACACACATACAGACACACACACACTTTGCCTCAGAGTTATTTTAAGTGGATTTGTCCACATAAAAGGCAGCTTCAATCTAAGCACAGCACACTACGAATATTCAGTGTTGTACAATTAAAGAACAAAAAACAACACACACATTTTGTCTCGATGATGCAAAGAGAAGCGAAGATACTGTGACTTTTATGTGAAACGACGTCGACAAGAGTAAAGTAAGTAAAGTCAAGATGAAAATCTAGAAACTACCACAATCATCAATCATCCGTTCAAATTCAACCCAGTCACCAGAATAAAAGAGATGCGTGTAATTGTCGCTGTTGAACGGCTGCAGCCTGTTCTCACCCCACACTTCATCAGGAGCCCCCTGGCGTCCCTTATTGACGCAAGGTGTAGCGGCGCTCCACGGACGCAGCTTTAAAACGTGTTTTCAAACATAAACAACTTGGTTAGGCATAAGAAAACGATGTTACGTGAGCTAAGGACCTAAAGTCTGTTGTCTGTATGGTGTCCTGTCAAAATAAAAGGCATAAAAAGCAGCGTCATCCATCTTTATATTCAGTCTTTGTTCCTTACACACACACTCAACAGCGCTCTCTATGCCCTGATGACAGACTGACAGGCTGGAGGGTACAGGGACGGGTTTTATTTTGTGAGTTGCGTAAAATTATTAGAGTGTAATTCAAGCGCAAAATCATCCCACGGTCTTTTTCTTAACTGACATACATCAAATAATCCATCGAGACAGTATTTTTTTGTGTATGAACTATTAACGGAGTTTATACTCAGGTAGAGCCGCTAACAGTCGGACGTGGCTAACAGCCGGACACTGATTAGCTAGGGGCAGTACAGTGAAGGCATTTAAAGGTCTTTTTTAACCACTAATACTGCTGAAAATAACAGCAAACCTCTGCAGCAGCATGAGAAGAGTCCCTACACACAAAACAAAGCACCAATGGGCTCCTTCCTTTGGGATTGACTTTGGTAATCCACTGTAATGGACTTTACTATGAGAGGAGCTGGTACAGGGGCCAGTAGGTAAGTCTTTAAAACACTCTTTTAAAAAACTCTGGGTTCACTAACTACGTTGTTGGTGCTTTGTGTTGTGTGTAGGGACTTTTCTCATGCTGCTGCAGAGGTTTTGCGTTATTTTCAGCAGTATTAGTGGTTAAAAAAGACCTTTGAATGCCTTCACCGTGCTGCCCCGAGCTAATCACTGTTAGCCACGTCCGACTGTTAGCAACTCTCCTGGATTCCTCCATAAATCGTTGTTACACAACAACAAAAAAAACCTGTATTTGATGTACGCAAGAACCGAAAAAACCATGGGCTCATTCTGCGCCGCATTTACACTTTAATGGGATAAAAACTTAACTCTGTCTTATTTTGACTTAAAAGTACAGAAAAAAGGTACCGGTGTATCTGTATCGGTTCATATGTGAAAGGTGTCCAACCCTACATATCTGGGGTTTGCGGTTTCTGGAGACGGGGCTTTAAAATGCGCGGTTTCTCCGCACGTCAGGTAGAGAGAGAGAGAGAAACCGTCTCAGATTGTTAAAGTCTCCGGTGAAGAGATTAAACTGAGCCCTGATTAAAAGAGTTGAATGCAGCTGCTCCCACCTACTCTCTCCTTTATTTCTCTCTCTCTCTCCTTTCTTCTTCATCTGCCCCTTTCTCCTGCCTCTTTACTGTCTCTGGAACTAATCGCTCTCCTCTTCTTCTTCTTCTTCTTCTCCTCCTCCTCTTCTTCCTCCACTCTCGTCTCCTTTTGGTCTTCGCCATCCACTCCCCTCCCGTCACCTCTAATCTCCCTTCTTTTTTTTTGTCTGTGCTCCTCCTCTCCCACCATTCCTCCTCCTCTGCTCTTCTGTCTTTCTTTCTCATCCTCCCCCTCTTCGTGCTGTATTTTCCTCCTCCT
Source organism: Echiichthys vipera (assembly GCF_963691815.1). Taxonomy (NCBI): domain Eukaryota; kingdom Metazoa; phylum Chordata; class Actinopteri; order Perciformes; family Trachinidae; genus Echiichthys; species Echiichthys vipera. The sequence continues at coordinate 4,222,326 of NC_139845.1, forward strand.
CCTCCTCCTCCTCCTCTTCTTCCAGCAGAGGTGGGTTGTCGGCGCTGCCATGACGACGGCACAGCGGGAGCATCGGCAGCTCATCCAGTAATTACATTGGTAGGGAATCTGCTTTATGTATGCGTGTGCGTGTGTGTGTGTGTGTGTGTGTGTGTGTGTGTGTGTGTGTCTGTGTGCGTGTGTGTGTGTGTCTGTGTGTGTGCGTGTGTGTGTGTGTGTGTGTGGTGCAGCAACTTTAGCAGTAGACTGTAGATGCAGTAACTTAAACAGAAGCCTCATCACCACGTGGGATGATTATATACGTGGATACAAAACAAATATACTGTTTTTACTTCACAGCCTACACACCGAGGGTGATGTAATCTGTGTAAATCTAAATACGGATCCTCTGTAACCAAGCAGGGGTCAACAACAGTTACTACAGCAGGAAACTGTTTATGTATTCAGGTGATTAATGTGGAAAGAAAAGCTTCTCGTGGTGGGAAACAGAAACAGTCATCTCCATCTCCATCTCCATCTCCATCATGTCACCAGTTTCTGTGTTCTCGCCACAGCCAGGCAACACACACACACACGGCTTCAGATTAATGATAAAGTAAGAAGAAAAGTAAGAGCCAGCCACGCAAATGAAAAAGGCAGCTGCAAGTGGGAGGAATCGAATTGAACATCTTCCGACTCGTGGAGCAGAGGATGTTGTGATTATATGTGGGAAGAAGTTGCTTGACAAAAGAGACACAACTGCACCAGTGTGGGTTTGGTGTTAACGCCGTTTCTCTGTGCAGGCAAATGTTTGTCCGTGGGAAAAAAAGAAAAAATAAGATTTTGAACAGAAGTTGAACTCTGTGGGTACTTTCATAACCGTTTTTTGGTGCTGTTTAATGCAGATTATGACTAATTGTTTTGTTAAGTGGTGGAGTTTTAAGCAGTTGCATGCAGCTTAAATGTCACAGTACAGTTTAAAACTTCTACTTTTGTTCTATGCGGTCTTTAAATCTGATGTAACACCCTTAAAAAAACTATTTTCAGGTCCAAACGCTCCGTCGAACAAAGCAAACAACAACGGTCGAACCTGTGACGCTTTTATGATCGCTTTTTTTATGAAAAATTACAATTTTAGTTTTTTTTACTCAGATCTGTTCAAAGAACAGGGAACACTGTCATATTGTAGAAATACAGAATTGGCAGATTGAAAATAATAGTTACGGCGCCTTAAAGGTAACACATTACTTATTCGAACAAAACCAACAAACGCATCCTCTCACAGGGCACCGTCGGCTCGGCCTCGTGAATCCATCCTGATCTCTGAGCTCTGTTGTATTTTACTCGCAGATCAGTCTGGTAAAGTGCGGCAGAGAAAATTTGGAGTAGGTTGCCGAAGCGACCGAACCAATCAGAGGTGGATTTGAGGCGGATTTAAGTGATGAAACGAGAAGCGACTGTTCAGTGAAAAACAACATTGCGGCTTCCACAGATGAGATGATCGTAGCTATCGAACAAGCCGCTCACTAACTCTTTTTTCTCTGTGATCCTTCTGTTGAATATGGATCGGGCTCCTGAAATTGGGCCTTTGATCCGTAAATTCACATTACACAAACGGCAAATATCCTTTACTGACATGTTTACTTTCTGAGCTTTGCCTCGACGCTGTTAGCACGTCACACGCTTCGTTGATCTGATTGGTCGATTTGGGCCGTATGGTGGTGATAGACAGATGGTTTATCCAATCAGCAAGAGATGGATCCGTCCCAGATGGATATGCTGAGCAAATGCAAATCAATCCATCTGGCGAAGTCAGGTTACCGTTCTGTTATTGCCAGAAACAAGTGTGATTGGTTTAAAAACAAAATAACAAGCCAGACTGTTTCCCTATCCCATAATGATGAACCAGACCACAGCACTGCGGACATCTGTCAAGACTGAAGCCCAGTTCAGACCACAGATTTGCAACGAGATGAAACCATTTTTGAGCGACTCAAACTGGCTGATGTTGTCTCCTGCGACAGTTTGTCAAGTGCCCTGCAGTTGGTTTTAGAACGTAACATACGTCACCTGTGTCAACGGCAATTAACTCGTAGCAAAGTCCGGTGGCCAAGTCACAGTTACAAAGGAGGACGCTCAACCAGTAGAGAGGAAAAGGAAAGAGACATAGAGAGAAGAGCTAGAGAGTAAATGAAGGGAGGGAGCGCCGTTTATCAAGAACAAAGTAGTGATTCTGAGAAATAAAACGGTATTTTCGACGTTTTATCACAAATAGAAATGCAGCTGTAGCGAGTATCTCACTGTCTCTGTCCTCATTTATATTTTATAATGCTACAAATTATATCCAGCTATAAAAAAAGGCAGTATAGTCTGAAGTAAGAACAGAAGTAGACAGTTGTTGCTATGGAGATGATACACTGTCTCGTCTCGTCTCTCTGGTGTGAACTGGCAGGTTTCAGCATGTTGCACACCTGCACGTTAGTTTCTTCTCGACTGAACTTTACAGCACAAACGTCAAATCCACATTTCATCTTTCAAGTCAAACTGATAGTGTTTTTTTGAGAAGTGCCCAAAAAAGTCGTCCTTGGTTTGTTTAAACTAAAAGTGACCTTCACTTATGGTGTGAGTAAAAGCCAATCAGATCCATTTTTCACAACATTCCTGTACTTTTTCATGATGAGTCGCCAACAGAACCAGAACACCTGCACAAGATCCAGACACCATAAAAAAGTCACAATCAGCCCTGAAAAGCCGGCAGCAGTGAGAGCGTTTCCACTTCAGCCTGACATTTACACTGGGGTCACATGAAGCCGCCTCTCAAGAATCGATTTATCTCACACCTGGTTACCGGAGAGCGCCAGAATATGACGCTGCTCATGAAAGATACAGTTTTAAAGGCAGAATTTCAAACGTTAAGTCTCATCGCTCACCTGAAGCCGAGAAGCCGGTGGAACCAGCGCACTTTCTTCGCCCTCCCTCTCCTCCCTCCGTGTCCACCTGCTCCAACATTTATCATCACACTTCTCGAAAGCGTCTCGCTCTTACTCTGCCGCTGACATCCTCGTCTCCCAGACTGAAACGGTTATCTCTGTCTCTGCGCGCTCGCAGCACGGCTCAGGTAATTACGCCAATCAATGTGACAGGCAGCGGAGACCTGACACCAGACACCCGAGCTCCGCGCCGTGTAACAATGCGCGTGTTTTCTGATTCAGGTGAGGGTTGAGTGTACGTAGGTAGTACAGGGTTACGATTCAGCCTGGAGATTAAGCTTGAGGTCATACGTCAGGCTCGGGGACGGCCAAAGCAGCAGTGAGATCCAGGTTATGGATAAAGGAAATGAACGATGAGAAGGAAACAATGGTGGGTGAGTGTGAGAGCAGGGGTGTCCGGTGAACTATGACACTGGATCCACTACAGATCGTATTGATAACATTGTCATGTTATCGATATTGTCTGGGTTTTTGGTTTATCATAACAGTCTTTTTCCGGTCTTAAAGGCTGCATTAAAGTTAGGAATCGACCTGTTATGTGAAGATTAATTTGAAAAGTGACAAAATAACAAACAGAAATGTTGTATTGCATCCGCACAGCAAAAACTAGGAAGTCTTAGAAAGTCGTTTGAGGAACTTTTTTAGTTCTTACTTCAGAGAAGGTGGACTCAACACAAGAGGAGCTTTAGGGCGCACTCACACTGTCCTTCTGTTTTTTCAGTTAAAGCCTAGAACTTTTAAGCAGTGTGAGTGCACCCGCTCCGCGCACGGCCCGCTTGAAAGAGGTGGGCTTTTGTAAAGCACGTTTGCACATGTACGAGCACGAGCGTGCGCACGTGTACGAGCACGAGCACGAGCCCTACGGCGGTAGCGTTATGTGCGCCTTTTGGGACATAGAAAATAGAAGGAGGGACCATGGGCGGACATTTAAAACAATGGTGGTGAAAGGTTCACGTTGGTGTGATGCGGAGGTGGAGTGTTTACTGCAGATTTGGTCGATGAAAAGATTCAAAAACAGTCGACAAGACGCACAAAAACTCAGAGGTCTACGGAAAGATTTGTAAACAAAGCGACGCATCGCGATGACGTCATCAATGCGTGTGACGTGTTACGGCGTGATGACGTATAGGCAGCAAGAAGCATTCTCCGAGGCCCAGGTAGTGTGAGTACAAACGGGCCTGGAGGGGGGGACAAGGACCCTAAAGCACGGGGCATGGTACGGGCGGACAGTGTGAGTGAGCCCTTAGACAGAAGTGTCCAGGGACCAGTGTTACTTTTAAAATTAAATTTCTATTCAGTTTTATTTACAGAGGAGTAGTAGTATAGAGTAGGTAAATAAAGGTAATAAAGGTAATAAAGGTAAATAAAGACCCTCTCTATTACTTATTAGTGATTTACAGAGACCCAACGATTCCTACATGAGCAGCAGCAAGTCGCACTTTCTTTAATAAAAGTAGTAGTAATTATTATAGTTATTATATACAGTATTAATGCAGCAATCTTGTGAACACAGAGGCAACGAAAACCTTGGAGGACGGACATCTGTCTGCACCGGTTGGGAAGGGAAGAAAAGGAGAGAGAAAGAGAGAAAAGACGGACAGAGAGACAGTCCCAGAGATGCAGGCAACCACAGAAGTAACACTAACTATCCCTCTGTTCACCCTTTCAAAATAAGATTTCCGGGTCCAAATGCTCCCTTGAAACAAAACAGACACAACGGCCGACCATGTGAACAATTAGGATCACCTCTTTCATCAGTTAGACTCTTTTTCATCCATAAGAAAGAGGTAAAAGGACAATTACGTTGTTTTTTTTTTAACACCCAGGGGAACACAGCACTGCGGCTTGGACCCGAAAATCCTATTTTGAATGGGTGTTACGTCAGGACTTAACAGCCGGATAATAACATATATAGCTTATACATTATTGTTAATATAGTAGAAACTTTTAAAGGTAACTCACATCGAACACATGAGCTGCACTGGCAACCGCCATTTTTAAAAACCCTGTTAACCGTGTAAACAGCAGACAACACAAGCCTGTAATGACCCGAAATGGACCCAAATGGAAGAAAGTACGGACAAATGGACAAACAGTGAAGTCCGGGCTTTACTGAGAATATACGCTCCGGGGGAAATGTGATGGTGACTTGTTAAAATACAAGAATGTTCTCGCCGTACCAACGCAGGCTTACGTCACATCGGCGTTCAGACTGGTGGAGCGAATGCAGACAGAAGAAGTCAGTGTATGGTCCGAAAATGACTAAAATAAAAAAGAATATGACCATAAACCATCAGTGGCTCACTGATGCACAACACTGCTAGCCTGATAAAAGCAGAAACATCTCATCATCAACGCCATGATGTTTAAAAAGCTGCCCTGTAAATCCACCGTTTGTAGTTTCTCTCTCTTTACTCTTTTCTCCTCTGCCCCCTTCAGCCCCGTACAGGTGAATCTGCTATTTTTGGAACATTACATAAGAGATAAACTGGCAAAGGCAACCTGAGAAACACACACACACACACGCGCGCGCACACACACACACACCAGGTCTGTTAAGAGAGGCATTTGGCTGAATGTTTGTGCAGCACAGAGGCTGATACGGGGATTTAAAGACTGTCTTTTTTAGCTTTCTCGTCCGTTCTTGACAGTGCAGCAGTGAAAATAGAATAATAAAAGTACAGATGAAATTATTACATATGCTCAAATAAGGAAATGCTGTTTTTTTAACACAAGGAGGAGAGTGTGACACCTCAACAGGTATTATTAGTCAGTCTTTCCACTGTTCCACCGTAGAGACAGAAATTAAATGCCGTTGTGTAAGGATAAATAACATAAAGCTATTTAGTTTGTTTAATAAAAAGGACTGTAACCGCACAAATTTAGCCTGATTTAGTCGACCATCCATGCAGAGTTGGCGCTATCGGAGCCTGAAAACAGGATCTTTTGAAACCAGGTCCCAGAGTGGGAAGATTTGAAAACGCACCCCTATGGTGAAACCTCATACTTTGTTAAAGGATGGCGTCACGGCCCCACCTCCAACCTCTGACCCTGCGACGTCACATACCAACAACAGTTCTGCTGCGTGAGAGGACAGAGACGGACCCAGAGACTGTTGACTGAACTGGACTCTGAGCCACATGCATGGGACTGAATGAGGCCCAGCACAGATGTCTCCCTTTTCCCTGATGCTCTGAATAAGGAGCTAAACTGCTCTAGGCTCTGTTTCTAAATCCAGTTCTAAGAAGCTGTGAAAAGTCTCTAAATGTAGTGAGAAAGTGGCGCCTGGGAGTGCTTTGGGACGGGGAAGGGGCTCCCAGCAGCCCCCTCTGCTCAGTGAGGACACTAACTGCAGAGTGAAGGGGCTCCCAGCAGCCCCCTCTGCTCAGTGAGGACACTAACTGCAGAGTGATGGGTGCATCAGAGTCCAGAACAGCACCAAAGTCTCCACTAAGACCAGAAACAGGGACACGTTTGTCTCTAGGATGGAGGAGGATTTGGAGAGAAACTCTCCGGTGTTTGGATTCTCCACAGCGTCTCCATGTCTCTTCTTCTTCGTTGTTGTTGGTGTATTTCTGTGGCAGTTACAGCGCCACAGCCAGGCCTGGCATGTGTACTACAGCGTTTAAGTCGCTGCACCTGGTTTCCTGTGGACGCAGATACTTCTTGAGCCGAGGCCGCGTGGACGGGTAACTTTTTAAGAATGACGGAGAGAGAAAAAGGTCGTCTTGTGATGTGTGTAAAATGTGAAATACGCCAGCTTTAAACCATGCCTTTCCCCGCTGTCTGATGCAAAAAATGTTAGGGCCTTTTACTCCTGGTGGTTAAATAAGATCATTTTTGAATACGACCCCTGAGTTCAACTCCCCAGCGGTGTGACCTCCAGCTGTGTCAACGCAGCGACCCCAACGTGCAGCGTGTGCAGGAGAGAGGCCTCCCGTCATTCAGTTACACATCTCCAGATGACACCGGCATTTTTGCTGCACACAACTCCACAAACCCGACGTGTCAGCTGCAGTTTGAAGGTGCAGAAAGTTACAGATGGCTGCTTTAACCTTAATGTGAGCGCACAGATGTTACGGCGTCGTTTACGCGGAGCTCAAAAATTACAGCTGACAGTTAAGGACGTTTCAGGCCGTCCTTCATTCAGCACAATCATACCAACACTCGCTCTATTCTTCTCCTCCTAGCTTCGCTTGTGTTTCTTTATCTCTCCTCTTTCAATCTTCCCCATTCTTCCTGTCTCGACGCAATTTCTCTACTTCCTTTCTCTCCTCCGCGCTCTATTTGGGTCAGCGTGAAAGGCTCGTCCGTTGCCGCTGGTGACACAGCATGCCAAGTGTGTGTTTGTGTGTATGTGTGTGTGTGTGTGTGTGTGTGTGTGTGTGTGTGTGTGTGTGTGTGTGTGTGTGTGTGTGTGAGTGTGAGTGTGTGTGTTGGCCTCCTCTCGGTGCCTCAGGTAATGGGGTGTGATGGATAAAGGTTGATCACCACATGCAAACACACAAAACTCACACAGACTTCATGAGTCAGGAGGGTTTCGAGGGTTCCTCCTGACGACTGCCGTCATTTTTAAACAGACCATAAACAGGAAACACACACACACACAGCAACCTTTACATGCCCACACGCATTTTCCCATACGTGTACCATTCAAAACTGTTAATTTTCGATTTCTAATGTAAACCACTACCTGAGCCGCTCAAACATCACTTTATTTTACTGATTTGAAATGTAAACGCCCACGTAAAAATATGGAATTTCACTTGTAGATTCTTAAAAGTGTGTAAATTAATTCTACTTGCACTTCGGTGGTGATCACCCAGTAAAAGCACCACAAAAAGACCGAAAACTGCGGCAGACCAGACCCGTCCGGAGAGGGCAGATACCAGCGAACAGCGTGCGACTGGCGACACAGTTACGTTAATGTAAACAGGCTGTATGCACGCGGTGTAAGGCCGTACAGACCGACAATGACACTGCAGAACGTTTGCACAGTCCAACGGGACGCAACGCAGCATTTTTGAGGTGTTAAAGAGCTGCAAAGTCCTGTCAAATTGTATATTAAACAAATGTTTTAGCATCTTATAAGCGTTCTAACTCTCTGTATCTATTAGCCGTGTAACTAATACACCTAATACTCGTTAAACACGTTTAAACTCATAAAGATTTTTTTAGGTTTATCAGGAAAATAAAACATCTTCCAGGCTTCAGACTCGGCCTCAGTCTGACCCCAAAGCGCACAAACATACACTCAGAAACACACACACACACAGGAACATGAGTTCACACAATAGCAGGAAGAAATCAACACGCACACGCACACGCACGCACACACACACACACGCACACACAGAGTTACTATAGGAGCTACAGAAGGAGCTGCTTCTTCTTCTTCTTGTGTGTGAATTTATTGTCAATCTGCTCAAAACACATTTCTTATCTTCACACACGCGACAGGAATCACACACACAGCAGTCCACATCTCCCTGCCTTTGACTGGCCTGTGTGTGTGTGTGTGTGTGTGTGTGTGTGTGTGTGTGTGTGTGTGCGTGCGTGTGTGTGTTTTCAGGGCGTGAAGGGTGTGGTTGTCATGGCAACCCCACTCAGACTTCCTTCCCAGTTTTATCTAAGCATGCAGCATTCCTCTCCCCGTCCGTCTGTCCGTCGGTACAGCACCTCCTCCTTAAAGGGAAAGTTCGCCGTTTATGAAGTCGTCCGTGGCGTTACCTACAGTAGATGGCGGTTAACACGGCGCCAGTTTGAAGAAGCGCATAAAGCGGCGAACGTATCGAGGCACATATCACAGACACGCAACTGAAGACGGTGGCAATTAAAAAGGAAATGGCAAATGAAAAAGTTCTTACACGTCCAGAAGGATCTTAAACCGCGTCATGTTAAAGGTTGACTATGGAGAATGAGCAGAACAGCGCCATCTTGTGTCTCGAGGTCATAGTCGCAACAACAAAACATAAGTCCAGCAGTCGGGTTGCCAGGTTCGTTAGCGCTCAGCCTGCTCTATGAATCAAACAGGGTAACGGCTAATTTTGGCCTCGGGGAAGACCCAGGACCAGGTGGAGAGATTAGATCTCCACACTGGTCTGGGAACGCCTCAGGATCCCCCAGTTAGAGCTGGTTAATGTGGCCCGGGAAAGGGAAGTTTGGGGTCCCCTGCTAAAGCTGCTGCCCCCGCGACCCGACCCCGGATAAGAGGCTGAAGATGAGTGAGTGAGAGATAATGATGATAATGAACTTTTATTCATTTATTTTGTTTTATTCTCAACATTTACAGAAGAGCACGGCCTTCTGGGAAATCTGCCATCACGTCCAAACCGGATGTTGTGATGAAGGAGTGAAGGTTTAAACAATTAACTCGCTTAATTGAAGACGATCGCAGATCTTTTTTATTCAAGATTCAAGATTCAAGATTCAAGAAGCTTCATTTATCCCGAGGGAAATGATTGTGCAACAGTTTCAATACAAAGATGGGAAAGGAACAGAGTGACAATAAGCATAAAAACATCAATCAGATCAAAATAAAGCTAACATCAAATAAATCAATCAATCACTACAGGTGGTAAAACAACCAACTCAACACCGACCGACACTGAGAACAACACTACAGATTGTGCTGTGCACGGGGACCGTACCTCAGTCCATAATCTAAATGGTTGCAGATTAACGGACTAATGTTTGCGTCTCTCCGCGTTTCCACCCATCAGCTCTTCCACAGTTCAACTGTAGCCGCTGCGGCTTGTTCTGCTTTAATAAGTACTGGATAATATGTTTAATTACAGTCTACTGTTCTCTTCTCTGTGTGTCTCTGACAGGGAGTGGGTGTGTGAGAGCAGCTGCAGTCGGGTACACTATCGACTCTTATTAGATCACACACACACACACACACACACACACACAAAGTTAACATGCAGGCGGGCACATGTAAAACGTTGAGAACAGAAAACCTCATCTTTTAGATCATCTGCACATAATAATCAACAACAATTCTCATAGTAAAAAGTGGTTTCTGCCAATAAAGAAACAAAAATCCCAAATATTTTCTGCTTCCAGCTTCTCAAATCTGACTTTTTGCTGCTTTTCTTCTGGTTTATATCGCTGGGAACTGACAGTCGTAGGGTTTCGGACTGTTGTTTGGACTAAACAAGCGATTTCACTGACATATTTAACTGTTCTCTGACATTTTATGAGCTAAATGGCTGAATACGTGATGAAATCGATCACTGACTATAAAACAAAGAAGCAGAATAACAGAATAATAAAGCATTAAACTAATAAAACCCTATGGAAACCACATGTGTGCTGTGTGTGTTGTATCCGGTTGTGAGGCTGGATACAGGAAGCCTGACTCTTTCCCTTTGACCTTCCTCCCTCTATTTATAATTTTCTCTCTCAACAACATGCGTGTCGGTTTTACCCTCTCGACGTATCCTTATTCTCTCACTCTAATCTTTATGACTTTATGATTTTAGGCTCATTTTTAAACTGAATGTGCGTGCGGAGTGCAAAAAAACAAACTACCGGTTATTTTGTTGTGATTCTCCATCATTTACAGTTTGTTTTATCTCGTTTTTCAGACTTAACACAACAAAACTACGTTGTTTGGGGAAAGATTGTGGTATGGGTTAAAATATTCATTGTGTGTGTGTCAGTTAGGAACGTTACGTTAAGGTCAACGGGTTATTGCGTCGCCAATCAGCGCAGTAAAGCGGCCGATGATGCTACGACCTGTGAGCGTAGTCTCCAAATTAAAATAGAAGGAGCTCAGATGTTGTGTGGGATTGTTTACACCCTTTCTCTCTCTTCTCACGAACCTTGACCTGAAAAACATGTTCGCGCTCTCACCAACAGATGATCATATCTGTGCGGGGCTCGACAGCAACAGTTGCTGGGTTGCCATTGGCAACCATTTGCAAGAATTAGTGAACTATTCTTGGCCTTTGGTTGCCATCCTCCGTAAATATGTTTAAACATGAGAAAAGGACTGAAAACGGGGAAACTTGCACCCTAAAACAATGCGTTTTGAAATATTTGTTGCATTGGTGACATTTAAATATTGTTGCTACTGCCAGAACCAGAACCAGAACCAGAACCAGAACCAGAACCAGACAACTGCACCTGATAATGCTGCGTGTGCGTGTTGGAGCGTTTACTCGCGCACTTGACCGTGGGCTGAAAAACTGGACTAATCATGTGCAAACGAATTCAACTGACAAAGAACAAAATTAACCTGAACCCAAAAACAAAATAAGGAGACTTGGATTCTTAAGCTGAAGTTTAACTGCAAAGTCTCTTAATGACTCAAAACATTAGGTGAATCAAAAACAACAGCCATATTTTCAGTTTGGTAACCAAAAGCTGACGTTTGGTTACCTGACGACCTCTTTTAAAAGTTAGCGTTGAGCCCTTCTATGGAAGGGATCACAAACGGGTGTAACTCAGGGATGGGCACGATTACCCGAGTACCCGATTACCCGAGCACCCGCTGCTGACGCCACTATTTGTGTAACAGTTCACTATTCGCAGTGTCTGAAATCCTCAGAGCTACGTCTGGCACCAACAACCACGCCACATTCAAAGTCACTTCAATCACCTTTCCTCCCCGTTCTGCCTAAATGCACTGAGCTGCTGCCACGTGATTGGCTGATTAGAAATTTGCGTTAACGAGCAGTTGGACAGGTGCACCTAATAAAGTGGCCGGTGAGTGTATTCCGTAAATCGTGAAATGGAGAAAATGTATCGGGATGTTGTTTTTTTCCCCATATCGCCCTACCCCTCATTCATGATACGCGGGAAAAACCCTTTCCCGTTGTTTGAATCCATTCTCTCCACAGCGGTGAGGAGCTGTTTCCTTTTCCTGCACGCTCCAGATCGGCCCTCAATGTCGCCGCTCTGTCGTAACACAGTTTCTCCACCTTTGTTGCTGTTGTTTGCCGTGACGGCGGCTTGTACCGAGACTCGATACAACAAAACTTAACGGCAGCACAAAAGAGTCGGTTAATTCGTGGCCGTAGAGGCGGACAGAGTACTCTCTCTCATCTCCGTGCACCGGCGCGCTGTGAGAGATGATCCTCTCCGCTCGCTCCCCGCAAACGCTCTTGAAATCACTTTAAAAGCACAAAACAGAGCCGGTGCTTAACTGGGAACACAGAGACCATCCAAGTGCTCAGCGGGTAGATGAGTGTGATGATAATGCTTCTGTATGCAGGTGACTCATATCAACAGGAACCGGTCTTAAATGTATATCTGGATATTAAAGGCACAAAATGACTTTGTTAGTTTGGAATATTAAGAACATAAATAATCATTTCCATGGCGCTTTTTGGTCAGAAAGGGAGAGAATCATGACGCCCCTGTGAGCCGCGCGATCTCGAGTACTCGATCACCGGGTGATGCGAGTATTCGAATATTGAAATGACTCAAATACACTCACACTACCTCACTTCCTGCTCTAAATACGTACATACTGAGACGTTGGTGCACAGACCACGTCTCTGCCTTCCTCTCCTGATCCCAGTTCCCTTAACAAACATGCACCACTCCATCTCTGAATATTTATACGTGTCTTTCAGTCTTTCGGGACGAACCGCGTGTGCACATTTGATGCTGGACGGGGAGAGGAGGGTCTGGATGCGTGCGTTCGCCTGCCCTTCATTTCACTTCTCCGTTGGCCTACATTGTCTCTCCTCTGGGAGCGGATGAGGAGGAGAGAGGAGTGAGAGGAGGGCACGTCAGATTAGAGAGGAAGGATGGAGAAAGTGTGAGAGAGAGAGAGAGAGAGAGAGAGAGGACAAGAGGACACGTGTAGAGAGAGGAAGAGGGATAACTGTGAGGAGTGAGATAGAGGGAGTGAAGGAGAGAGCATCTGTAGGCGGTCTTGGCTTTGCCCAGAGGCCCTTGGCTTCTTTCCTCATCTTCCTCCTCCTCCTCCTCATCATCTCTCCTTCACACTTTCACTCTCTCCTTCCCCTCCTCAACCTCATCCACCTCTCCGCTCACATCTTTATCCCTCCATCCACCTACTCTCTCTCTCTCTCGCTCACGTTTCGTTCAAATCCATTTCAAATTTTTGAATTTATTCGATTGAAACAAAGCAGCGGCTCCGTAAACGATCGATGACACCGCGCCATGATTACATTCATGCAAACTCGAACAACAGACAGCTAGTTTGACATTCCTAATAAATATAAACCGATGTCTTCAGTCATTTCATAAGCCGCCACCCCAGCAAGTGCACAACAATGTGAAACGATGGACCAATACATGTCGCTATGAGCCGCGTCAGACGTGCAGCTATCGTTGTGAGCAACCGCCTCATCTTCAGGTTCAAACTTGTGTTTTGGGTCTCTACTACAACGTGTTTCCATGTTTCCATGTACAAAAACACATTATTTGTCTCATCCTGTCGGCGTGAATATTCCTGTATTCACCCTCTGTCTGAAACGCTTTGTTTTAGCGCCTGTCTCTTTAAGACCCCCTCCTGAAAAAGCCCAGTCTGCTCTGATTGGTCAGCGTTTCTGGGTCTTTAATTCAGTATTATTTACAGTGCCAAATCATAACAAAAGTTATCTCAGGACACTTTACAGAGTAGGTAAAGACCACACTCTATGACTTATTTATGATTTACAGAGACCCAACAATTCCCCCGTAGAGTACGGTGGCGTTGAAAACCTTCACTATAACAGACAGGAACGTCAGACAGACCCAGCTCTGTGGAGGACGCACATCTGTCTGCACCGGAGAGAGGGAGAGAAGGAGAGAGAGAGAGAGAGACAAAGACAGACACAAAGACAGACAGAGATGCAAGCAACCACAAAAGTAACAGTCACTATAGTGGCAGCTAAAGCAATGTGAATATGACTTATATGTTATGGCAGTTAATACAGTTGGCTTTGGTTAGCACTGTCGCCTCACAGCAAGAAGGTTCCAGGTTCGAATCCCAGCAGGGGCCCTTCTGTGTGGAGTTTGCATGTTGTCCCCGTGTCTGCGTGGGTTTTCTCCGGGTTCTCCGGTTTCCTCCCACAGTCCAAAGACGTGCAGGTGTTCGGTTCATTGATGACTCTAAATCACCCGTAGGTGTGAATGGTTGCCTGTCTCTGTTCGTCTCTATGTGTCCTGTGATAGACTGGCGTCCTGTCCAGGGTGGACCCCGCCTCACGCCCGATGTCAGCTGGGATCGGCTCCAGCCCCCCGCGACCCCGACAGGGACAAGCGGTTGAAGATGAATGAATATCATATTAGATATCTTCAGGCTTAACTCACTCTCCCTATAGCAGCATTCAATATATAATAGATTGATTATTCTATGACAGTGCTATGTTTTTTTTGTGTATTGAACCGCCCTACTGGTTGATTTATTACATTATTATACACAAAATACTGATATTTTCTTCTTGATTTAACTTCTGTTTATTGTAGAGGCTTCACTGCTTCTTCACTACCACTCTTTCTCTCTCTTTCTCTCTTTCTCTTTCTCTCTTTCTGTCCAGCAGAGTCAGCAGAGGATCTTTGCCAAAACTCCCACTCATGAAACCCACTCTGTTTCTAAAAGTAGAAGAAAGGGAGGCTCAGAGTGAGAGAACGGCCTATTGTCTGTGAGCCGACAGTCATGGTGGTCGAGGTTCAACTCAACATAACGCTGAAACACACACACACACACACACACACACACACACACACAGGACACACACGATTGTAGAAAAAGGCAAAGACAAAGAAAGGTGGAGCCTCCAAACTGTTAAAGTTTTGTATACAGCAGTTCAATTTTACCAAGTCATGAGCTGATATAAGGCGTGTTTCCATTAGGGTCGAATACCCAGATCTAAACCCCATAGAGAATCTCTGGGAAATCCACGGCAACAAAGTAATGTCTAAGAAACCCACTACAGTTACTGATCTGTGGAAGAGACTATGGAAGAGAGTGAGTCAGAACGGACGCAGATCAAAGCAGAGCAGTGTGAGAAACTAGTGATGTCCTGTGGGCGCAGACGTGCTGAAGTCATTCAAAGCTGTGGCCTGGTCCCGGGTCTTCCCCGAGGCCTCCTCCCAGCTGGACGTGCCTGGAACACCTCCCTAGGGAGGCGCATGGTCCCTCCTTTTTTTTTCTATGTCCGAAGAGACGCACATAAAATGACGTCAGAGCCGTTGTAGGCCTCGTGCTCGTACACGTGCGCACGCTCGTGCTCGTACACGTGCAAACGTGCTTTACAAAAGCCCACCTCTCCCAAACAGGCCGTGTACGGAAACCGTGCCACTCCTAGACGCGGTACGGTTGCACTCACACTGGTCAAAGGAACTAGACTTTACCCATGAAACGTGCTTGGGCACGGTGAGGATGGACAGTGTGAGTGCGCCCTAACTGACGAAAGAGGTGATCATAATTGTTCACATGTTCGCCTGCTGTTGTTGTTGTTGCAGTAACTGGATTACTGTCGACTCATAAATGGAACTTGATGATATTCAGAACGACACCCCTCCCTCTCTCGTGTGATGTTGCCCCAAAGAAGACCCACAAACATGTCGACATGACGCGTCCTCTCCGGAGGCTGATTTAAAACACGGCTTGATATCAAACCGGACACCCGTTCATCATCAGCCACATGTTTTACTTGTGCTTCACTCAAGTGTCGACAACAAGACGACGGTGGAATACACAGATAATGTTCCAGTCCACGGTCGATGCCAGCACCCACGGGAGACGTTAGTGCCTGAAACAACACACTGCACTCACTGGATGGACTGTCAATAACACACACACACACACACACACACACACACACACACTTGGTGATAACTGCAAACTCAGGCAAAGCTTATAGAAAAAGAAGAGATATTGAGAAGAAGAAGAATTCCTTCATTAGTCCCGCAACTCTATTATTATTATTCATGTTACACACGCACAGGCCCAAAATACGCACGCACGCGCACACACACACACACACACACACACACACACACACACACACACACACACACACACACACACACACACACACACACACACACACACACACACACACACACACACACACACACACACACACACACACACACACACACACACACACACACACACACACAAACACACAAACAAACAAACACACACATGCAATTAAGGAGAGATGTCAGAGCGAGGGGGCTGCAAGTGACCAGCACCCCAAGCAGTTGGGAGTTCGGTGCCTTGCTCAACAGCACCTCGGCAGTGCCCAGGAGATGAACTGGCACCTCTCCAGCCACCAGTCCCCACTTCATTCATGGTTCAGACAGGGACTCCAACCAGCGCCCAGCCAAGTCACCTATAGACTGAGCTACTGCCGCCCAACAAAACAAAAAGTTCTTTTGTCTTCAAACACCAGGACTGAAACTGGACGGGACTTTTTTAACTTGTTATTCACTGTGGATCGTTTGCTTTGAGATTTTAAACACACGGTGTGTTCAGACCGAACGCGATGCAAACTTTAACCGGCACAGACGCAAACAAAGCCAATGCAAAAACACAGATGGATGCAAATGGATGTGAACAGATGCAAAACCGCCAAGAAAAACAATCGCACAAAACTAGAGAAGAAGGGGAAAAGAATACAGGAATGTGGTTGGATCTGCAACGAAACAACTTCAACAGCTCATTAAAATTTATTATTCTCAGGTGTATCCTGCTGCCGATGAGCTGACGCAAGAACAAGAGTGTAAATAACGTCGTGATACAAGACTTTTAAACTTCGATACAGTACTAGCATAAGAAAAGGATGATGGACACCACGACTAAACGACCAAAAATATGATTTTTTCCCCAATTTTAAAAGTAATAACATCAATAAAAAAGCGCCTGAACACGTACCGACACAGATGTTGTTCTTCCATTTGTGTTGGGTTGAAAATCTGACTGTAGATCAGCTTTTTTTGTTATATCTTTGGTGCTTTGATACGATATAACGTGTATATGGGATTGTGTTTTAATCACGTTGGGTTGTAACGTATTGGGTCACTTTTGATAACCTTGAAATGTAAATGTAAGCATGTTACTGGTGTGATATGTATGTGGGAGTGTGTGTGAACAGAACGAATTAATAATACTCCCGGTTTGGGGCCCTTCTGTGTGGAGTTTGCATGTTGTCCCCGTGTCTGCGTGGGTTTTCTCCGGGTTCTCCGGTTTCCTCCCACAGTCCAAAGACGTGCAGGTGTTGGGTTCATTGATGACTCTAAATCACCCGTAGGTGTGAATGGTTGTCTGTCTCTGTTCGTCTCTATGTGTCCTGTGATAGACTGGCGTCCTGTCCAGGGTGGACCCCGCCTCAAGCCCGATGTCAGCTGGGATCGACTCCAGCCCCTCACGACCCCGACAGGGACAAGCGGTTGAAGATGAATGAATGAACATATTGAAATCCTTTTTAAATCTATTTCATAATATATAGTTCAGACATTTTGCTTAGACACTTTTTGTTATAGTACAAAATGAAACAGATGCAAACTGAGGGAAAGACACATTCATTTGTGTTTATGACTCCATGGACAGAGGATGAGGGAGGAAATTAAGAAAAACTACTGTTGAAATAAGTATTTGTGAGTTCCCACAGCTCAAGATGAAACAAAGCAACACTTGACACAGTGACTGTTTCCACTGATACACACAGATTAGCCTCCACGGTGAAGACGGAGCATAATGGTGGATGGAGGAGCGTAGTTCTGTTCGCTCTGCGGAGAGAGAGAGACGGAGGCGGGGGAACTACATAACAAACCTCGTGTGAACCGTGAATCAGCACAGAAACCTGCTCCACTCACTCTCTCAGGGACTAGTGCACCGTTTACTCCGTGATCCAGGATTATTATAAGAAACTGCCATACCACTGCGGTGAGGTACTACGTCTTCAGTGAGAAGAGAGAGCAGCGGCTGGACGTGGAGACAAACAGTTGGTCCTCTGTCACAGTAACGTGAATAAAACAAGACGTTTGAGGACGACGTCTTGGGAAACACTGGTCCACGTTTTAGAGACTCAACAGTAAATCTTGAAAGCTAAAGTTTCTTCTAGTCCATTCATTCATTCATTCATCTTCAACCGCTTGTCCCTGTCGGGGTCGTGGGGGGCTGGAGCCGATCCCAGCTGACATCGGGCGTGAGGCGGGGTCCACCCTGGACAGGACGCCAGTCTATCACAGGACACATAGAGACAAACAGAGACACACAACCATTCACACCTACGGGTGATTTAGAGTCATCAATGAACCGAACACCTGCACGTCTTTGGACTGTGGGAGGAAACCGGAGAACCCGGAGAAAACCCACGCAGACACAAGGACAACATGCAAACTCCACACAGAAGGGCCCCAGTCAGGGCGCGAACCGGGAACCTGCGGGACAATGCTAACCACTACACCAGGGGTGGGCAATTCCGGTCCTGGAGGGGCCACTGTCCTGCATGTTTTAGGTTTCTCCCTACCCTAAGGGGCGCACTCACACTGTCCTTCCGCACCGCGCCCCGTGCTTAAGGGTACTTGTCCCACCTCCCTCTCCCACCGCGCCCCAGCCCCGTTTGTACTCACACTACCTGGGCCTCGAGCAAATGCTTCTTGCTGCCTATACGTCATCACGCCGTAACACGTCACGCGCATTGATCGCGATGCGTGGCTTTGTTTCCAGATCTTTCCGTAGACCTTGTTTTTGAATCTTTTCATCGACCAAATCTGCAGTAAACACTCCACCTCAGCATCACACCAACGTGAACCTTTCACCGCCATTGTTGTTGTTGTTAAATGTCCGCGCATGGTCCCTCCTTCTATTTTCTATGTCCAAACAGGCGGACATACCGCTACCGCAGTAGGGCTCGTGCTCGCGCTTGTACACGTGCGCACGCTTGTGCTCGTACATGTGCAAACGGCTCTACTAAAGCCCACCTCTTTCAAGCGGGCCGTGGACGGCCAGCTGGCCGCAGTTATGCGCGGAGCGGGTGCACTCACACTACTTTAACGTACTAGGCTTTAGCTGAAAAACCGGTTTTGGCCCGGTACAGAAGGACAGTGTGAGTGCGCCCTAACAAACCTGAGTCTAACAATAATCAAACTGTGACAAGCTACTCACCTGTAGTGAAGGTTATTTGTGGGGGTTGAGGCTACGCCACAGAAAATCTCCCACTTTTTCACAACCTAACGTTAGCAGGTGTGCAGTTAGCACAGTGTGGTTTACGAGCACGGTAACAAAATCCCCGTCCCTGGTTTTCCTGTGACATTAAAGGAGCTTCACGTCTCCGCACGGGTCGTACTGTGGAGTAAATGCCACAACAATTATAAAACTATCTTTATTACACAGATCAGGAGCTAATACACGTCATGAACCACAGCCAGAGCAGTGACATTACCCACACACGCACACACACACATCTTCCTGTGACACCTACATAATTACAGTCTGTCAGTGTGTACTGTAGGCGTGTGTGTGTGTGTGTGTGTGTGTGTGTGTGTGTGTGTGTGTGTGTGTGTGTGTGTGTGTGTGTGTGTGTGTGTGTGTGTGTGTGTGTGTGTGTGTGTGTGTGTGTGAGGGAGAGCATGTAATGTGGGGGTGGCGTCAGATCTGCGCTGTGAATCTGTATCTGACCTTTACTGCTTAGAATAGATAGACACACACACACACACACACACACACACACACACGTACGCAGAAGAGAGAAGAAAGGAGGAGAAAATGAGAAACAGATAAGGAGAAGAGGCCGAAGCCGAGGGCAAAAGTTGAAGAAAGGGAGAAGTTAATAATAATAAAGATAATAATAATTATTATCTTTATTATTATCAAAAAAACGTTAAAGTGAAAGAAATCAGGTAAGTGTTATTGTCTCTCTAACCTCAGGCTACAGCTGCCTAAAATTTTTTATTATTTACTAATGACTCTTATCTAACCTGCACAATTAGTGCACACACACACACACACACACACACACAGACACACGCACACGCACACGCACACGCACACGCACACGCACACGCACACGCACACGCACACGCACACACACACGCACACACACACACACACACACACACACACACACACACACACACACACACACACACACACACACACACAAGAGAGAAACAGAAAGAGAGAGCGAGATAGAGATGCTGTCTCACTAATTATAGCGTGTCTCTGCAGCTGAGGTCTGCTAGGTTGTGTGTGTGTGTGTGGTGGGTGGGTGTGTGTGTGTGTGTGTGTGTGTGTGTGTGTGTGTGTGTGTGTGTGTGTGGGCGAGCCAGTGTGTGCATCTACTTGAATCAAGAGCAAAACGCAAAACCAGCTAATGAAATGTAAAAACAGAGATATTATTTAACTATATAGAGGCATTATAGTGTGTGAGTGTGTGTGAGTGTGTGTGTGTGTGTGTGTGTGTGTGTGTGTGTGTGTGTGTGTGTGTGTGTGTGTGTGTGTGTGTGTGTGTGTGTGTGTGTGTGTGTGTGTGTGTGTGTGTGTGTGTGTGTGTGTGTGAGCTTTGAGTTTGAGTGGGGACTCATCTTTCTGAGAGCTTGAGAGCTGGGAGATGATGCAGTGCTCGGTAATCCTACCTGCACACACCCGCACACACACACGCCGGGTTAATCCACGCAGCACACACACGTTTACAGCGATGGCCATGTTTACGTGTGTGTATATTAATAGAGGTCTATAAATAGCAGGGATGCAGATGAACAGTAAGTGGTAGAGTTTGGTTTTTGTTCACTTTAGCCAAAGAAAGAGAATAAAAACCCAGATGTGTCCGTTGTGGATGCGGAGCTGACGGAGCCACAGATCTCGCTCATCCAAATATATTCAGAGGTTTGGGACAATACAGCGATGAGAACCAAATCCAAAAATAAAATGCCCTTTTGTCGGTCTCTTAGCTCAGGAATCCATTTTGCAGAAAAAGACAAATTAGAGGATCAGAGGCCAAACACGTGAGGTGGGAAATGAAACGGAGCAGGCGGGTGAAAGGTGTCTTTAGGATCCATCTGTAGCAGCTGCATCAATCATCCTTATAAGGGCCTGACTGATATCAATGAAAATAGAACTTTTCTATGTGGATTTTGCACCGATATGACTCTGGAAAGCAGGGACCACCACAAAGAAGTATACTACAGGTTCAAAATGACTAAAAATAGACGCAAAACCACCACAAAAAGATGCAAAATGACTAAAATAGATGCAAACCCACCACAAAAAGATGCAAAATGACTAAAAATAGATGCAAAACCATCACAAAAAGATTCAAAATGACTAGAAATAGATGCAAAACCACCACAAAAAGATTCAAAATGACTAAAAATTGATGCAAAACCACCACAAAAAGATGCAAAATGACTAAAAATTGATGCAAAACCACAACAAAAAGATTCAAAATGACTATAAATTGATGCAAAACCACCACAAAAAGATGCAAAATTACTAAAATAGATGCAAAACCACCACAAAAAGATTCAAAATTACTAGAAATAGATGCAAAACCACCACAAAAAGATGCAAAATGTCTAAAAATAGATGCAAAACCCCCACAAAAAGATGCAAAATGACTAAAAATAGATGCAAAACCACCACAAAAGATGCAAAATTACTCTCTCCTGTTCACTCCTTTACTGTACCTTCAGTTCCCTGCTCTTTATTCGTAGGAAACAAACGCACCTGTCCATTAAAGCCGAGTCTGATACGAGACAGAGTGGGGGAGAGTTAGAGAGTTCGAGTGGCGATGATGGAGTCAGTGTCACCTCAGCGGTCGACTCCACGGGTTCATTATCGGCTCGGACGAGACAGATGGGCTCGTTGGAGGTGAGAGAGGAGGTACGACAGGAAAACAAGGCTGCTGATTACTGTGGAGAGCGCTCGCTTACAGGGTTTTACCTCAGTCCACCCAGGGTTTCTCTTCTCCACTGGACTTTCTGCTCCAAGATTTGTGCTTTCATTAGTTCACTGAGTTACACACACACCCGCGTGTCCTTCCTCTGTCCACTTGTGTTTATTGATGGCATTATTTACAGTGGTGGAAAGTAAGAAGTGCTGCTACTTTATATTTATAAGTTACTTTGCAGATTCAGGTTGATAATACAAGTTATAAGGTGATGTAGTAGGTTAAGATCCATCTGTAACAGCTGCAACATTAAAGTGAGGAACACATTAATGCATCAATCATCATTAGAAGGGCCTGACTGATATCAATGAAAATGTGGATTTTGCCCCGATATGACTCTGCAAAGTGGCAACCACCAAAAAGAAGTATACTACAGGTTCAAAACGACCACAAAAAGATGCAAAACCACCTCAAAAAGATGCAAAACCACCACAAAAGATGCAAAATGACTAAAAATAGATGCAAAACCACCACAAAAAGATTCAAAATTACTAAAAATGGATGCAAAAACACCACAAAAAGATGCAAAACCACCACAAAAGATGCAAAATGACTAAAAATAGATGCAAAAACACCACAAAAAGATGCAAAATAACTCAGAATAAATTCAAAACCACCACAAAAAGGTGCAAACTGATTAAAAATAGATGCAAAACCACCACAAAAAGATACAAAATGGCTAAAAATAGATGCAAAACCACCACAGAAAGATGCAAAATGACTAAAAATAGATGCAAAACCACCACAGAAAGATGCAAAATGACTAAAAATAGATGCAAAACCACCACAAAAAGATGCAAAATGACTAAAAAATAGATGCAAAACCACCACAAAAAGATGCAAAATGACTCAAAATAGATGCAAAACCACCACAAAAACATGCTAAATGACTAAAAAATAGATGCAAAACCCCCACAAAAAGATGCAAAATGACTAAAAAATAGATGCAAAACCACCACAAAAAGATGCAAAATGACTCAAAATAGATGCAAAACCACCACAAAAAGATGCAAAATGACTCAAAATAGATGCAAAACCATCACAAAAAGATGCAAAATGACTATAAATAGATGCAAAACCACCACAAAAAGATGCAAAATGACTCAAAATAGATGCAAAACCATCACAAAAAGATGCAAAATGACTATAAATTGATGCAAAACCACCACAAAAACAACTTAGCAACTTTTATACAACTATAAAAAGTGATTAAAACTGATTGTAACTGCAGTTTACACGCCGTCCACACAACCAGTCATCCAACACCACCCTGTCTCTTAGGTAACGGGTAAAGGGACCTCCAGCTGGGACTCTATCTCACCATCAGGTAGTAATCCGGTCCTCTCACTCACTCACTCAGTCAATTAGCCACTGGATCAATCATTCAGCCACGTTGACGTGTAAATGTGTCCAGCTCTGGATGTCTGAATGAATGTTAACACGCGGTTTTAGAGCAATTAAAGCTTTAAGTGGTGTTTTATACAAAACCCCAGCAGGTACAGCGGCTCTGCCATGCTCCTTAGATGCCGACTGATGAAGAGAATCTATTTCTTGCTTTATTTTCATGACAGAAACGACTTCATGCGTATTTCTGCGACTCTTCCTTCTCGTGTCTGTGTCTGTAAGTTGGACTGTGGGCCGCGCGTTGAAGACTTGCCCTGTCCTGTGCCTCTTTCCTTTACATCTGAGGAATGTAAACACACACCTACAGTGTATGAAGAGGCCGGGGAGGAGACCTGTGCTTCACCCAAGATCACAAGACTCTCATTCAAGACAATCATGCTGCTGTCTTTTTGTTCATTAAACTTTATGTTGAGGTCATGTTCTGTTTGGTGTTTCGCAGAGTTTACGGTCAGGGCCTGAGAAAGACAGAAGCCGTATTTGGCTTCTGCTGGGGACACGGAACAAAACAAGTGCCGTCGTACGTCTACAGGAGAAAAGTGGAGACACGTCTTCAGGAGTTCAGTTCACTTGATCTTTCATGTCAGCTTGTGTTGTTGTCCACGTTTCGTTCTGTCCATTTTTCATCTTTTTGTGGTGGTTTTGCATCTATTTTTAGTCATTTTGCATCTTTTTGTGGTGGTTTTGCATCTATTTTTAGTCATTTTGCATCTTTTTGGGGTGGTTTTGCATCTATTTTTAGTCATTTTGTATATTTTTTGTTGTGTTTTGCATCTATTTTTAGTCATTTTGCATCTTTTTGTGGTGGGTTTGCATTAATTTTTAATCATTTTGCATTTTTTGTGGTGGTTTTGCATCTTTTTGTGGTGGTTTTGCATCAATTTTAGTCATTTTGCATCTTTTTCTGGTGGTTTTGCATCAATTTTAGTCATTTTGCATCTTTTTGTGCTGGTTTTGCATCTATTTTTAGTCATTTTGCATCTTTTTGTGGTGGTTTTGCATCTATTTTTAGTCATTTTGCATCTTTTTCTGGTGGTTTTGCATCTATTTTTAGTCATTTTGCATCTTTTTCTGGTGGTTTTGCATCTATTTTTAGTCATTTTGCATCTTTTTGTGGTGGTTTTGCATCTATTTTTAGTCATTTTGCATCTTTTTGTGGTGGTTTTGCATCTATTTTGAGTAATTTTGCATGTTTTTGTGGTGGTGTTGCATCTATTTTAGTCATTTTGCATCTTTTTGTGGTGGTTTTGCAACTATTTTTAGTCATTTTGCATCTTTTTGTGGTGGTTTTGCATCTATTTTAGTCATTTTGCATCTTTTTGTGGTGGTTTTGCATCTATTTTTAGTCATTTTGCATCTTTTTGTGGTGGTTTTGCATCCATTTTTAGTCATTTTGCATCTTTTTGTGGTGGTTTTGCATCTATTTTGAGTAATTTTGCATGTTTTAGTCATTCTTGTCCATTCACTTCTTTCTAATTTGATACTTCAAACTGCACCTGAAAATAAGTGAGTGGAAAGACGCCTACTGTACGTTTAAAAAAGAGAGACATTAAAGAAAAGGTCTCTTTTGAAAACATGTGTCAAACCCGACAGGTCACTGCCGACCACATATTTCAGTTGTTTCTGCAGAAAGCTGAAAAAAGTGAAGCGTCTGATGGAGAAGGAAGTAATTGACTCATCTTCACCCTGTCAAGGTTTCTCTCCGATGAGCTTCCTCTTCTTCTCTATTACACCAAGAAGATCCACTTCTCTTTTCTCTACGGTTTTGCCTTCTCTCTCTCTCTCTCTCTTTTCTTTTTTTTCAGCTCCATTTCCAAGCAGGAAAAGCCTCTTACAGCCAGCCAGACGACTAATAAGGAGAGGCTCCTGACAGCCAATCCCCCATAATGCCTCAGCACACTGCGTTATGGGCAAAATAACCCCCAACACACACACTCGCGCACTCACACACTCACTTGCTCTCTCAAGCACTCCTAAAAAAGGCTAGGAAAGGAGAGAGAGAGAAGAAATGTCACTACTGTTCCTAAAACAGACATCATTCCTCTGCTTCTTAGCAGAAAATGATTGATGTGCAGAAGCATACACAAACACACCACCAGCCAACGGGAACGGCGTTATTCAGAGAAGGTGGGAAGGGGACGTGCTGATGCGTCTGTCCGTCTATTAAAAGTATGAACAGAGAGATCAGAGAGAGCAGAGCAACACACCACGTCATCACGGTTAACCCGGCTCACACCAGCATGCACATTATTCACGGTGTGTGACTGACATCACAGCGTCCGTCCTGTACGAACTTAGCTTTTGTTTAAAAGAACCCGTTTAAAACATGTTTGAAAGATCCTCTTTGCTCTTTACTGGGCCAGGAAATGATTGAAATGTTACTGTTTTAAATGTGTTTAAAATAATGTGCAATGCTTTGTAGGTTGAGAATAACGTCGTTGCATGTTTTGCTGTGGAGAGGTAAGGTACGTAGATTCATTGTTTTTCAACTAGCAAGCCAGACTGCGCCCTTAGGTGTCAGAACAGTCCATAAAGAGTCTCGTAAAGGCTGTTTCTGAGGACACATTTGAGGGAAATGCGTGGGAAAAGTGCTCAGCGGAGTTTCATCGCATCCAAGAGTCACAGGATGAGGTTTCTGCAGGAAAGTGACAGTCAAGTTTTATACACGGATGTAATTCCTTCAAATCTGGATTGATTGGTCTGCGTACATTATGAGTTACACGGGATATACACGTATCTCCATCCACTGCAAAACCAGACTTAGGGTCCGTCCACATGAAGACGTGTTTTCCTGTAACCAAGCAACCATCCACATGCAGCCGGCGTTATCGGAGCCTGAAAACAGGATCTTTTGAAACCAGGTCCCAGAGTGGGAAGATTTAAAAACGCCCCCCATGGCGTTGTGGTCTGGACGGTGAAAGCTCATACTTTGTTAAAGGATGCCATCATCGCCCCACCTCCGACCTCTAAGCCCGCGGCGTCACATACCAACAACAGTGCTGCTGCGTGAGAGGACAGAGACGGACCCAGAGACTGTTGACTGAACTGGACTCTGAGCCACATGCATGGGACTGAATGAGGCCCAGCACAGATGTCTCCCTTTTCCCTGATGCTCTGAATAAGGAGCTAAACTGCTCTAGGCTCCGTTTCTAAATCCAGTTCTAAGAAGGTGTGAAAAGTCTCTAAATGTAGTGAGAAAGTGGCGCCTGGGAGTGCTTTGGGACGGGGAAGGGGCTCCCAGCAGCACCCTCTGCTCAGTGAGGACACTAACTGCAGAGTGAAGGGGCTCCCAGCAGCACCCTCTGCTCAGTGAGGACACTAACTGCAGAGTGAAGGAGCTCCCAGCAGCACCCTCTGCTCAGTGAGGACACTAACTGCAGAGTAATCGGTGCATCAGAGTCCAGAACAGCACCAAAGTCTCCACTAAGACCAGAACCAGGGACACGTTTGTCTCTAGGATGGAGGAGGATTTGGGGAGAAACTCTCCGGTGTTTGGATTCTCCACAGCGTCTCTTCTTCTCTGTTGTTGTTGGTGTATTTCTGTGGCAGTTACAGCGCCACACCCAGGCCTCGCATGTGCACTACAGCGTTTAGAGACGGTTTCACTGGTTTCCTGTGGACGCAGATACTTTTTAAGAACGACGGAGAATAAAAGGTTGTTTTCAATCGTGTGGTTGTTCCCTTAATTCATTAACTATTTGATTTCTTGTGGCTGGATGACAATAAAACACTTCAGGAAGGAATGTTTTCTTTTACCAAACCTCGGAGCGAAGGCTGAGTATTTAGTTTCGGACCGAGCGGTAAAATTACCTCCAGCTTTAAAAAGGAAATTAAATCTCTGAACGCTGCGACGGTAATTTAGATGTCTCCTAAACCCATGAGGGTCGGGCTCTTTGTGTGCATGACAAGAAAATAAAGAAATCAATCACTCATTAACCGTTTGCTCCCTTTCTACACGTCAATGACAGTAAATTACTAAAAGACTCATTAGGAAAAGCATGCTCGCACAAAACCAGCTATTTAAATGTGACCGTTCGCTATTTTCTAACACTTTAAAGGCCAGTCACAGAACGAATGAATGAATGAATGAATGAATGAATGAATGGTTTATTTTGGTTAAAAATTAAAAACAATTGCCTATCCTGTTCAATCCATTACGATAAACTGACCCAGAATATCAGAAGTGCAAAAAAGAAGTGACAAAAAAATAAATAATACTATAAAAACAAACTTTCCTCTAAATTATAAACCTTATTTGTTTTACATATGAATCATTTTACATAGTAATCCTTGATTATTTTCCATTTCAAGCTGCACATTTTCCACTCATCACACAGGAACACGTCTGTATTTAACATTTGTTCTCAAGTTTCAAAGATGCACAACCCTCTGAAATTATAATTTCCTTCTTTGAATCTAAAAAAAATGTTGAATAGAAGCAGGAAGGCTTTTATTCCGACCTCAAAACAGCATTAACGTTGTTTTTAAATAAACAATATCTAAACATTTTAAGGTACAGGACTCGATAAACAACCGGTTAGTAGATTCTCATTAACCAGCTTTGTTTATTAATCTAATAACTCTTTTCTGAAGTTTAATTAAAGGGTCTAAATTTGTTTTATATACATTTCCCCACACAATATGACATATATGGCATTATACAGTAAGTAAACAATACAATATATGCAAACATTTCCCTTGTTTTGTAAAGAGTAGCAATAGATTTAGATAATTTCTGTTTCTAAATGTGGCTTCCAACAAAGTTTATAATCTATGATCGCTCCCAAAAATATAAAAATGTAAGTATTTAGTGAAAACCTTTTAACATCAAACCATTATTTTAACATAATCAATTCCCTTTCCACTGTTTTCTTTCTTTCTTTCATGTCCTGAACAAAATAAAGGTGTGTCATCCGCAAATGTAACAAATTTCACATTCAACACTGTACAAATATCATTTAAATAAAGTTTAAATAACTTGGGTCCCAATACAGAACCTTGTGGAACTATCGACTAATATCAGCAGATTAAGAGTTTATGGAAATAATCTTTTAAAATTCGTACATTAAAGTTATTTAACGACAATCTAAAGCAAAGTAAAGCGTGGGAAACTCTCGCTGAAACATAGCACCAGTCCAATAAAACAAACAGTACGACTGGGATTAACAAGACCGTTGAGAAAAAGGCAGCTGCGGCTTTTTATAGCAGCACACACTGATGACACACTGGTTTAAAAAATGTATCTGTTGACCTGTTATGTCCTTTGAATTATCCATACATCCATACAGATTACTTTCCTCCTCCTCCTCCTCCTCCGAGTGGGAAAGGAGTACATAAATATGCATGTATATCTGTTCATCCATCCCGGGGATGAGAGGGAAACTGTGTCAGTGAGACTTGTATTTCATCAACAATTGGTGCTCTGATCGTCCGCTTAAAAATTCATGAGTGTCTTTAAGCTGCGCAGACTGCGAGCCAAGCTTTCCACTGACTTTAACACAGACCCAGCTACAAAACAGACTTTCTACAGGACGCCACACGCTGTACACAGGTGCATTCAGGTGAAAGCTGATTGAGTTTATTGGTTTAATCCTCTTTAGCCCTGATGGGGAAAAGGAGACGGAGAGGAGCGCGCACACAAAAACAAAGCTTGAAGAGGCGGTTGTGCGAGTTACTGACAAATATTCCATCTTAATATTAATGCTGCAGAAGGATTTCATTATTTAATCATTCACAGACAATATAAGACACGCACAGCTAGAGGAAATCACCATGATGATGATCTGGAAACCATGAATCTATCGATGTCAAACAAGAAGATGTTGCTCTGGGAAACACCTGACGACACATCGGCGTAATCGAACCCGTGCGTGAAGCAGGGGGCACACCAAAGAAAGAACCAGTTAAAGCTCGTTTTTAATAATAAAACATAAATAGTGAGAAAATGAGAAAACAAGCCAGCAGAAGATGGCAGGAATGCTCCGCCCGGTTGCAATTCACCATTAAAAAGAAGAAGAAGCGGTAAAATTTTGCAACTGTCGTTTCCCGTCGTCCACCCTGTTGAAATTCACGTACTACGCAAGTAAGTACATAGTGCACACGAACTAAAGGACCATGAATGTCTGTACAATATGTCACGACAATTCATCCAATAATTGTTTAGATTTGTTCAGACCGGATTAGGAATGTCACCAGAACCGATGCTTTGGTACCAAATCGATGCCATGACTCTGAAAACGTGACGGTGCTTGTTTGGTTCAGTTCCTCCAGAAGCGTTCTAGTCTCGAAGAACGCCTACGGGCACGGAGGAACAACGTGCAGAAGATGGCGACAAGCACAGCAGCCCTGAATCCCTGCTGTGGCTAAGAGCTAGAGCAGGTCGGTTCAAACCCGGCGCATCTGGTACGCATGTCGAAGTGTCGTTGGGCAAGACACTGAACCCTGCATGGGTGTGTGAATGTGGTGTGACTGGTTAGATAAATGGTATGCAGATATCCACTGACATCAGCGTTTACATGCAGTTTAAAAGCCAGATTATATTCTGGTTTCTCAAACACCATGTAAACGACGTACCCCGGGTAAAATTGGGGTTCTCATGCCCCGGTTAACAGACCTAGATAACTCCTTCAGTTCCCCGATCATTCATACATGTAAACACCGTTCTCGGATTATTATCGGGTTTCTCGTCTGCACATGCTACATGGGTTAGAACTCCCCCTACCCACTCCGCGGTGGTGGCTTTTGACCTGGAAATAGAATAAACAAACAACAACAATAGAGCGTTACCTTTAAACCTAGGGAGCACTTCACCACAGCAAGAAAGATCACTACCAAGAAGACCCGTTTCTGTTGTAATTCTGTCCAAACGTCGGACATTTGTGATTTTGACAAAGGTGAACCAGAAAAAAAGCCGTATTCTGTCCAGCTGTATGTTGGTGGAGCATCACCTGCTTCGACCCCGAACTTCAATAACCCGATCATTCCCTAAACCGGGGGACGGCCATTTTCAGGTTACTGATGTGCATGGAAACGCACAAGTGTGAATGTAAGTAGTGTGAAAGCGCCTTGAGCAGTCGGAAGACAAGAAAGGCGCTATATAACCACAAGTGCATTGACCATTTACCATTTATAATAAATACACATCTAACAGTACATAAGTATGTATATGGCTGCTTTATTGTGACAACAAATAGTAAAAAGTGTTAATAAAAGGATTATTACAAGAGCTTCTTTACGGTTTACAACCAGGGCAGACATCTTTAAATGTCAACTCGGGGGTTGCGTGGATTGTCCGACTTCCTGAGTCAGGAGCTCAAAAATCCCGACTTCCGAGTAAAACTGGAACGCACCAATAAACCCGAACCGCAATGTTTCTGTTTACATCTTTGAAAGGGTCCACACCCCCATCAGCGATTTCTTGAATCGTTTAACTACATAATTAATCTACACATTCATAAACACAAAACTACAACCTGATGCATCTTTTATTCTTGTACCACCAGATTAAAAAAGATCATATGCGAGGAATTCCCTTTGATGAAGTAAATGTGTTGAACGTTGTTCCCTGTTGTGTATAATGAGGGTTTCTCTCTGTGTCGGCCTTTTAAACTTAATTTCCCTGGGGGGACGCCGGTGCTATTGTGCTGCGCCGTGATGCATGGCTCACTGTACGCAGCACGGCATTACAGAGGTTTCTAAATCTGAACAATCCATTTCCCTTCAGGCTGTCGACCCGCGCACGTTGTTTATATAAAAGAACTAAAGGCTCGGATCGAGAGGTTAAAAATTCATGAGTGCCTTAAAGAGCCCAGAGGTAAATAAGAAATCTGATAAAGGTTCACTTCAAACGCGCCGTTCACACAAACACTTTCGAGTGCAAGGCTTCATTTAGAAAGATAAAGAAAACGTAAATGTGTAGAGTATTTGGCACCAACGCGTAACACTTGAGCTTTTCATCACCGAGTTAGAGCTTACTCACACTGTCCTTCTGGCCGGGGCCAAAACCGGTTTTTCAGCTAAAGCCTAGTACCTTTAAGCAGTGTGAGTGGACCCGCTCCGCGCACAACTGCGGCCAGCGGGCTGCCCACGGCCCGCTTGAAAGAGGTGGGCTTTAGCGGAGCCGTTTGCACATGTACGAGCACGAGCGTGCACACGTGTACGAGCACGAGCACGAGCCCTAGGGCAGTAGCGTTATGTCCGCCTGTTCGGACATGTAAATAGAAGGACGGACCATGCGCGGACATTTAACAACAACAACAATGGCGGTGAAAGGTTCACGTTGGTGTGGTGCGGAGGTGGAGTGTTTACTGCAGATTTGGTCGATGAAAAGATTCAAAAACAGTCGACAAGACGCACAAAAACTCAGAGGTCTACGGAAAGATTTGGAAACAAAGCCACACACACGCGATCAATGCGTGTGACGTGTTACGGCGTGATGGCGTATGGACAGCAAGAAGCATTGGCCGAGGCCCTGGCAGTGTGAGAACAAATGGGGCTGGGGCGCGGGTGGGAGAGGGAGGGGGGACAAGTACCCTAAAGTCCGGGTCGCGGTCCGGGAGGACAGTGTGAGTACGCTCTTAAAAACATATCTGACCGGGACTTTAAATGTTTAGTTCTACCGCCTGAAGACGTGGAAGTCATCACAAGGAAGAGCCACTTTAAAGGCTCCGTCTGACGTTTCAGTGTCCATTGGATGGTACAGTAACTGACTTATACAGTCAGCGCCAATCCGTCGCTAATCCCCCGTTTTTTCCTTGAGTCGTGACATCTTTGGCTTTGTCTCAGACGTCTTTTCCTCTCCCTCTCTCCTCGTCTTTTTCATCCGTCCCTCTATTCTCTATTCTCCCTGCGCTCTCTGTACTTTTGTCCTAATTAAAGGCTGAAAAGAGAGTTTTATATTCTGGCAGCATCAGATGATGAAAGGCCTTTGATCACTGTTTACCCCTGCAGGTGGTGCACAGCGGGAGCAACATGACATACATTTATATCTTTTTATGTTTCCCCTCTCTTCATGCCTCTCCAGCCTTTCGTCCCTGTCCCTACTGTACATTGTCCCACAGCCTGGGTATATTGGACTGTGGCATGACGAGCGCTTATTGTGATCTGTTGTCTGTGAAGTGTAAATAGTGGAGGGATAATGTTACGACATCCTGTCTTTTGGCAGTTTGGTTTCTGCACCGTTTCCCATGAAGGCGGTGGTGAAATCTGCCCACATGATCGGCCGGGTGACGAAACTGAGGGTTTGTTTCTTTGTGTTTTCCGCTCTTGGGCAAACGGGTCACGGTGGCATGTTCACCCAGCAGAGACGTGGTCAGGGGGAGCTGGTGAGTCTGCCAGGGTGGAGGGTGGAGGGTGGAGTAGAGGTTCACGCGGTCGTTAAAAAGTCCCCGTCCGTGCAGCTGTAACATTATGTGTGGTTCTGCATGGTCCAAATGTGAATCCCGACGGTTATGATGAGCAGCCGGTGTTTAACAGCGGGACAAATACATCTGTGTGCAGACAAACAAGAAACAACAAAGATAGGAAACAACTGCTCGCCGCGCCTTAAAGGGGATCCACGTTCTACTAGACTGGACAGAGAACTCTAGGGCTACCACCTCTTGAGCACGCAATATCATCTCCTGGTCTTTTTTGGGCACTTACATACATCAAATATGCCTTCAGGACAGTTTTTTAGTTATTTTGTGAATGAACTATTAAAGGACAAATCAGGGAGAGTCGCTAACAGCCGTACGTGGCTAACTATGATTAGCTCGGGGCCGTACGGTGAAGGCATTCAAACGGCTTTTATGGTCAGTTTTTCAGTTTTTCTAGCCTTTGTTACACAGGACACACAGGAAATGGGCTGGAGATGGGTGGGCGTGCAGGAAAGGACCGCAGGTTCGACTCCGACCTGCTGCCTCGAGGACAATTCGGCCTCTTTACATGGTGCGTCTGCTCCAACCACTCCCCTAAAACGTCTTATTTAACCACTAATACTGCTCCAAACAACACCAAACCTCTGCAGCAGCATGAGAAGAGTCCCTACACAGAAAACAAAGTGAAATCAGGAGTCACGGCCGAACGAGATTCATCTGGCGATAGTCAGGTTACATAATGACCAGATACATCCGGAAAAGTTAATAAAACCCCACTCAGCCAGGATGCATTGAATATTTCAGATGCTCATTTAAAGGGAAAGCTGGACGGCAGCCAGCAGGACTTTAGTAATGAGGTATTACAGTATGGCTGCAGATACTGTAGAGGTCTCTGTGCATTAGATCTTCAGTATCAGATGAGTAATACCTGTCTTGACAGCTGGAGAACTGCTGACCAGCTGACTGTCACAAAGAGGTGTCTGTGAAAACAACTCTCTGACTCACTAACTCACTTACAGATTGGGTGTCCAGCTGGTTGACTGACTGTCCTATTGAAGTAATGTCTTACAGACTAACTGGCGTGCTGACTAACTGGCTGGCATGACACACACACTCACACACACACAAGGCAACTGTCTTTGTGACTGTCATGCAGGCGGACGGGTGAGACGTCTAAGAATAGATAAAAGGACGGACAGTATTCTGGGAACACACACACACACACACACACACACACAGACAAAGTGTGACGAATGTCTGGCAGATAAGTTGCACGTGCCATAAACACATAAAACCACAAAAGCACACACACGCC
This sequence comes from Echiichthys vipera, assembly GCF_963691815.1. NCBI lineage: Eukaryota > Metazoa > Chordata > Actinopteri > Perciformes > Trachinidae > Echiichthys > Echiichthys vipera. Next base: position 4,256,236 of record NC_139845.1, read on the forward strand.
GCCTTTGATGTTCGACGCCATCCTTTCTCGGCGCTTTCATATCGCCACAAATGGTAATTCACTTCTGGGCACTGGCCACTTCAAAGCCACGTCAACTACCTTCTTTACAAACCATCTCCCGTGACCGCCTAATGCCATTTCCTCCACGCCGCCGATCCCACGGAGAGGAAAATTCACAGATTAACCGTAGATGTATCCGACAAAGCCAAAGGTCAACAGCGTTAAGGACACGGTGGCGTGTAAGCGTCACTCCCGTGTGCCACTACAATCGTCGTGTATACTGTAGAAGTGAAGTACAGGGGGAAAAAAGGCAGATTTATTCATTAAAAGACTGCGTTGGTGTAGTCCGTACACTGTGGGGGATTAAAAAAATGAATATTATTCCCATTGTTATCCAGAGTACAGTCTATTCTCTCGCGTAGATGAAACAGAGCCCCATTAAAAACAAAGCGAGGGCTCTTCATTAATAGTAAAAGGTTCATTTTTTATGAACAATAGCAAACAAAGGCTGCAGTAACATGAGCCAAATGTTCTCCATCCAAATGAAATTAATCCAACTGGGGATTTCCTATGAAGCTGTTTACGGTACACAAGCTCTGAATCAAAGGATTGTACTAGGAAACAGAGCAGATTGGGACACGGGCGGAAAATATTCTTCCGATATGTTTCTTCTTATCCAAAGTGCAGATTACTGACTCTGATCCTGTCACTTTTGCTCCGATTCCCAGTTAATTAAATCAATATTTTCATATATTGAGTAAAACAGGACGTCACCCTGGGCTGGGGTTAATACGAAAGGCTGCACTTCTACTGTAACTGAGCCTTTTCAAGTAAATCACTCCAGTTTCTACATTTTTGGGGGGGGAAACGTCCAGTACAGCTTTGTCGTCACTGTGAGGTTGCCAGGCAACAAGAGTAGAAAAAGAAATAGCCCGGCTCATAACAAAACCACAAACACAAGCCACAGATTAGACTATTAAAGTGTGTGGATTAGTGGGCTTCAAGGGTGTGGTTTGTTTGAGACAGAGCCGAGCCAGCCTTTATGCTAAGCTAGGCTAACTGCTGTCATATCTGTACAGACTTTCTACTCGACGAAGCTGTTTTGCTGCTCGACGACACGCTTTCAAAACTTGGCATGTAGACTTTAGGTTATTTCCATATTCAAGTCATCTCATCTCATCTTCACTCTCTTATCCGGGGTCGGGTCTCGGGGGCAGCAGCTCCAGCAGGGGACCCCAAACTTCCCTTTCCCGGGCCACATTAACCAGCTCTAACTGGGGGATCCTGAGGCGTTCCCAGGCCAGTGTGGAGATCTAACCTCTCCACCTGGTCCTGGGTCTTCCCCGAGGCCTCCTCCCAGCTGGACTCGTGTACCCACAACACAAATAAAACTTCACCATGAAACTACGCAGCATATATTCAGACCGTCAGATTAAAATATATAAAAACGATTCTCCATCTGATGTCAGCTTTTCACAAATAACATCATTTTGATTTAATAAGTCAGCATTTGACTTAAATCACATACATTGGAGTTAATAAGTCAACATTTTGAATTAGTATCACATCATTTTGACAAAATATTACATAGTTTTGCATTAATAACTCAACATTTTAATTTAAATCACACACTTTTGAGCTGAAATGTCAATATTTAGAATTACTATCACATCAGTTTGATTCAGTATCACGTAGTTTTGACTTAATAACTCAACATTTTGACCTAAATAACATAATTTTGACTTAATAACTCAACATTTTGATTTAAATCACATACTTTTGAGTTGATACGTGAACATTTCGACCTAAATCACATCATTTTGAATCAGTATCACATAAGTTTGACTTAATAAGTCAACATCACATAAGTTTGACTGAATATCGCATAATTATGACTAAACTCAGAGGATAATATAACGATAACGACTCTCCATCTGATGTCAGCCTTTCCTCCACAGTACAGTGCGCCACATCCAGCCCGTCACCAGTTTGCTGCTGTTTTTTTTGGACTGAGGCACATTTATCAAACTAACTACTTGTGCCGTTATAAAACCGGTCGGGCCGGACCAGCTGCGGCACTCCACATGATGCACCATCCTCCTGGAAACCTCCCTGAACCAAAGATGGTTTCCCCCCCCTGGGAAAACACCCGGTGGAGAAGAGACTCTACAAAGGACGGTTCAATAAAAGGGAAAGAGTGCGGAGTCCTCCCTTGATGCATCTGCCTCACAGCACATGTGGGTGTTCAAAAAGACCGGAAGAAAATTGAATATAATGAATTGAATATTAAGGACCTCAGGAAGAAAAGCTGCAATAAACAAACCAACAAACAAACAGGACTAATTATCATCCGTCAAATGGACTGTAACAGGATTATTCTGCACCATCCTGTTTTCAAATGAGAGGAATTTCCTTCCCAAAATGGACATTTTATTCTGTTTTAATGTGTTTAAATGATGCGTAGTGAATCTGATCGGGACTCAGTGCAAAGCTAATATGCACCTTTATTTTCATGTTTAATGGAAATTAATTTATGGGATATAAATTAAAAGAGTGGAAACAAAAGCCTGAAATTATGGATGCACCAATATGAAAACTTTGGCCGATATCTCATCTCATCTCATCTTCAGCCTCTTATCCGGGGTCGGGTCTCGGGGGCAGCAGCTTTAGCAGGGGACCCCAAACTTCCCTTTCCCGGGCCACATTAACCAGCTCTAACTGGGGGATCCTGAGGCGTTCCCAGGCCAGTGTGGAGATCTAATCTCTCCACCTGGTCCTGGGTCTTCCCCGAGGCCTCCTCCCAGCTGGACGTGCCTGGAACACCTCCCTAGGGAGGCGCCCAGGGTTCATCCTTACCAGATGATCCTGAACCACCTCAACTGGCTCCTTTCAACGCAAAGGAGCAGCGGCTCTACTCCGAGTTCCTCACGGATGCTGAACTTCTCCCCCTCTCTCTAAGGGAGACTCCAGCCCCCCTCCTGAGGAAACACATTTCGGCCGTTTGTACCCGTGACCTGGTTCTTTGGGTCCTGACCCAGCTTACATGACCATAGGTGAGGGTAGGAACCAAGATTGACCTTTGCCTTCCTCAGCTCTCTTTTGGTCACAACGGTGCGGTAGAGCGACTGCAGCTCCGCCCCCGCTGCTCCGATTCTCCGGCCAAACTCACGCTCCATCGTCCCTCACTCGTGAACAAGATCCCGAGGGACTTGAACTCCTTCACTTGGGGTCAGGACGATATCTGATATTAATATGGCTGATATGGCCGATATATTTACCGATATAGGTATATGTTAAAAACAAGTTTCTGAGATGATAACATTTTGTACAGACTGAAAATCATCCAAGCTAAATTTTTGAGTATCTTCCTTCATTTTCAAAACATGTTTCACCTCCGAATAACGAGGTTACAGGGCTACGATAAGACACAAGCGACCAACCTCACGTAAATGATTTTAGCAACCTTTACCCTGTGTGTAACTCAAGTTTAGGTAGAGTTTCAACTCACAAAACTCCTGCGAGAAAGTTTGGATCGTAAATTACAACAATCATGAACATTAATCAAAATAATATCGGACAAAGTTACTTCATCAAACTCGCCAGTATTCACGGTTGAAAAACATGTTTTACGCTCAAGTTCGTTCCATTTAAACTCAAATCTGAGAAAAAGGGCTGAATCCAAAATATCACAAACATGTCCTGACTTTAAATGCGCATTTTACAACTTGCACTGCGACAATGCAAACATAAAAACACAGTCACGCGGACGGACGGACACACGGATATAAACATCGGTTGTTAATATCAGCTCAGTTTTACTCATCAGACCGATGCCGATATGTCCAAAAATGACGAAAAATCATCCGATACGGATATTAATGCAGATATATCGTGCACCCCTACCTGAAACACAAGCATACGATGTTTAATGAGTCAAAACATCAACAAATATTCAGCCGCGACTTGGATTATGGTGATTTCAGACACGCTTTACTGCGCCACGGTTTCCCAAAACAAGTCCATCAGACACAATCAAGTTAAAATGATTGATTTGACCTCGAAATGCAGATTATTTGTGCTGACTGACTCACACACACACATACAAACACACACACACACACACACACACACACAAACACAGAGCCCCAAAACAAAGAGTGAATTGACAGGCAGACAGATAGATGCCACACATTCCTGACAGTGACATTTGACAACCAAAACTACTGTCTGTCTGTGTGTGTGTGTGTGTGTGTGTGTGTGTGTGTGTGTGTGTGTGTGTGTGTGTGTGTGTGTGTGTGTGTGTGTGTGCGCGTGTGCGCGTGTGTGTGTGTTTGTGTTTGGTCTCTGGCCAGTTTTCACTATCAACAGCAGCTGCCAGTCGCACTAGGGTGTCAGGCTGCTGCTGGCATTCACTACACACACACACACACACACACACACACGTACACACACACACACACATGTACACACACACACAGTCCCAAAATCAATACTGTTTCTCCTCCCCCTCCCTCTTCTCATGCTCCAACATATCAGAGCTACGACACCACGGGCATGGTTGCATATGCTGAATAGTTTGGATCCATCACTGTCATGGGGCTAAATGCTGCTGTGCATCAACGTCACGTCGTGTTAACACCTTAAACCAACATGTGAATAAAGCTTCAAAAATGAGCAGAAATAATATTTCATAAAAGGGTCTCCAATGCATTTTTTAGGCCAAAGACCCCTTAGATGAAAGAGACATCCCTACAAGACATATTGCATGAAATTGCATATTAAACTGGTGGGATAAAGCCCATACACACAGCTGTTTATGGTGCAAACTATACTAAGATGTGACCATGATCATTATTAACATATTCATATATTTATACATCATATGTTCATGTAAACACTATCTTAGAGGCAAGCCAGTCAGCCTATACTCAAGGTAAATGTCTAAATGTATTTATTTTCCACACATTTATCTTTAAAACCTTGCATTTGTATTTTTCAGGCATATTTTCAATATCAAAACAATTTGGCGGACCCCCTGCAGCAGATCTGGGGTCCCTCCTGGGGGCCCCGGACCCCCTGTTGAAGCCCTCTGCTCAGATCTAATCCCATATTCCGGATCCTGTCCCAGCATCCCTCCAGCTAGCCCCACTCACCGATACGAGGTTTGCTTTCTGAACGCCAGCCCTCTTAGTTTCTCCTCCAGGGTTTCCTGCTCCATGTCGGGCAGACTGCTGAACGTGTCGCTGCAGCAGCCCACGCCGGCTTCCTCCGAGCCGGCTCCGGACTCCGAGTCACCCCCGTCGGCTCCCAGAGAGGCCGGGCGCCCGCTGAAACCCCCCGCCGCCGCCGCTGCTGCCGCCGCCGCCGCTGCCGGGCTGGTTCGGTCCTTCACTTGGGGGTCCATGCTGGTCCTGCCCTTGCTCTGGACCCCCCTCTCTCTCCCGGTTCGTAAGGGGGGTGGGGGGGCAACACCGGTTCCGGTAGGGGGGGGGATTTAACGGTTTTCGGGGGAGCCGTTTAACGCTCCAGAGCGGTTTGACCGGTGTGATTTCTGACCGTTGGCCGCCGTTTTATACCGCAGCCAGCAGGCAGGGCAGCACGCGCAGCCGCCTGGACAACAAACCGAACTGCACTCACGAGCAGGAGCTCACGAGCCACCACCAACCGGAGGAGAGTGACGTCAAGTTAGCGACGTACGGCGGGAACTGGAGTGTGTGAACCTTCAAAATAAAAGTTTTCGGCAAATTCCTCAGAAGCATAATGTGTAAATGTGTACTGATATATTACTAGTTTTATTTTATTTTACTGTATTTTGTTTTATTTTATTTTACTGTATTTTGTTTTATTTTATTTTATTTTATTTTGGGTTTTTTTATTCGCCTATAAGTTAACTAGAAAAGTCAAAATAAAAGTTTTCCCAATTTTCCTCAATCTAACTATACATCTATGTGGAAGACAGAAGAATAATGTGTAAATGCCAACCCCCCACCACAGCAACTTCCTGTTTGATCCAAACAGGAAGTGCCAAAAACTACAGCTCTCTGAGTGTCCACTAGGGGCAGGTTTCAAAATAGAGCAGTTTCTCATTGACCTCCATGTTAAACAGGCTGTTTTTACAGCACCATTAAACCAAAAAAAATTATCATCTGTATGTTTAGGTCATATCTCCATGACAACACTGAAGGTGGTGAATTTTTTTTGTAGCAAGCTAGTTTTTATTTTATTGGAGGTTAAAGTTTATGAATAATTAGGGGTTTGGCCTCTCGAGTGGCAGCTAGCCTCTGGCCGTAACTTCTCCTCGGAGGCTAGTTGTCAGAATTAGCATCATTAGCATGCTAACTCCATCATCTGGACCTGGACGGTCATTCATGTGGTGGTGTTTCCATAAGTGACAAGATGGTTTTTTCTTCCATCAACTGTACAAACAGATGGTTTAGGATCACACCGTGTTAGCGTTAGCTCTGTTATGCTAATTAATAGTGGCACCTGCACCATGACTTGCAATACAGCCTACTATAGATGCCACAAACTCTAGATGCTAATCTGGAGCAGAGGGAGGATTCGGGCCGTGACGGTCGGTATTTTACAGTCTATGGTTCATGGGACTGTGTTGAATATCAGTTTAAATCATAAACGCTGGCTGTACTTTACTCACGCAGACGGTGTAATCTCCGCTAGAGACACGGGACTCCCACCCCCGTTTAGCTAGTAACGTGTACTGTTAGCCTAGTGGAGCGGTGGAGCTAATGTGGCTACTTCAGTAAAGGTCAGCCAGATGGACGTATCTCCCTCCCCACAACGTCACATACATGCCCTTTTTTGGTCGGAGAAAATGAGGCGGAGTCAAAGTCTGACAAGATGGCGACTCCCAGAGACGAGGACGATTGGATCAAGTTCAGAGAACGGACCTCAACGGAGACGCTATGTCTATTTTTTATTCAGTTTATGGTCAAGACAGCGAACACAAGTTTAGAGACAAATAAATAAATGCGGTGTTTTACGTATTATCATTACAGCATGGACATACTCACGCACATGGCTGTTATTTGGGCATTGTGTAAATCACTTTAAGTGTTTTAAATTTGATCTCCAGCAGTATTTCTTTTACTAATTTTACTGTTTGGGTCTGATTTTGACAATTTTACGATGTCAAGCAATTTGTCTTAAAAGGTGCTATATCAAATAAACATATTATTATTATATTTTTGTAATTTTGATTGATATGTTACAGTATTCACTTTATTATACTGGTGCATATAAGTTTATCTTGGGATAGTTAACTTTTTTTTTTAAAGGCTTTTATTATGACGGTCAAAATTGTGACCGGAAGTTGGGTATTCGATTCATTGTGTGACATGACAGGTTTTAAAAACTGCCAAAGCGCGAGCTGCTGTGAGGGCGGCGACAATTAACACGTTCAGTGTGTGTGTGTGTGTGTGTGTGTGTGTGTGTGTGTGTGTGTGTGTGTGTGTGTGTGTGTGTGTGTGTGTGTGTGTGTGTGTGTGTGTGTGGAGACTATAACTATAACCGCAGCATCCATCTATAAGCTCATCCGTCTGTGTCTTCATCCATCTGGCCCATGGGATGAGCAGCAGGGCATTGTGGGATATTCCCTCTCCTCCTCCTTTCTGCAGCATCATCAGTCAGAAAGTAGGGCAGAGGGTGAGGGTACACACACACACACACACACACACACACACACACACACACACACACACAGAGTCCATATGCTGCGTTCAGGGCCTGCGTGTGTCATGATGATGATGATGATTACCTGGTTCTTCTGCAGCAGGACCAGTTCCCGTCCCACATCCGGACACATCTGTCCGTCTCCTCTGAGCGTCACTTTTACTAAGGTGACCTTTGACCTTTTCTGCAGCCGAGCATCTGCCTGAGATCTCTGCAGCTATCAACCAGTGGAACCGAACACGCCACACGTATGAAACCAAACACGCCACACGTACATGACACTACACACTGACACGGAGTTACTCTGGTCGTCAACATGGCTTAGTATCACATCATTGTGACTTAATTAGTCAACATTTGACTTAAATCACATCATTTTGAGTTGATAAGTCAACATTTTGTCTTAAAACACGTCATTTTGAGTTAATAAGTCATAATTTTGACCTAAATAACATCGTTTTGACTGAGGATCACATCTTTTGACTCTATAAGTCATAATTTTGACTTAATAAATCAATATTTTGACTTTTATTACATTAGTTTGGACTTGGTCAACAACATTTTGACCTAAATAACATAAATTTAGTATGTTGTATCACATACTTTTGACTTAATTAGTCATAATTTTGGCTTAGTATCTCAGTATTTTGACTCAGTATCACATTATTTTGACTGAATATTACAGAATTTTGACTTAATAAAGCAACATTTTGACTTAAATCACATAATTTTGACTTAATAAATCAACATTTTGACTTAAATCACATCACTTTGACTTAAAAAATCAACATTTTGACTTAAATCACATAATTTTGACTTAATAAATCAACATTTTTACTTAAATCAAATCACTTTGACTTAAAGAATCAACATTTTAACCTAAATTACATAATTTTGACTTAATAAATCAACATTTTGACTTAAATCCCATCGTTTTGACTTTATAGGTCATAATTTGGCTTAGTATCTCACTTTTTCGACTCAGTATCACATAAGTTTGAATTAATAACTCAACATTTTGACTTAAATCACATAATTTTGACGAAGAATTACATCATTTTGACATAATGAATCAACATTTTGACCTAAATCACATCACATTGACACAGCAGCGACCACTTCCTCTGTGAGCCCTGATTAAAGGCTTTGAATTCATAATTAATAATGTGTCTGCAGCTCTTTGATCTCTGGTCACAAACGTTTCCTCACACAGTTCATAAAGACTCTGTTATCGTGTCATTACGAACACGTCTGGCTGTGAAACTGGAGCAGTAACGGCATTCACTGCTGCTGCGTTACTCTGACACCGGCCTGTTATGAAGCCGTGCGACTGCGTATTGTCTTGAGACTGTCAGCGCTAATTATGAATCTGCGGATCTATTTCAGGGTCGTGATCGTGGTGGAGGAGGCGCTTTGACCCTGGACGCACATCTGTCCTCACGACGTTTGGCCTGAACTTCAGTTAAAGCTGCACACAGGATGCTTTAAAGATAGAAAACATGTATTTATCATTTACTGGAGTAAAACAATGGAAACTCAGACGCATGAACACAGAAAAGAAGAACATGCTTTCAATAAAGCTCAGACATTTCAAAATAAATCTACACTTGAAATGAACGATTAATACCTTTAAATTATCCGTAATTAGTCGTAATTCATCAAAAACATCGACTCACATCGCTTTATTAACTGCAGATCACACACACGCTTAGACTTGCTCATTTATTAACAACTTATATTTACAAAAATAGATTTTTTTTTTCATTTCTGGTAAAGAAAGTTTTTGGCAAATGCTGAAAAACAGAAGATAAAGTCTCTAAACACTGACGGTGAAAGTGTTTAAAGGCGAATGCAACAAATAAAGTTAGTGCAGGAAGTTGATTCTGTGTTTCCATCACACGCTTCAAAAAGTACGTTTGACTTTAGGGGAAATACTCTCGTTTGCTTTCTTGCCAAAAGTTATACAAGAAGATCAACACTACTCTCATGTCTGTATGATATTTATGAAGCTACAACCAGTAGCATGTTAGCTTAGCTTAGCATAAAGACTGGAAACAGAGGGAAGCAGCTAGCCTCGCACCTATAGCGAGAAGTTAAGGTTGGTAGGTGTATTTTTTTAATCTTTGGGCAGCGTCGGGCAAATTGTTTCCCTCTGTTTCCAATCTTTATGCTAAACTAAGCTAACCTATGAAGCTGCAACAAGCAGCCTGTTAGCTTAGCTTAGCATAAAGACTGGAAACAGAGGGAAGCAGCTAGCCTCGCAGCTATAGCAAGAAGTTAAGGTTGGTAGGTGTATTTTTTAAATCTTTGGGCAGAGTCGGGCTAACTGTTTTCCTCTGTTTCCAGTCTTTATGCTAAACTAAGCTAACCCATGAAGCTACAACCAGCTGCATGTTAGCTTAGCTTAGCATAAAGACTGGAAACAGAGGGAAGCAGCTAGCCCTGCACCTATAGCGAGAAGTTAGATTGGTAGGTGTATTTTTTTTAATCTTTGGGCAGAGTAGGGCTAACTATTCCGTCTGTTTCAAGTCTTTATGCTAAACTAAGCTAACCTATGAAGCTGCAACCAGCAGCCTTTTAGCTTAGCTTAGCATAAAGACTGAAAACAAAGGGAGGCAGCTAGCCTCGCACCTATAGCTAGAATTTAAAGTTGGTAGGTGTATTTTTTTAATCTTTGTGCAGAGTCGGGCTAACTTTTAAGCTAAGCTAACAGGCAGCTGGTTGTAGCTTCATAGGTTAGCTTAGTTTAGCATAAAGACTGGAAACAGAGGGAAACAGCTAGCCCCGCACCTACAGCTAGAGGTTGATGTTGTTATGTATTTATTAAATATTTGGGCAGAGTTTGAGTACAGTTTTTACAGTATGCTAAACTAAGCTTACAAAGCTACTGTCTGTTAGCTTAGCATAAAGACTGCAAACAGCTAGCCTGCCTTGATCCAAAGATTAAAAAAAAAACACATACCAGCACCTCTAAAACTCACAAATTAACAAATGAGATATGACGTATTAAAAAGGTGCCACGCTAGCTGTTTTCAGTCTTTATGCTAAGCTAAGCTAACTGGTTTGTGGGTGTAGCTTCATATTTATCGCACAAATCGAAGACTTGTATCAATCTTCTCATGCAAGTTTCACCAAAAAGGCAAATAAAATGATTTCCTAACATGTTGAACTAAAGGAAACTCAACATTAATTGATGCATAATAGATATTTTGAGGTGTAGTTTGCTGCTCAACTGCACACAAAAGCTGTAAGAGCGACCGTAGTCCTCTTACTCTTGACTCGCACTCATCGTACAGAACAAACCCGTCAAATATGAACATTTGTTGAAAGAAGCTGACGTTGTTTTCTTTGCATTTAACTGGATTTTAACACTGAAATCTGAATTCATCTTTTAACTTTTTTTTCAAACGAGCGCAGGAACCCAAAGCTAAAAACCTCCATGTTTGAAATGTAAAGTCAGCCGAAGAAAATATATATATATAAAAATATATAAAAGGGTACAATGAAATAAAAATAACCAGTACAATATGAACACTAACGAGTATCAAAAGGGGGGTGTTTGCCTCACTGGAAGGGAATAAAAACATTTGAATATTAAAAGAACTACAGAGAGCAATAACAAGGTTTCTATAAATACAAAAGGTTCTCCGTCAGTGTCCTGTAAAAAGCCTCACGTCATATTTTCATATATTTTCCACTGGAATAAACGCCGCGCCGCATTATATCCACTACATCTATTTGAATTTAAGCCGGGTCGATCAAGACAACAGATACAACTGATAAGATGAAGACTATTCAGTGCAACTTTACTTCAGAAATTAAGGCAACCAGTGCCTCTTTGTTATTATATTATTATTATTATTATTATTATTATTATTATTATTATTATTATTAATACAGTGTATCTGATTTAGCAGAGATGGAACGATCACAGTGGGAACTACTGTATGAGGTTTGCTCCAGGACACTGAACCATGCTCTACAGGGGTCGGGAAGGTCAAAGGTCATCATGGGGTTTCATGGGGGCGGTGGTGGGGGTGGTGGTGGGGGTGGTGGTGGTGGTGGAGGTGGGGTTGGGGGTGACGACGCGACCCTCAGGAGGTCTCGTTAACCGTCCGCTCCAGCTCTAACACGTTACCGCCGCCCGGCTCCAGAGACCTGAGAAACAAAAGAGGTTTGTTCAGACGACGTGAAGCCATAAATACAGTGCATCAACTTTAATTCCGCAGGTTTCCGCGCCCGATTTAACGGCGGATTTCTTGAAAACCACTCATCTGTTTGACTACATGTTCGACACTGGGCTTCTTTGGATCCTCAGCAACGCACCTGCCCAGTGTGAGGTCGACGCAACACATCAATGCTGGTGTAAATGTTTTTTGTTGGAGGCTACACGGTGGTGTGGTGGTTAGCACTGTCGCCTCACAGCAAGAAGGTTCCAGGTTCGCATCCCGTCTGGGGCCCTTCTGTGTGGAGTTTGCATGTTGTCCCCGTGTCTGCGTGGGTTTTCTCCGGGTTCTCCGGTTTCCTCCCACAGTCCAAAGACGTGCAGGTGTTGGGTTCATTGATGACTCTAAATCACCCGTAGGTGTGAATGGTTGTCTGTCTCTGTTGGTCTCTATGTGTCCTGTGATAGACTGGCGTCCTGTCCAGGGTGGACCCCGCCTCACGCCCGATGTCAGCTGGGATCGGCTCCAGCCCCCCGAGACCCCGACAGGGACAAGCGGTTGAAGATGAATGAATGAATGGCTCAACACACCCCCCCTACTGTTTAAAATCAGCAAGTGCAAAGACGAGGTAGAGTCGACCTATTGGGACGTCTCTATGATGTCATCAAATATAAAAACGTTAACGCCGTCTAGACTGCTAATGCTAACTGCCCACTTCTTCTGTTGTGTGTGTGTGTGTGTGTGTGTGTGTGTGTGTGTGTGTGTGTGTTGTGTTTACCTGTTCAGGTCCAGCAGCAGGTTTTTTGATGTCTGCGTATCGTTGCTATTATTTCTGAAAGGCGGGTGCGTCTCCACCAAGTTGGGCTCCACCGCCACTTTCTGTTGTTCTGAGCGACGCCACGCTGCCATGACGACAGCCGGCGTGTCCTCCCATTGGTCGGGGTATTCCCCGCCCAGGCCGAGGAGGTGCGGCTGCTCGTCCTCGAAAGTTGATAACAGATTCCTGGACTTCACTAGAACACATAAAAAAAAAGGACGTTTCGTTTTTATTTTAAATGTTTCTGTCGGTGAAATTATAACGTCTATTGGCACCAGTCGTGCTTGGACGCAACACACACACACACATACACACACACACACACACACACACAAACACGCACACACACACACACACGCACGCACACACACGCACGCACACACACACATGATGTTATTGTCTGTCGTGTGTGTGGGCAGGATGGGACAGGAAACTGAATTTGATTGTTAAGAAAATTATATCTGGTCTATTACAAAAGTGCGTGTGTGTTTGTGTGTGAGTGTGTGTGTGTGTGTGTGTGTGTGTGTGTGTGTGTGTGTAGGAGGCAGCAGAGAGGATGTGGTGAACGGTCAGCTCCTCTAATCAGCAGCTCTGTATCTGTTGTGGGTGGAATCTGATTGTCGGCGTCGTTTTAATGGAGCTCCACAGTTTCACAGTCGTGAACTAATGATTCATTACAGTGAGAACAGCAGGAAAAGGTCAGTTCAGCTGAAATCTGGATAAAAAATACTCCACACACACACACACACACACACATGAATATTGAGGCTCTGCCGGTGAACAGAGTCAAATTTTAGTCATTTTGCATCTTTTTGTGGTGGTTTTGCATCTATTTTTAGTCATTTTGCATCTTTTTGTGGTGGTTTTGCATCTATTTTAAGTCATTTTGCATCTTTTTGTGGTGGTTTTGCATCTATTTTTAGTCATTTTGTATCTTTTTGTGGTGGTTTTGCATCTATTTTTAGTCATTTTGCATCTTTTTGTGGTGGTTTTGCATCTACTTTTAAGTAATTTTGCATCTTTTGTGGTGGTTTTGCATCTATTTTTAGTCATTTTGCATCTTTTTGTGGTGGTTTTGCATCTATTTTTAGTCATTTTGCATCTTTTTGTGGTGGTTTTGCATCTATTTTAAGTCATTTTGCATCTTTTTGTGGTGGTTTTGCATCTATTTTTAGTCATTTTGCATCTTTTTGTGGTGGTTTTGCATCTATTTTTAGTCATTTTGCATCTTTTTGTGGTGGTTTTGCATCTATTTTTAGTCATTTTGCATCTTTTTGTGGTGGTTTTGCATCTTTTTTAAGTCATTTTGTATCTTTTTGTGATATTTTTGCATCTATTTTTAGTCATTTTGCATCTTTTTGTGGTGGTTTTGCATCTATTTTTAGTCATGTTGCATCTTTTTGTGGTGGTTTTGCAT
>NC_139845.1:4275324-4285324 GCF_963691815.1 Echiichthys vipera
TAAAACCAGGATAAATACATTACCTTACATATAACCAGGAAATAAAAAGTAACAGTCAGAACAGTTAGATTCAAGTCAAGGACAGCAGATAAAACCAGGATGTAACCAGGAAATATAAAGTAACAGTCAGTTAGATTCAAGTCCAGTTCATTAAAACAACGTCTCTGTGCATCAGAACGAGTCATTAAGTGTCTTTTTCACAACTTAATAAACGTTAAAGGGAGATAAAATCATTCTTTTCCAAAGCGCGGCTCTTTGATTTTGCACGTGTTTATTAATAATAATAATAATAATAATAATGATAGAAAGGCTGAATGCGTGCGTACCTTGTTCTTGATCTTCCTGCGGATCTTCTTCAGCGCTTTCTCCTCAGACTTGGTGAGCGGCAGCTTGGTGGGGACCGGGTAACCTTCGGCCACCAGCGTGCGGCGCTCCTCCTCCGTCAGCATCAGCGGGCCCGAGCCCTGCAGCTTCTGCAGAGACACAGACGCTCTGTCGTTATGATCCATAAATGCGAGATATGAAGATTTTTAGTAGAGATTTAAAACACATTAAACCTGAAAATGAAGAGAATATGGGACCTTAAAGTCGCTTTTCTTCTTTTTAAAATAAATAAAAATAACATTTAAATGAAATCGCTGCGCTGGTGCCAAGAAAAAACACTTTTAGAAGATTTATTTATAATAAAATGTGACTTTTATTAGATGGTTAAATATCACAGTAACTATATAATGATAAAATATATATAAATATATATTTGACGTATGTTTGGTAATATTCTGCATCATAACGTCCCAAAGAAAATAATTAAATTTAAAAAGAAAAAGTGCTTCAAGATAAAACTTAGATTTAAATAAAAACCCTCAAAACATGATTTATTTTTGACTATTTTATCCAAAATTTAAGCATTATTATTATTATTATCATTATTATTGATATTATTATTATCATTATAATTTTTTTTAAATTATTATTATTATTATAGTAATTATTTTTATTACTTATTATTATTATTATTATTATTATTATCATTATTATTATAATTATTACTATTTATATTATTATATTATAATTTTATTGTTTATATATTATTATTATTTCTATTAATACCATATTCATCATTATTATAATTATAATTATTATTACTATTATTACTTTTATTATTATATCATTATTATTATAAGTTCATGCTTTAATAAGAACAGGTGATGAAAAAATGTCTGTACTTGCAATAAAATGTTTTATTATTTAATTATTCTTTCTGTTCTTTCCAAGTTTTAAGGAAGTGTGGTTTGTTTTATTCGAGCGTTTTCAAACTGTTTTAATCTCAAATCTCAGATTATATTCAGTTTTAATCTCACTTTGAATTCTGTGTGAATCAAAAGTCAGATTTAAGAATTTATTTTATGTTTTTATTTATTTTTTGGAGCTTTTGTGAGAAATTAACGTAAGTTTCAAGAGAAATTACAGAGAAAAAGCAGATTTTCCTGCTTTACAATGACCTTTAAACGCATTGATACAAATAAATATCATTAAGAAATTTAACATAATTTGCTTTTTATGATCTATTTACGCAGCATCGTGATATTTTGTCTCATCACGATTTTAAATTCACTAAAAGACGATGAATTGTCACGTTTTTGTGCGTTTATGTGAAATAAAACGAACGAATGAAGGAGACGTGACGTACGTGAGCGGCGGTGAGCAGAGGGGAGTTGGACAGGGAGGACGCGGCGCGGGGCGACACCTTCAGGCCGGCCGCGGACGGAGCCGGGCTGGTGGGGGAGGGGGGGCGGGACAGGCCGGGGGCGGCGTGCACCGGGCTCTGGCTGCCCTCCGAGTCGCTGCCGTGGGAGCTGGGAGGAGTGGGAGGCATCTGCAGCGCCTCCAGACCTGAAACACCAAGTTCAACATTTACACGTGTTTAAAAAGAGAGCATCGTGTAGGAGCAGCAGAGGTGCAGCAGGGGGCGCTGCAGCGTCAGATTAACACCAGAGAGGAAGAGACGTTCAAAAAATAAGAGATAAATTAATAATAATATTAAAAAAAATACATAAAAAATAAATAACAGAGATGAAGAGAGTTTAAATAGAGGAAGAGACGTTCAAAATATGAGATAAATTAATAATAATAATAAAAATAATAATAAATATAATAATAGGATCAAATCATAAAATATGTAAAAATATATTTAAGAAAAAACAAATGACCTACATATAAATATGAATAAATAAAAATGAATACATAAATAGAAGATTACTCACATACATGTATTTATGATAATAATAATAATAAAAAATACATCAAATAAATAACAGAGAGGAAGAAAGTTTAAATAGAGGAAGAGACGTTCAAAATATGAGATTAATGAATAATAATAAAAGGATAAAATCATAGAAAATATGTAGAAATATGTAAAAATAGATTTAAGAAAGAACAAATTATATATATATATAAATAATAAATTAATACATAAAATAAATTACTTACATACATACACATATGCATGTATTTATGATAATAATAAAAAGAAGAAATACACAAAAACAGAGAGGAAGAAAGTTTAAATAGTGGAAGATATATTTATATTATATTTATACATAAACATGAGATAAGATTAAAAGATATAAAAATTAGATGAATTATAATAATAATATAAAAACTATAAAATATGTAAAATATATTTAAGATTATAAAAATAAAATATATATAAATATGAATAAATAATAAATTAATACATAAATTAAACATTACTCACATACATACACAAATGCATGTATTTATGATAATAATAATAATTATAATAATAGGATAAAATCATAAAAAATATATTATATATATAATATATTTAAAAAAATACAAATAAAATATATATAAATAAATAAATTAACTAATACATAAATTAAAGATTATTCACAAACATACATTTATAGTGTATATATAAATATATACACACGTATAAATAATAATAATAAATACATAAAAAATAAAAAAATGAGGAAAAACGTTTTAATAGAGAAAGAGACGTTCAAAACATGAGATAAGATTAAAAGATTAAAAAAAATAGGATAAAATATTAAAATATATTTAAGAAAATAAAAATAAAATATAAATAAATATGAATATATAAATAAATAAAAGCTCTCTCACATGTATATACATAAACACATATACACATGTAAATAGAAAGCTAAAATAAGTAAAAATGAAATAAAATAAAGACGAGTGAGTGGATAGAGATGCATATAGACATATGCACAGACATGAATAAAAGGTAAAAATAATAAAGTATATGGATAAAAATAAACAGAGAGAGGAGGAAAGTTTCACACCTTTGGGGGAGAGATTGAGGAACTGGTCGACTTCATGAGGCTCCAATTTAATCTGTGGGACGACGTTCTCCTCTTTAATCTGCACACGGGTCAAAAACAGGAGAAACACTGAAATAATCCGCTTTAAAACATAATTATTTATTCATTATGCATGTTATACTGACCATTATGTGCAATAAACTTAAACTGCTGCACATATTTTATTGTATTAAACATATTCTCATATATTTCCTGTTCAGTCGTGACGTAACGCCCTTTCAAAATAAGATTTCCGGGTCCGAGCCTCGTTTTTCTCCAACGCTGCAGTTTTTTAAAAAGATCTGAGTCTTTAAAAAACAACATAATCGTCATTTTACCTCTTTCTTATGGATGAAAAAGAGTCTAACTGATGAAAGAGGTGATCGTAAACATGTTCGGTCGTTGTGTTTGTTTGTTTCAACAGAGCGTTTGGACCCTGAACTCTTATTTTGAAAGGGTGTTGCGTCAGACTGAACAGCCAGATATTAGCATAATAATGTACATTTTATTAAACAGTGTTAAACAGGAAGCAATTACACCCATTTCTCACGTTGAGTTGTCGACCTTTACCGCAGCAGTTTACACATATTGTATATTTTATATTCGTAACGTAACGTTTAAATTCGTAACTTTACATACGTGAAAACTTCTTCCTGCTCCTTTCAGACAGAATAAACTGTTTATATGTTGTTACAGGTTGTTTTCTGTTTGTTTTTCTCGCTCTTATTTGTTTAGCTCATTTAATGTTGTCTACGTTTGTATTATTTTATTTGACATGTCTGAATAAATTCATGAATTCATTAATTTACTGTATTCTTCCAGTTTAGAGTTTATTTCTGTATTTTTATGCATCTGCTACACGCACAAAAACACAAAACATGACTAAATACTTCCTGTTCTATCCAATAAATCTGCATAAAAACACAAAAAATAACTAAATACTTCCTGTTCTATCCATTAAATCTACATAAAAAACACAAAACACGACTAAATACTTCCTGTTCTATCCAATAAATCTGCACCAAACACAAACATACTTCCTGTTCTATCCATTAAATCTGCATAAAACACAAACAAACTTCCTGTTCTATCCAATAAATCTGCATAAAACACAAAAAAACTTCCTGTTCTATCCATTAAATCTGCACAAAACACAAACATACTTCCTGTTCTATCCAATAAATCTGCACAAAACACAAACATACTTCCTGTTCTATCCAATAAATCTGCATAAAACACAAACATACTTCCTGTTCTATCCATTAAATCTGCATAAAACACAAACAAACTTCCTGTTCTATCCATTAAATCTGCACAAAACACAAACATACTTCCTGTTCTATCCAATAAATCTGCATAAAACACAAACATACTTCCTGTTCTATCCGATAAATCTGCATAAATACCACTGTGATCCTCACCTTGAAGCCTTTGCCGTGGTTGTGGCTGCTGACGGCGGTCTGAGCCGGGGCGGTGACAGCCGCGGCGGCGACGGGGGCCGCAGCGGGGTCCTCGGGCGCCTGCTGGGGCCCCTCGCTGGGGCCCAGAGAGAGGGAGAGGGCGGGGAGCAGGGTAGGAGTCTCGCACAGGATGCTGTCGATGGCGTCCTCCTGCTCCATGGGCCAGTCGGCCGAATCTCCGTCGGATTCTGCAGCACAAGAGGCAACGTGTTACTCCAGTTACAGCTGATCTTAAAAGCACAGTCATCCGGCTGCAGCCTGGGGGCCCCGGTTGTGCAGGGGCCCCGGATTGGACTTTTTAATGTTTTTAAATTTACTACACTGGGGGGTGGAAAAAACGTGCCTATTTGGGACTTCTATACACAATAAGTTGCTGATTGGACACAAAAACGGGACACATTTACCCAATCAGCTGCCATCATGTGGATGTGGCCGGGGTCATGAGGTCCGTTTCGTTGTCAAATGATGCGTCAATCACTGTTACTATGGTTACTAGACAGTGCAGCGGCAAAATGTCAGAAAGGAAATGTGACAGAGCACGAAATCGCAAAACCAAGAACATTTTTCAAGGTATTTTTCTGATAAAGCACGATTAATAATGTGGGGGGGCCCAAATAAACAGGAGCCTGGGGCCCCTGACCACCTTGATCCGCTTCTGCTTGCATGAGGAAAGTATACGGTGTGTGTCTCAGGTGCGAGCACATATTAAAGTGTAGCCTCGGTAGTTCTTAGGAAGGATAAATGTGTGTATTTCTCTCCTTTCTCTCCTGGGTGGTGCAGGGAGTCTCACCTGCGTCGCTGCCTTGCTCTCCGGTCAGGTGCGACAGGGGCGACTGTGGTCGGCTGTCCCCGCAGAGCGAGTAGCTGTGCTCGGCCGTGATGTGCGGCGGCAGAGGGGAGGACGGGGACAGGTCGCTCCCGTCCTCCCCCTCCATGGCCTCCACTCCTCCGCCTCTCACGCCGGACAGGAAGGGGTCGCTGAGCAGCTGGCCCAGCAAAGCATCCTGGGAGAGGTCGTCGAGGAGCTCGGAGAAGTGCTGCGGGGACACAGACGGATAATTATTAATATTTAAAGACACGTGTTAAAGTCTAATACTAATTAAAGACCGCTGCTCTTTTGTGCTTTGAAGCTTTCTCCCCTCGGGGAACAATAAAGCAATTAAAAACGTGTTAAATTCTCTTTCGCCGTTTCTCTTTCTCAGTGTGGTGACACATTTACAGAGCACACACAGGCGACCTCCTCCTCCTCCTCCTCCTCGCCTCCTCTTTCATCCCCCCATCATCCTTCAACACATTCCTGCTGTTGATCTTTTCCTTCCATCTCTCGGAGATAAAGAGAGCGTTCAGCCGCCGTGTCCTCCTCTTCCAGGTGTTGTTGTGGCGAGCAAACACAAAAGATCCTGCAGCGGATGTGAGGATTACTCTTTTCACACTTAAAGGTCCCGAATCATGCTCATCTTCAGGTTCATACTTGTGTTTTGTGTTTCTACTAGAACACGTTTAAATGCTTTAATGTTCAAAAAACACATTAATTGTCTCATCCTGCCTGAAATGCTCCGTTTTAGCGCCTGTCTCTTTAAGACCTCCTCCTGAAAAAGTCCAGTCTGCTCTGATTGGTCGGTGTTTCCTGGTCTTCACCGTCTTCACTATCTGTGTCTCTGCATCGTAACTGCAATCGGGGAATGACTGTAACATCACTGTAGCAGCACTTTCTACCTTTATATAATACATCTGTGACATCACAAAAGTACAGGAAGTCCTGACGCCTCATTTAAAGGCACAGTTTCTGAATACGGGCTGTGTGCATTACTCTGTTGGTTGAGCGTTTTGATACTTTCACAGTGTTTATATATAACAACTCGACCCACTTTATAATCAAAAAGACATAAAAAATCTTACTTTTTGTTATAGGGGACCTTTAGAAAAAAAAAACTAAGTATTTTTATTATAAAAGGAATGAATCGTCTGCAAAATGTTGATAAAAAAGTGACAAATGTCCGTCACAATTTTGTCAAAACCCCACGAAACACTCAGTTAACGATGATATAAAACAAAAAAAGCAACAAATCTTTGATAAACCTTCAGTAATTTAGCTTTTTGACACTTAGACAGTGTTTCTACAGCACTTCCACCTGACAAAAGACATTATTATAATCAAATTATATTATAAACGAATGAATCGTCTGCAAAATGTTGCTAAAAAAATGACAAATGTCGTCACAATTTTGTCAAAATCCCACAAAACACTCAGCTAACAATGATATAAAACAAAAAAAGCCTCAGATTATATATATATTTATATATATATCTATATATATAGATTGTTGCGGGTTAATTTTCTGCCATTTTCCCCAGACTTTATCTTCCTTAAACCTTCAGTATTTTAAAAAAAGACTGTTTATTGTGCTGGGATCAATAAAACAACATTTATTCTGATAAAAGTTTGACTTTTATTAGAAATACCTAAGTGTGGCTGTCACAGTCGTGTCCTGACTTGAACTCGTCGCCCCTGAAGGAAACTTCTGATGTAACTGCTCAGGTTCTGTCGCCGGGCAGATTAGACTCAAAGTGTCCAATCAAATATGGGCACAGTCTGGGCTCAGCCAATGAGAAGAGGGCTCAACTATTTAAATTACACCCACATGAAACATTCACAACTGTTGACTGAGGAAAGGAAAGGAGGGAAGGAAGGAAGGAAGGAAGGAAGGAAGGAAGGAAGGAAGGAAGGAAGGAAGGAAGGAAGGAGGGAAGGAAGGAAGGAAGGAAAGGAAGGAAAGGAGACGAAAGGAAGGATGGAAAAGAAAGGAAGGAAGGAAGGAGAAGAAAGAGTGCAAGGGATGGAAAGTAAAGGAGGGGAAGAAGGAAAGGAGACGAAAGGAAGGAAAGAAAGGAAGGAAGGAAGGAAAGGAGATGAAAGAAAGGAAGGAAGGAAAGGAGACGAAAGGAAGTAAAGAAAGGAAGGAAGGAAAGAAAGGAAGGAAAGAAAGGGAAAAAGGAAAGGAGATGAAAGGAAGTAAAGAAAGGAAGGAAGGAAAGGAGACGAAAGGAAGGAAGAAAGGAAGGAAAGGAAACGAGATGAAAGGAAGGAAAGAAAGGAAGGAAGGAAGGAAAGGAGGAGAGAAAGGAAAGAAAGGAAGGAAAGGAGACAAAAGGAAGGAAAGGAAAGAAGGAAATGAGACGAAAGGAAAGAAAGAAATGAAAGAAAGGAGGGAAGGAAAGGAGACGTAAGGAAAGAAGGAAAGGAAGGAAAGAAAGGAAGGAAGGAAAGGAAAGAAAGGAAGGAAAGAAAGGAAGGAAGGAAAGGAGATGAAAGAAAGGAAGGAAGGAAAGGAGACAAAAGGAAGGAAAGAAAGGAAAGAAAGGAAGGATGGAAAGAAAGGAAGGATGGAAAGGAAAGAAAGGAAGGAAGGAAAGGAAATGAAAGAAAGGAAGGAAAGGAGATGAAAGGAAGGAAGGAACGGAGATGAAAGGAAGGAAGGAACGGAGACGAAAGGAAGGAAAGAAAGAAAGGAAGGAAGGAAAGAAAGGAAAGGAGACGAAAGAAGGAAAGGAGACGAAAGGAAGGAAAGAAGGAAAGGAGACGAAAGGAAGGAAAGAAGGAAAGGAGACGAAAGGAAGGAAAGAAAGGAAGGAAAGAAAGGAAAGGAAGGAAGGAAGGAAAGGAAAGGAAGGAGGGAAAGAAAGGAAAGAAAGGAAGGAAAGAAAGGAAGGAAGGAAAGGAGATGAAAGAAAGGAAAGAAGGAAAGGAAAGAAAGGAAGGAAAGGAGATGAAAGAAAGGAAGGAAGGAAAGGAAAGAAAGGAAGGAAAGGAGATGAAAGAAAGGAAGGAAGGAAAGGAAAGAAAGGAAGGAAAGGAAGGAAAGAAAGAAGGAAGGAAAGGAGACGAAAGGAAGGAAGGAAGGAAAGGAAAGAAAGGAAAGGAAGGAAGGAAGGAAAGGAAAGGAAGGAGGGAAAGAAAGGAAAGAAAGGAAGGAAAGAAAGGAAGGAAGGAAAGGAGATGAAAGAAAGGAAGGAAGGAAAGGAAAGAAAGGAAGGAAAGGAAGGAAAGAAAGAAGGAAGGAAAGGAGACGAAAGGAAGGAAGGAAGGAAAGGAAAGAAATGAAAGAGAGGAAGGAAAGAAAGGATGAAAGTAAAAGGAAAGAATAAAAGACAAGCGACAAATTTGAAGGACGAACGGACGGAGTGAGAGTGAAATCAAGATGGAGGAAACAGAAGGAGGGCTGACGGCCGGACGCCAAACATGTGGCTTCAATTACACACACACACACACACACACACACACACACACACACACACACACACACACACACACAGACACAGACACAGACACACACACACACACACACACACAGACACACACTCACTGAAATGACCTCTTAACTGCATAAACACACACACTCCTGCCACCATATGCTGCCCTACAAGGCTGGTTTCAGGCCGGCGTGTGTGTGTGTGTGTGTGTGTGTGTGTGAGTGTGTGTGTGTGTGTGTGTGTGTGTGTGTGTGTGATGCACCGTCAGTACCCTGTGAATCTACATAACAGAGGGAAGACAAACATTTGCACATTTATCTTTTATGAATGTGTGTATGAGTGTGTGGGTTTACGACGCTTTACCGCCACCCCGCCGTCTCCCGGTAACCACGTCTCCACGGTTACTGACAGACATCTTACACACTTCAAACTGCCGCTGACATTATAATTATTACCTCTTCAGACACCGACAGTCGTGCGCTTTCTGCCGTGATGATTATAGACATTATGATCTCAGTGTTAATGGTTAAAACACCACTTTTTGCTCTTTGTTATGAAAGAAAAATGTTAAATATGTAAAGTTAACGCCATTAAAAGTGAGCGTCAAGGACATTTTTTTGTATAATAAATATAAATACGACCCCGAATCATGTTTTAACTCGCTTATCTAGACGTTTAGATGTTAACCTGCACAGTTTTTATACAAATTCAATCCTACAAACGGGCTTAAATACGCACGTTATGGCTAAACATAAGCTAATTTAAGCTAACAGGTCTCAAATATCAACGTTTGTCTCTAAAACCTGGAAAATGTAACTGTATTTTAACTTCTATTCAATCAGATTCTCCTGTATCTTAACTATAAAAGCCATGTTGTTCTTAACTTGAACAGTTTTTATACAAATTCAATCATATAAATGGGCTTAAATACGCACGTTA
>NC_139845.1:4290324-4400324 GCF_963691815.1 Echiichthys vipera
ATTTCACCGGAACACATTGAATCAATCCAAGAGGTTTGTTAATTTGCAGTACAAGATATTAAAAGGTACGGGGGCGGAGCTGCAGTCGCTCTACCGCACCGTTGTGATGAAAAGAGAGCTGAGGAAGGCGAAGCTCTGGATCTACCGGTCAGTCCTGGTTCCTACCCTCACCTGTGGTCATGAAAGCTGGGTCAGGACCCAAAGAACCAGATCGCGGGTACAAGCGGCCGAAATGTGTTTCCACATGAGGGGGGCTGGAGTCTCCCTTAGAGAGAGGGGGAGAAGTTCAGCATCCGTGAGGAACTCGGAGTAGAGCCGCTGCTCCTTTGCGTTGAAAGGAGCCAGTTGAGGTGGTTCAGGATCATCTGGTAAGGATGAACCCTGGGCGCCTCCCTAGGGAGGTGTTCCAGGCACGTCCAGCTGGGAGGAGGCCTCGGGGAAGACCCAGAACCAGGTGGAGAGATTAGATCTCCACACTGGCCTGGGAACGCCTCAGGATCCCCCAGTTAGAGCTGGTTAATGTGGCCCGGGAAAGGGAAGTTTGGGGTCCCCTGCTAAAGCTGCTGCCCCCTCGACCCGACCCCGGATAAGAGGCTGAAGATGAGATGAGATGGGATGAGATGAGATGCCCACACTAGGCTGTAAAAAAGATTGTCTTGATGGTCCCTGAACTTTGTTAGGTTCAAGTGTAGCCTCCGTTGTGTTTGGAACGTTAGCGTGTCAGTGTAGCATAATCTTATTTGCACCACATTAGCCTCGCATTGCTTCTCCTCGGCCCTGTGAGAGCATTGTCCCGCTGCACGAGTTCACACTGTGGGACAGAGGGAAAAACTCTCTTAGACTGATCACAACTGGACGGCGCTCAACAAAACAGCTTTCTACCCGTGGGAACGCTAACTTCACCCGGAAAAGGTTACTCTACTAAGCTACAACAGTAAATAACAAACCCTGCATTCGTTTCTGGTTCAAAATTAGATTCTTGCAGCTGTTTCTTGTTCCCTGTAGCCATGATGCTACGATACGAATTACAGAATAGATAGCAGAGGAGAAACGTACTACACATCCTACCAGGCACAGGCCCAGGGACCCAGACAGGCAGGGGCCCTGATGCTGCTGAAAAATGATCACAAGATGCAAAACCACCGCAAAAAAAAGATGCAAAATGACTGAAAATAGATGTAAAACTGCCTCAAAAAGATGCAAAATGAGTAAAAATAGATGCAAAACCACCACAAAAAGATGCAAAATGACTAAAAATAGATGCAAAACCACCACAAAAAGATGCAAAATGACTAAAAATAGATGCAAAACCACCACAAAAAGATGCAAAATGACTAAAAATAGATGCAAAACCACCACAAAAGGTGCAAAATGACTAAAAATAGATGCAAAACCACCACAAAAAGATGCAAAATGACTGAAAATAGATGTAAAACTGCCTCAAAAAGATGCAAAATGAGTAAAAATAGATGCAAAACCACCACAAAAAGATGCAAAATGACTAAAAATAGATGCAAAACCACCACAAAAGGTGCAAAATGACTAAACATAGATGCAAAACCACCACAAAAAGATGCAAAATGACTAAAAATAGATGCAAAACCACCACAAAAAGATGCAAAATGACTTAAAATAGAGAAAATGACTAAAAATAGACGCAAAATTACTAAAAATAGATGCAAAACCACCACAAAAAGATGGAAAATAACTTAAATAGATGCAAAACCACCACAAAAAGATGCAAAATGACTTAAAATGGATGCAAAACCAGCACAAAAAGATGCAAAATGACTAAAAATAGATGCAAAACCACCACAAAAAGATGCAAAACGACTAAAAATAGATGCAAAACCACCACAAAAAGATGCAAAATGACTAAAAATAGATGCAAAGACATACAAAACAGTGAAAAACGGACATAAAACAACCACAAAAAGACGTAAACTCACTACAAAACCACTTAAAGTAGCAATACATCCATGACTGCATGACGTTCGATACCCTACAGTGTCTGTTTTCACTCAGGGATCTCTGGAGGACCACGAGTGTCCGGACCAACACAGGGTGTGTGTGCTCAAACACACGCAGCTGATAACAAAAACACATCTCCGTAGAACAACATTAGTCTGCATTAGATAGCCCTGACGGTGAACAGGACCGTACATCACTGAGACCTGAGGCTGTGGCGTTGATTTGTGTCGGCTTAACGAGACAAATCTCAGGCCTTGGAGGTTCTCGCAGCCTTATCAGGAGGAGGGGGGGTGGGGGGGTGGGGGGGGGGGGGGGGGGGCTGCAGGAGGCGAGCCCAGCACCAAGGCTTCACGTCTGGGCTGAGCACTAACAGGCTGCAGCTTTTACGTGTGACACCATCGTTTCCAAACACACCGCTTCCCAAGTCTGCGCCGCTGCACGCAGACACACAAACGCGCGCCTGTCTCGTTGACATCATTCGTTCCGTAATGTCTCATCCGCGCCGTGGCGTGAGTGAGTGACCTCGCCTCGCAGAAATGTACAAAGAGAGAGGGGGGGGGGGGGGGAGACTTGAGCCGGTTCTCACAGGAGTAAAAAGCTCACCGCACACACTCTCTCTCTCCTGACCCCGATTCTCGACATGGATACGGAGAGCTCCAATTGCCAACGTTATCTAGCGATGGAGGAAAAAGGCGAGCGGTTACGGGAAGAAGAGAAAGGGCGAATAACCTCCTGGAAACCCAAGAAGGTCGACCTGACACGATTAGACTCATTATATAACAAAGAGAATAATGTGTTGCAGCAGTAATCGCTCCCCACACCTGTTCCCCGCGAGCTCTCAGGTGGATGCTTCACCCGCCCAGCCCTGCAGGCAGATTCTCCTCTCTGAGCCGGGGTCATAGGTCACAGGCACCAGATACTTCAGTCACACACAGGACGTGTAAGAGAAGTGGACGTACTGTAGCTACTGTGACTCTTTGAAGCTCTGAGGCGTCACCTTCTTGTGTTTTGGACCCAGAAGTCACCGTATTATTACATCAGATCTCCTGACCCACGACAAACCTCACACTTCTGGCTGCTTTAAGCGTCTTTGCTGCTCAGAATGACGTGACTGCGTATGAATAAGACACCTAAAGTCAAAGAGTTTATTTTTTTTAGTGGTATTATGGTCATTCTGTTTCTCTTTGTGCTCATTTACATCCATTTTTAGTTGTTTTGTACGTCTTTGTGATGGTTTTGAACCTATTTAGTCATTTTGCATCTTTTTCTGGTGGTTTTGCATCTATTTTTAGTCATTTTGCATCTTTTTGTGGTGGTTTTGCATCTATTTTTAGTCATTTTGCATCTTTTTGTGGTGGTTTTGCATCTATTTTTAGTCATTTTGCATCTTTTTGCATCTCTTTATAGTCATTTTGCATCTTTTTGTGGTGGTTTTGAATCTATTTTTAGTCCTTTTGCATCTTTTTGCATCTCTTTATAGTCATTTTGCATCTTTTTGTGGTGGTTTTGCATCTATTTTGAGTTATTTAGCATCTTTTTGTGGTGATTTTACATCTATTTTTAGTCATTTTGAATCTTTTTGTGGTGGTTTTGCATCTATTTTTAGTCATTTTGAATCTTTTTGTGGTGGTTTTGCATCTATTTTTAGTCATTTTGCATCTTTTTGTGGTGGTTTTGCATCTATTTTGACTCATTTTGCATCTTTTTGTGGTGGTTTTGCATCTTTTTTTAGAACATTTTCATCTTGCATGCATGCATTAAGTGAAACCCCATGTTTTTGGGCGTCGTTGGAGAGTTCATCTAACATCATGATCTACATGCATATAAAAAAATGAAATTAGTACATTTAAAAGCTCCTACATACACAACATAACAGCATCTGTCTTGACATTATGGTATATTTGACTTCTTTCTTAAACAGAACTGTGTCGGGGGTGGCGTGAGGGTTAACGGATGTAAACAACAGGATGTGAGAGAGAATAACAGTGAAGGCGTGACATCAAGCAGGGCTGCGAGTGTTTACTCTCCACCCACTGAGAGAGGACAGGGATACATAAACACACAACGTCTCAATGTGACAGGAGAAATCTCAGCAGATCCATTAAAAACCGTAAAAGTCCATTTCCTGTTTAACAACCTCCACTTTTCCTTCTTCATCCTCATTAACGTATTAAAAGAAGTCAGAACGAATGCAGAGCCACGACCGGACGAAACATCCTGAGTCTCCGTTCAAGCCTATGACTCAGGGATTAGAGTGCATGTGTGTGTGTGTGTGTGTGTGTGTGTGTGTGTGTGTGTGTGTGTGTGTGTGTGTGTGTGTGTGTGTGTGTGTGTGTGTGTGTGTGTGACGTCAGACGGTAAAGAAAAACAGACCCACAAGATGACAAATGGAAAATGGTCTCATTCTCTCCTCCTGTAGGTCCCCCTTCTTGTAAAATCCCCCCCCCCCTCCTAGTCCGGCTGCTGGAGCTTCCCAAAAGTTCAAAATCACACACACATACACACACACACACACACACACGAACACACACACACAGTAACAGCCTTGCTCTGTCACTGACCGATCAACCCCCACTCTTCCCACGTCCAAACACACTCACTGCCCCTCCAGATGTTACACAATGACTTCACCAGGGCTCCACTGTAAATACCAGTACTTTAGTCTGATCTACTTTTATTTTATAAACTTTCGCTCAACAAACAGCTGATGGAAACATTTTTACTCTGGAAATTCACTTCACAACTGAACCGAAACACCGTTAGACCCAGACGTCTCACATATTTGTGGCAACTGCGAACTTCTCTGTTAACTTCTCCTTTATCTTTATCTTTATGTGGACATGTGTCTTTGTCTTCACCACGTAAAACTACCTAAAATCACACAATCCTTATGAAATACATGCTGATCCGACTGTTGAACAGTGCAACTTGTTCTCAGCAGCAGGTTCGTAGGAAAGGTTCTGCACTAACATTCATGTGATCTCTTATGAAAGTGTGAAGGGAAATCAGCCACGAGACGGCGACGGGCAGGAAGTGGACTGGGAAACGGTCGCTTTTGGTGTTGGTTCGGTTAAGGCACCAAAACCACCGCTACGTGACTGGGTTTAGCCAACGGGCGTTTAGCGTTAGGCATGAAAACCACTTGGTTGGGAATAAAAAAAGGTTGTGGTTTGGTTGAGTAAGTCCAGGATGAACAGCGACGGGAAACAAACCCAAAGTCCTGTGTGTGTTTTACCGTCTAATAATACGTTTCCTGCTTTTAATCCGTAAAACACACACACAAAATAAATACATGGGAAATGCACAAATTACTGCTCAGTACTTTAAGTTGTTATATGTACGAAAACTGCACGAGAGCAGCCTGAAAAATGACACCACCGGCGTTTAAATTGGTCCCTGTGAGACTGACTTTCACGTCTTCCACGTTGCTTTACGGCACAAAGGAAGAGGAAAGCGTCGGAGTTGTGCCTGAACTCATGAACTACTTCAGTCTTACCTTTCAAAATAAAAGCCCACATAACACATAACATTACAGCTCATCACTACGAGTACTCATGGCTTGAGTAAATGACTAAAAATAGATGAAAAAAACACCAAAAAAGATGCAAAATGACTGAAAATAAATCCAAAACCACCAGAAAAAGATGCAAAATGACTAAAAATAAATGCAAAACCACCACAAAAAGATGCAAAATGACTAAAAATAGATGCAAAACCACGACAAATAGATGCAAAATGACAAAAAAATAGATGCAAAACCACCACAAAAAGATGCAAAATGACTAAAAATAGATGCAAAACCACCACAAATAGATGCAAAATGACTAAAAAATAGATGCAAAACCACCACAAAAAGATGCCAAATCGACAAAAAATAGATGCAAAGACGTACAATATGCTAATAAAATGACAACATGGAGGCTTCATAGTCTGAACAAAGACGGCTAACCACCACTTCATTCTTACCTTTCACAATAAAAGCCCACATAACACATAACGTTACAGCTTTAGTAAAAGTAGGAATGCAACAGTGTAGAAAGACTCAAAATGTGCTTACAGGGCTAATTTAAATTACTTTATACACTGCTGTGTCACTTAGCTTATGACAATACATCTTATTTTATTTGTAATAAGAATCTTTAAAGTTATTAGTGGAGTAAAAAGTATAATGTTTGTATTTGTGTTAAAAGCGTCAGAGTTTATTAAAGTAATCATAATAAAGGGATAAATGTTGGTGACATGTCGTCAAATCACTGTTTGTGAACGCTCTGGACTTCCTGTCCTCAAACACAGCTGATGAGTGTGTTTGAGTCAAAAACAAGCACAGCTGTGTGTGTGTGTGTGTGTGTGTGTGTGTGTGTGTGTGTGTGTGTGTGTGTGTTATAAAATGGGTCAACACACACATGAATAACTTTTTCCATCCCTGCACTGTAACACTGACCGGTCATCAAGTCCCATTAAACACACACAGAAAGACACACACACACACACGCACACACACACACACACACACACACACACACACACACACACACACACACACACACACACACACACACACACACACACACACACACACACACACACACACACACACACACACACACACACACACACACACACACACACACACACACACACACACACACACAACCTCCCTCACCTCTTCCAGTTTTTCCAGCTCTTTTTCATCCTGTTTTAAGTGATTTTACTTTTCTATGAGGTCTTTTTATGTCTTTGTGCTTGTTTTAATGTCTATTTTATGTAATTTTGCATCTATTTTTAGTGATTTGACTTTTCTGTGGGGTCTTTTTATCTCTTTAGTTTTGTTTTAATGCCTATATCTAGTCATTTTACATCGATTTTTATTAATTTTACACTTCTATGAGGTCTTTTTGGCTCCTTTCGCTCGTTTTAACGTCTATTTTATGTTATTTTGCATCTATTTTAAGTGGTTTTACTTTTCTGTGGGGTCTTTTTGCCTCCTTGCGCTTGTTTTAACGTCTATATTTAGTCATTTGACATCTATTTCCAGTGGTTTTACATTTCTATAGGGTCTTTTTATGTCTTTGCGCTTGTTTTAATGTTGATTTTATGTTATTTTGCATTTATTTTAAGTGGTTTTACTTATCTATGGTGTCTTTTTATCTCTTTAGTTTTCTTTTAATGCCTATATTTAGTCATTTTACATCTATTGTTAGTGGTTTTACTTTCCTATAGGGTCTTTTTGTCACTTTGTGCTTTTTTAAATGTCTATTTTAAGTCATTTTGCATTTCCCTGTAATCATTTTGAGTCATTTGTAGTTGATATGTTGGTTTTTGTGTATGTTTTTTGATGTTTTTGCATCTACTCTCAGTCATTTAGCAGCTCTTTGTGGTCGTTGGGTGTTGTTTTATCTTACCTTTGCCCCTCTGGGCCCCTGGGCCTGAGCCCGGGAGGCCCGTTGCTGATCTGCCTGTGACTCGATATGAGAAGTGTCCTAGTTGGTGTAATATTGTACGAACCTGCTGATACGATTTCACACTATAAATAAAGTAAATTGCCTTGATCATTTTGTTTTAAAAAGCCATTTTAGCACCAAAGCAAAGCAGTGAGGACGCCGCCTCAGAGGAAGGAAGAGGAACTCATGCCAACAGTCTCCTCTTGAGTGTGTTTGTCTGGTTGTTCACCCCCGAACATTTGTTGTCAAGATCAGTAAAGAGCTCATTTCCACTGCAAGACTCCTCCTCCTGTGGGATTCTGGGTAAAAACTAGTTCAATGCTGATCTCGAGAACCCCGTAGAGATCGTTTTTTAATCCCTGGAAAAGGCAAACACTCTGGGAAACTTGTCTGGGCGTGCCCCTGATCCTAATTCCTGCGTTAAAGCGGAGCTCTCTGAGGCGGATGCTTGCCAAGTAGAGGCATGCTTGAATGTCAAGTCATACACACACACACACAGAGACACACACACACACACACACACACTGAACTTTGCATGGATGAATGAGCTAGTTCATGTCTCTTGCAATGAAAAGGTTCATGTAAGAGAAAAGGTGGGATGGAGAGTCGTCCTTTTAGGGGAATGCAGACGCGTCGGCCATGTTTGATTTGGGCCAGTTTGGGTTTTTAAATGTTAAAAAACCACGACCGGACTTAAAGAGTAATTCCGGCGTAAAATCAACTATAAACGGAGAAATCCGGGAGAGTCGCTAACAGCCGGACGTGGCTAACAGTGATTAGCTCGGGGCAGTACGGTGAAGCTGAAGATGGTTTCAGCCGATTGTCTGTCACATGCCAGACTTGTCCTCAAAGCAATGTCAGTTAAAAGCAACTGGACGTTTCACCTCTCATCCAAGAGGCTTCATCAGTTCATGTACGCATCTGACCAGGCTGGGACTGGACCAGGACCAGGACCAGGACCAGGACCAGGACCAGGACCAGGACCAGGACCAGGACCAGGACCAGACTGGGACATTGTTAGACACGGCGGAGGACGTCTTCTATACACACTTCTCTCTTTTTTGGGTGGAAACTCACATTTTAGACCTTTTTAGTGGAAGTTGGTGACAAAGGCACTTTCTGTAGCGAAACAGTCGAGTTCAGACGGTTCACTGAGTGTCCCAGCCTGGTCCTGGTCCTGGTCCTGGTCCTGGTCCTGGTCCTGGTCCAGTCCCAGCCTGGTCAGATGCGTACATGAACTGATGAAGCCTCTTGGATGAGAGGTGAAACGTCTTCCTAGACAAAGAACCAAGTCCAGTTGCTTTTGACTGAAGTTGCTTTGAGGAGAACGACGACCTGGACACATGAGAACATTCAGCGGCTTATGCCAGACTTGTCTTTATCAGTATGCATTTGAAAGTGCAGACAAAAACTGGACCATGTGCTGCTAAGAGGAGCTGATTTTCCGCCCAAATTGGCCCAAATCCAAGCCAGACAGACAGCCCACATTTAATCCTCTCACTCTGAGTGAACCGACTGAACTCGACTGTTTCGCTACAGAAAGTGCCTTTGTCACCAACTTCCACTAAAAAGGTCTAAAATTTGAGTTTCCAGACCCAAAAAAGAGAGAAATGTGTATAGAAGACGTCCTCCGCCGTGTCTAACGTGGGACCAGAGGGAGTGTTGAGCGTGGAAATGTCTCAAAACGTTAAATAAAAAGACTTTAAAAGCAGATATAAGAGAAAAAGTAAGATAGTTCACAAAGAAAGAAGAGTCAGGGAGAGAAACAATGAGGTTAAGAAGAGGAAGAAGAAGAGAAGACAGAAGTTTCTGGCATGTTGGACAGGAGCCGACTCGTCCCGACTCCAGCTGGACCCGGAGGAGCGAGGGATGAGGAGGAGCGCTGGAACGACGGGGGAAAGGTTAACTGGACAGAGGAAAGGAAGGAGACGCATCTCTCTTAAACCGGTCTTTGATTGCGCACTTTGAGTCAGGATACGAGCTGCAACATCCACATAAAGAACCTCAAAGTCGAGCGCGTCTCACAGCGCGCACACCTCACTGTTTAATAAGCGGTTTAAAGGCTTTCGACACTTTGATGTTTCCAGCGCCGAAGAGCCCCGAAAACTACACACTAAATATGGAAATTCTGTTGATTCTGCAGCTTTAAAGCCTACAGCATGGATACTTCTTTATGAATTACCCCAAAACTATAAACGTTAGCTCAAAATTCAACCTTTAGCATCATTTAAAAGTGACTTAGCTGCATTTCCACCAGGCTGCATTGGTAGAAAAACTGCCTCCAGGGTAATTTCAGGGCTTGGTGTATGAACCACTCGCAGGGATATTAAGCCCACACCCTGCTAACCACACACACAAGCTCACACACATCCATTTAAAACCTTTTATGGTGCCTAAAGCAAGAACCAGAGGGGGCAGATCAGGGACCGGGGAAATGCAGAATCGAGACAGACAGAGGGGGTAAATTTAGCTCTGCCTCCCAGAAAGAAGGCTCCTGTGGATTTTCTATAATGATCCCTCACACGCTGATTGCTACCTTCGCTTTGCTCTCCAATGGCCGCCCGCCTGCCCGCCTGTCCGCCCGCCTGCCTTTCCAAACTTGAGTCCACTTTCATAGTCTGCAGAAAAGTTGCATCAGATTTGTAAAAAAAAAAAGGGAAAACGTGTCCTCCATGTGCACGCCATGTGTAGGGAGACTTTCTAAAGCCAGAAAGAGTTCAAGTCAGGAAGGCGGCCCCGGTTAAAGCGACGTACAGAAGTACATCAGAAACAGATACTGTTACATTTGCCAAATATTTTACTGCTGGAAAGACCTCAGAAGAAGCGTTTAGATCCTAAAACGTGTATAAATCGGGTCAAAATGTCACAAAGTTTGAAAATGTTGTCATTTTTCATCCTTTTTTGAAGTGATTTTACTGTTCTGTGGGGTCTTTTTGTCTCTTTGCGCTTGTTTTAATATATATTTTATGTAATTTTGAATCTTTTTTTAATTGATTTAACATTTCTATGAGGTCTTTTTGTCTCTTTGCGCTTGTTTTAATGTCTATTTTATGTAATTTTGCATCTATTTTTATTGATTTTACACTAAGTATAAAGTAAGTTTGTGTTCAGCCTTTCCCTTTAAAACTAAAACAGTGTAGGGATGATTAAGCTAATTCTGCATTAAAACAATATGTTTTTAAAGTTTAAACCTGTCATATAAAATGTAGACGACTCTGCCTGGACCAGATTTAACTTTTACAAAAATTAACATCACAACAGGTCGAACAAAACCTATTATTTAACATCACCTCTCTCTAAAACAGCATCTACACCTGCTAGCTTAGCTACTGCTAGTAGCTTTCCCAGGCTAACATGAAGAGTTCTGCATGCAATCAAATTATATAGATACACATTCATTCCTAGTAGTATATTAAAATTACATATCACTTATAGGTGTAATGATGTTTTAGTCAAGACCAAAAGTAATCACAGAATAGCCCTGTGGATTAGCTATTTTAGCTAACTGCGTACTTCCACAGCAACTTGTCGGCTAACCAAACTAGCTGCATCAACCGTTTTGTTCTATATGCGTTAATCATGTATTAACATATTAATATGTTTCATTATCAAAGTACGATATTTAAATAATGACATGTGTAAATGGGATCTTAGTAAGACCAAACGTAAACTAAGTTTTTAGCCCCGTAGCTATATTAGCTAACTGTTTCTAATGCTGGGTCCAATTTGTCTGTTAACCAAACTAGCTGTATCAGACAAATCTGGAATTGATAACTAATTTTAAATAAATCACATCTTAGCGTGTAGCAACATTGAGAAACTAAACAATTAACTAACAAAGCTAAGAGTCTTATCATTTTGGTATGGAACTAGCGTCAGCATGCTAATATGCTCAAAAATCACAAAGCTAACACGCTAATGCTACGCAGGTATGATCCATGTTTAACATTTTAGTTTATTGTAATAAGCATACTAAGATTAGCAACCATGCAACCATGCTTTAACTTGATGATTTCCAACTTTTGACATTTTAAATTAGACAAGTTTAACTGCGTTAAATTAAAGTATAAGTGTAAGCGTACAACTCTAACTTTAGGATATTTCTTTTACACATCTTGACTTTAAATGTACATCGTCCACTGGGAGCCTCTTCTGTCACCGTCGTTCATAACGCTGATTACTCTCAAACAAAGTTGTCCGCCCAGCCGACTTCATGGGGACACTTTAATGAAGTTTAATAAATAATTTGCTGCAGCATGTTTTACAACTCTCAGTCAACCAACCTGAAGATCCGGCACCACACCTGCAGTAATAACACTGCGTGCTTCATTATCATACACAGGTGCGTTCCTTTAAGCTGCCTGACATTTGTCCCACAGCTTTAATCACTTGTCAGAGTTCAATTGTTCATCCAGAAACATCAGATATATAATAATAAATAATGGTAATAACTGACAGGGAACGAGAGGATGGCTACTTTGGATACTTTGAGTACATTTATGCTTTTGTAATGCAGGAATTTTTGTACTTTTAAGTGTGGTATTAGTGTTTTTATAAGTGAAACGGCTGGAACGTGAGCGGCACTGAAATAAATAAAGATAACAGAGACACTTGACCTTTGATTGGCCGTAAATGTGACTATCGTAAATGTGATTATCTCATTATTACTTCATTACTTTATACTTTTTATATCTACATATAAACTGTGGCTGCTGTGTGTGTGTGTGTGTGTGTGTGTGTGTGTGTGTGTGTGTGTGTGTGTGTGTGTGTGTGTGTGTGCGTGTGTGTGTGTGTGCCCTAAATGACCCTCTCTGACACAACAGACACAAGGACCATTCAGAGGGAGACAGAGCGAGGCCACCGGCGAGCAGGATGCCCTGCCCCGACGGAGAACAGGCTCTGCAGTGTGAGCGCATGGATCAAGATGTTTACCTTTTCTACTCCACGTGTGTTTGCTCTCATTGAACAAAATAACTGAGTGTGTGTGTGTGTTCAGACCCTTTACTTGAGTAGAAGCACCAATACCACAGCAGAAATACTCCACGACAAGTATTATCAGCAATGTTTACTTGAAGTAAAAGTACATAAAGTAACTCAGGAGCTCAGTACTTAGTATAGAGCATATTAATACCAGCTGGAGTCTTTCAGACACAGACGAGTGTTTATCTGCAGGTATGCTGCGTGTTATGCAAGCAGAAGCATAGCTGGGAATCCCTGGAGCATGTGCAGAGTAAACACACTCTTTTCTTCCACATGTCCTCTCCGTGTTCTCTCCATGAGGACAACATGTGCCGAGTACCACGCCAGATTTCTTTATGTGCAAGTGCAAGTGAAAAAACACTCTCTGGCGGTTTCCTGAGCTGTCTGATGGGAATCCAAGAGTCCTGAAGACAAATGCAGACAACCGACCAAGACGTACGGCACAAGCAGACCAGAACTATACGTGCTTTATGGTGCGCGGACTCGTGGTTTTACAGCAAGAGACAGAGCACAACACAACCTGAAACCAGACTGACTGATGAGGTCAATGAGTGCGATGATGAATATGCAGAAGAAGAACGTTTTCCATCAGCTGCGACATCATTTGAATTCTTGGCGTTTATAATTTAGCCTACTAATTACATAAGGTAGAAAAAAAAGATGAATGGAGCGAAACTGGAAGACAGAATTTAAATGGTCGCACTCACACTGTCCATCCGTACCGTGCCCAAGCACGCTTCACGGGTAAAGTCTAGTTCTTTTGACCAGTGTGAGTGCAACCGCTTGCCGGCCACGGCCCGGTCGCCTTTTGTAAAGCACGTTTGCACACGTACGAGCACGAGGCCATCAGCGGCTCTGAGGTAATTTCCTGTGCGTCTGTTGGGACATAGAAAAAAGAAGGAGGGACCATGCGCGGACATTTAAAACAATGGCGGTGAAAGGTTCACGTTGGTGTGATGCGGAGGTGGAGTGTTTACTGCAGATTTGGTCGATGAAAAGATTCAAAAACAGGCGACAAGACGCACAAAAACTCTGAGGTCTACGGAAAGATCTGGAAACAAAGCCACGCATCGCCATGACGTCATCAATGTGTGTGACGTGTTACGGCGTGATGACGTATAGGCAGCAAGAAGCATTCGCCGAGGCCCAGGTAGTGTGAGTACAAACGGGGCTGGAGGGGGGGACAAGGACCCTAAAGCACGGGGCACGGGACGGACGCACAGTGTGAGTGCGCCCTAAAAGTAACCTGAAAAAGTGTAGAATAGAGATGGGAATCGAGAACTGAGAATCTCTGAACAACAATTTAACCTCTGGGGGCAACGGCTAATATTTTGCATCCGATAAAGGCTCGTTTACGCTCTACGTTAGATACGCATATGGAGACGAACGGAGCCTTCTTGAATGAGTGCATTTGGTCCGTATTTCTGCACGTATCCTGCATGATTGAGGATGCAGACCGATACAGACCAAACGTAGTCGCAGTACCACCTGAAATCGTAGGGCAGTGTCGGGGCACTGTACACAAAAAGTGCCGTGAATATCAGGAGCGAGCGAGTCATCAAGAGCCCCGACGGACATCCTGAAATACTGAATGTGACGTTCGTCGTCAAAACCATCTGTAAAACCAATGACTGGAATTCTCCGTCCACACTCTGGGATGTATTTAGTGTCTCACAGACCACCGGCCGTCTAGAACGCCGCCTGCTGCAGGATCGTTATCTCCTCCATCGTCGCCATGTTTGTTTGTTGTCATAAACTTTTTTTTTTAAACTTTACCGGAGTAACTGAACGTGCCCATGCTCAAATATGATTGGTCCATTTACTCGGACTACAAACCAGACCGTTTCTGCGACCCACACCTTGTCTCTTTGCCAGATTCAGTTATAGAGATTAGAGAACCCATAACAGATTAGAATCAGAACGCCGGCGTGTTTTTTTTGGACAGTTCGTCACAAAGCAATGATGTTCAAAGTCATGCGTCTGGAATGTGCATCAACAAGGAGTCATGGCAGAGAGGAAGAAGCGGAGGAGCTAACACCTTTAGCTCCACGCGGGCAGAATTTCCTCTCTGAAGAACTGTACAAAGTTTATGAAAAGCTGTACAAATGTTCTCTTGTTACATCTGCAGTCACTCAGATACTCAAACAGCACCCATCTCTACTGTCAAAGTAACAAATACGGTGTATTTTGGATTCATTGATTGCTTTCCTCTCCTGTTTTGCTGCATGTTTCCCCTCCCTGTAAAAGATATAAGTCACGTCACACACACACGTCCATCGTTACGTCAGAACGACGTCAGGGAGGATTGTCGTGGATGAACCGAGGCGGGACAAACTCCGCCTTCGCACTGACGCTTTTGCTATTGTTATAAAACCTGAGGAACTTGATTAAGATATTTGGAGACAGCGGAGGCGCGGAGAGGGAGACGGGAGAGGGGAGGGACGTCCTGGCTGATGAGAGAAGCAGGCGTTAAGGCCGGAGGATCCCACACACGCTGCACAGACGCAGAGGCTTTACATTGTCGTGAGGAATCTCAAGTCAACAAACCGGGCGAGGAGAGAGAAGTGAGAGGGAGACCCAACAAAGACTTCAGTCTGTCTCTATAACTGCCTGAGAGATTCAAACACTGCAGTCTTCATGCACCCCCCCCCCCCCCCCACACACACACACACACACACACACACACACACATACTATTCATGCTGTTCTATATATAGAAAATATTCACCTCTAACAAGAGCATCTTAGTCCTGCTGCTTCACACAGCCTGGCCTCTGTGTGCTGCAGGTACGAGGGGGAGCGCAGGGCTTCGCATTGAACACATGGAGGCCGATTATAGCTGTGCACCGTATCACACATATCAACATGGATACGGGCGCTTTTTATTATTAAACGCAGCTAATAGGAAGGACATTTGTTGGGTCATCTATCCACGCTGACCTCCACCCTACACTGACTTTGTATCTGTATTATAACTGTCTCA
Organism: Echiichthys vipera; assembly: GCF_963691815.1. NCBI lineage: Eukaryota > Metazoa > Chordata > Actinopteri > Perciformes > Trachinidae > Echiichthys > Echiichthys vipera. The sequence continues at coordinate 4,305,700 of NC_139845.1, forward strand.
TCATCGTTCCTTTGGCTGCAGAGAGTCAGAATTACTACGGTGCTAAAGGGATTTTGTCACTTTAACGTATGAGTTTTTGTTGTTTTGGGAGTTTCTATCAATTAAACTAAGGTTCAAATATGTTTAAAATGATCTAATATTTCCCCAAAAACAACATATAGGAGAGAAAAGTCAGAAAGACAAATAAATATGTGTATCAGAAGCGTGTTTATCTCCTCTTTCCAACACGCGATCACGTGCGATTTCAAGCTGGACGCCGCAAAAATCTCGCTTCACACAACATCGCTTCATCGCGCGGGTTTAAAATATCGAACGTTTCAGGCAAATTCGCGTGACGCTGTGTCGCGACAGCCAATCGGCGCTGAGATTCTCCCGCCGGCACTGTCGTGTGGGCGCACGGATGTGAAGGAGAGGAGGATCGCGGCGGTCTGCAGGCACCTAGAGCAACTGAAGCGATGATCCAAATACCAGCGATGCCACTCTGCTACTTCCGATTAAATCGCAGCCATCGTGTCCGGTCTGAACGCACCTTGAAGCACAGATCGAGTCAACTCAAATTTCCAACTTTCACGCCCCTCGGCCTCTACCACCGAGCTCCTCTGCTCCCTCTCATCGAGTGCTCGTCAGTGCGCGTGCACCAGATTCCACCACCAGAACTTTAAAGCAGTTTTTAGTGTTTGAATTGTTCCGTAGTGACTGCACTTTGTAGGGTTGTCAGAGCGCTAAGACCGACCCGGTAAATTAATACCGCCAATGTGATTGCTCATTTGGGTTTTGTATCATTAAAGCCTCGTTCCCACTGGACAATCAAACCCACTGAAGCCCTTTACACACCAGCGCACGTGATGCTTGAGAAATGCATCTTAGATTATGCAAAAATACCAAATATTCTCCATTTACAGCTTCTCAAATGTGAGTTTATGCTGCTTTTCTCTGTTGTATATGATCAAAAAGTGAATTAAAGTGAATATATTTGAGGTTTCGGTCGATTTGAAGTCACCATTTAGGAGTCTGTGAACTTATTATGACCATTTCTTACTAATTTTCTGACATTTTATTGATTTAATTCCGATTTAGCTGCAGGACAAAGGTGAATGCATCATTAAAGCCTCTTTCCCACTGGACAAACAAACCCACACACCAGCGCACGTGATGAATAAACCACAGGGAAATCCAAACTGTTGTGATGCAAATGAGTTAAATAAAAGGTTTGAATGTTGCAGAAGTTTATCTGTGAAGGAATCAAGTGAACGTGAAGCTGCAGGAACAGGAATCGCGGCCTCGGGACTCGTTTAGAAAGGGCCGACGTTCACGGCTTCAACAACACAAGTCTTTACCTGTCTGCAGGTCTTCCTAGAGGAGCGTGTGTGTGTGTGCGTGTGTGTGTGCGTGTGTGTGTGTGTGTGTGTGTGTGTGTGTGTGTGTGTGTGTGTGTGTGTGTGTGTGTGTGTGTGTGTGTGTGTGTGTGTGTGTGTGTGTGTGTGTGTGTAAGATCCCCGTCCTGCACGCCAGCTGGATTCTTCCCCGTTAACCCAAACGCTCCCTGCTGTCATCTGCACACACACACAGTCTCACTCTCTCCACACACTCAGAGTTACATAACTGAGGGCGAAAGGCCATTTTAAAGCACTGAGGAGCTGCTTTGTGTGCGTTTAGACTCTATTCTGCTAATTACTGCTCATCAAAAGTCATTATTTCTGACATTTCACTGACATTTGAGGTAACAGATTAAAAATACTCCTGATCCCGGTGTGAGTTCAAGTGGGTTCACGGCTTTATTTCAATGCATTTGTGCAAAAAATACCAAATATTCTCCTTTTGCAGCTTCTCAAATGTGACTTTGTGCTGCTTTTCTCTGTTTTATGTGATAAAAAAAGTAAATATACTGAAAATATTTGGGGTTTTGACTCTTTGACACCTATTTGAAGACATCATCTTGGATTTTTTACACTGTTTTTATGACATTTTATGAATTAAATGATGACATTTAGACGACTAAACTGAGTTCAGGTGCATATCTATGATTTATTGTTTGCATTATAAGTTTGTGTGTCTGTCATTCTGAATGCTTTGTTACTTTATTGTTAAAAGAGGCTCGAGAAAAGCGTCTTTACTCCAATTCATTTGTGCAAAAACACCAAATATTCTCCATTTCCAGCTTCTCAAAAGTGCTTTTCTCTGTTTTATATGATGAAAAAGTGAATTAAAGTAAATATATTTGAGGTTTTGGTCGATTTTCTCTGTTTTCAATGATCAAAAAGTAGATTATAGTGAATATATTTGATGTTTTTGTCGATTTTATCTGTTTTATATGATCAAAAAGTGAATTAAAGTGAATATATTTGATGTTTTGGTCGATTTTCTCTGTTTTATATGATCAAAAAGTGAATTAAAGTGAATATATTTGATGTTTTGGTCGATTTTCTCTGTTTTATATGATCAAAAAGTAAATTAAAGTGAATATATTTGATGTTTTGGTCGATTTTCTCTGTTTTATATGATCAAAAAGTAAATTAAAGTGAATATATTTAAGGTTTTGCTCACTTTGAAGTCATTATTTTTGGACTCTATTAACTTTTTATGACTATTTCTTACTATTTTATTAACATTTTATTGATTAAATGATGATTTAGTTGCAGCAAAATCTGAATAATTTGTCACAAAGTTCAGAAAAAAGGAATATTAAAGGAAAAGGAGGCTGAGAAGTTCAGCAGTGCATCCTGGACCTCAAGGCTCAAGTTGTGAATGGAGAGCTGGGTACCACACACACACACACACACACACACACACACAGAGACAGAGACAGACACACACACACACACACACACACACACACACACACACACACACACACACACACACACGCGCGCGCACACGCACACACACACACACACACACACACACACACACACACACACACACACACACACACACACACACAGATAAAGCAGTGATAAATAACTCACATTAGTGTAGAGCACACAGTCGATCTCCCCGGCCTCGGACAGCTCGCTCAGGTTCCGGTCCCAGTGCAGAAACGGTTCGGTACCGTCCAGGATCTCCATGGTTCCGTCCACACCGACTCGCTCCCGGACGCTTTCTTCTTGTTTCTGCGGCGGAAAACGACGCGCAAACAGCGGCGGAGGTTTTTTACGCAGCGCAGTCAGAGACGCACAACTGGAAACCAAACTCCAAACAAACTCCAACTCCGGCAACAAAGTTCCCAACAACTCATCAAAGAGGAGAAATTTAAAAACGACCAAAAGCGCGTCCGGTTGGTCGAACCTTTAGGAATAAATGTTTATTATAAGAGAAAGTTGAAGAGAAGTGTTGTTGTTGTTGTTGTTGTTCATCATCTCTGGTTCTGCGTCCACACTCAGCCTCTCTTCCCTTTTCTTTCCTCCTCCTCTTCAGCCCAGACACACAGGAATGCATGGGCGGAGCCACCGGGGAATTAAGAAAATAAAATACAAAGAAATTCAATTAATCGATTAATCAATCAAAGCGACCAAGGTTTAAATGTAATATAAGGTGTTGGATGTTAAATGTAGGGTTTGAAATGTGCAGTGGATGTTTTTATTTTTATTTCCAGCTGTTTATGACGCCAGAGTCAAATACCTAAGTTAACAAAGCAGTGTTTCCGGTTATGACTTTCAAAATAAAGCTAACAATACGCATTCAAGCAACTGTGATTCAGTTTTATAGAAGATATAGTTTTTTAAAAAGGCTTTAAAATATCCAGCTAATTTAAATTTGACTAATCTCAACTGTAACTTTCTTGAGCATTTGTTTCATTATATATATTATATAAATACTATATTATATATATTATACTACAATTATAGAATATATTTGATATGAACATAAGTAATACATTTTATTTATAGAAAATTATTGATTTGGATATATATACTATATATATATATATATATATATATATATATATATATATATATATATATATATATATATATATTATAAGTAAGTACTAATAAGTACTAAATAAGTACTAATAAATGGAAATGTTAATAATTATCATGAATAAGGAAGTTGAATTAAAATGAGTGATGGTGGGGTGGGATTAGATAAGTGCAAACTTCTTCCCACTCCTTTTTGATGCTTTTCTTTTCAACAAATGTTTGTCATTCATGTATTTAATTATTATGTCTATTTTGTTTAACAAACATTTTTTTTATTAAGCTTTTGAAAAGATCAATTGTAGAGCCACCATATGTATTAAACATGTTTTGAGTTTATGTTGACTGTTGTGTAATGTATTGTTGAGGCATGTTTTTGAGGCATGTTGTACTTTTGTTATTTGTACTTATTCATATTTTATAAACCAGTGAATGTGAATTATGAAATTGCAAAGAGCCCAGGAAGAGCAGCAACTGTGTAAGACAGAAGATGATGGGGATCTTAACAAATAAACAAACTCTTTAGTCACATATCTGTATAAATAAATGTATATATCAAATTATAAAGTAATTCCTTTTTAAAGGACAATTTGTTTTTTATATTTAGTAGAAAAATTAGTAATTTGCATCATTGTTTTATTTATTATTTTTTAAATAATTTATTTGAGAATTGTTTTTTATTTTGAAATCTGCTTCACCCACTTCCTTTAAACTGAATCCACAGGTTTCTCCGATAACTCCCAGCCCCGCCCACCTCAGGCTGTCCGACCAATCAGATGACTCCTTTATTTAAAGCCCGTTCAGCTCTGCCTCCTGAGCCTTTAAATGACAAACGACGCAGCCAATCAGAAGAGAGGTCGAGAATTCTTGGGACCAATCGCTTTCGGCCAAGAATACCTTTGCTTTAAGCCCGCCCCCGTTGTCACGGAAACAGCCAATCAACGTTCAGTGGTGAAAACATGAGAATGGAATAACTTATAATATATACATGTAATTCACATTTAAGTACATTTAAACACGTTTTTATGCAAATATCTCTTATTAATTTTCTTTAAATTCTTTCTGATTTATGTTTTTACATTTCTGAGTTTGAAAAAACGTATAATATACACATTTAATTCACATTTAAGTACATATGTTATGTAATATCTCATTAAGTTTCATTAAATTATAAATTTTTTATATTTCTGAGTTTGAAATAACTTATACTTTTAATTCACATTTATAAACGTTTGTATGCAAATCTCTCATTCATTTTCATTAAATTATTTCTTTACATTTCTGATTTTGAAAGAACATATTTATATATTTAATTCACATTTAAGCATATTAATATATATTTATGCAAATATCTCAAATTTTCTTTTAATTATTCCTGTTTCATTTGAAATAACTTAGAATATATAAATGTAATTCACATTTAAATACATTTCTATGCAAATATCTCATTAATTTTCTTTAAAATATTTCTGTTTTAGTTGAAATAACTTGTGATTATAAATGTAATTCAGATTTAACCACATTAACATGCGTTTTTGGGCAAATATCTCTCAAATTTTCTTTAAATTATTTTAGATTTTCTTTTTCTTCCATTTCTGAGTTTGTTTTTAATGGTCACTTGTAACTTCCTCCTCTATAAAGATGCTTTGCAAGAGAATTAAAGAACAGTTGTTAGTTGTTATGAACACAGGAGAGTTAAACCAAACATACCTTGACTTTAGAAGATGAACCCAAAGATGAAGACATAAATAATGCAGGAAAAAAAGGATTATTTTAGCGATAATGTGACAGAAGAAGAAGGTTAATGACCTGAAACCCACCGGTGTTACTGCCCAGGAAGGAAATGAAGAACTGATCAGAGAGATAACAACTGACGAAAGTGACACAGCAGGAAACAGGAGAAGACAAACCTAACAAAAACATCAAATACATACTTTAATGTTCTGGTGTTACTGTGCACACTCCAGGAATGTGAACAGGAAATCAAACTGCAGGAGGATCAGGAAGATACTGAGAGTTTGATTGCATGCATGTCCTCTAAAATTTGCATTTTCGTTTTCACCCTCGAGTTTTTCAGGAATCCGCAGACTTCCCCGCCGCGGTCGAACCTGTATCCAGAAGATTTGCATGAAGAGAAGTGCTGATGTTTAACACACAGAGAGGAAGACGAGTCAGTACAAAATGAAAACCTCGTCTTTTTTTAATTGGTTTAAAGAACAAACCTGGTGATGATCTGTATTTTTATCACTATCAAATCCCAGGAAATCAAATAAAAGGATAGTTTTTGAGAAGCAGGAGACGACTGACAACGTATTTTAGACACTTCAGTGTACGCTGTATTTATAGTATTTTCACAGCTGTTTAATTTTACACGGTGGGAAACTAAAGTCGTTCTTTGCTCTCGTCAAAGCCACCAGACCCCATTGACTACAACAGTCATTTTACCTCACAGAACGCATGAGTTCATGCCTTGATTCAGACACATCAACGCTCTCTTGCACCTCTTGGGACCTTCCTAATCTCTATTCAAGCCTTTATTATATAGGACAGACAGGAGGTGGGGTGGGGGGCATGCAGCAAAGGGACACAGGTCAGAGTCCAACCCGCGGTCTGGAGGACCTTCAGTGTCTTTATATGTGGCGACTGCTCTAACCGCTCAGCCACCGGCCGCCCCAAGCAATATTTCACTCTCAGATCAGTCTGGTGGGGCGGCACGGTGGTTTAGTGGTTAGCACTGTCGTCCCAGCAAGAGGGCTGCTTGTTCGATCCCAGCTGGTTATTAAATGTGTGGAACAAGCTGTAAAAGATGCTCCTAACAGCAAAATGAGCAACATTTTTCTTTCACTAACGGACTTTGTTTAACAATTAAGGCCCTGTTCAGCTCCAGGTCAGCAACACATCGCTCGTGCTGCAAAGCTCTGCATTTATAAAAAGAAAAAGCTCTTTAACCCCTCAAGTTCTCTCCCAACAGCCGTCCCTGTTAGTTAAGTTTGTGTTATTGTGTGATTTTGGTGTTTTTAAAGGGTGAGGAACTAACAAAACTAACAGATCGAGGCAGCGATCGACCAGAAACTCCTGTGTTCGGTGCGTTAAAATCACTGTTTTCGTCAATGGAGTCTGACGGCTTTGACGAGAGCACAGAGCGGCTTCAGTTCCCCATCTAAAAAGGCAAAATAAAGCTGTTAAAATATCCTAAATATAGCGTACACTTCAACATATATTGATATTTTTTTGGTGGCTGTACATTTCTTATCTTCTGTGTCCGCCCTCCTGTCTGCTTCTCCAAAACGGCGGCGTGTCGACCGCCATCTTCACGTCAAAATATCAGAACTATCCCTTAAATCTGCAGCTGCAAATCATTCCTAACAAACATATTATAAAAGGCCTTGACGGGGAGGTTGGGGCACATATGTACAGTCTTCCTCACCAAGAAACAATCACTGATTTATTGAGTTTATTAAAAAAAAGTAGTTAAACTGACGCAAAGTCGATGATCCTCAACAGGAGTGAGAGCGGCTCTGAACAGAGCTACAACGTCTTCAAACACTGTAAACTGTATTTTACAAACACAAAAAGGGCTTAAACTGTATTTTTGTAACAGTAGCAAAGTCACGGTCATGTACATTTATACTAAACAAGTGCTGCTTCTCTTTATGGTCTGCAGGACGGACCGCAGCGAATGTGACCAGTGTGTCACAGCATAATGTGTCCCCCCCTTTTCTCTTTGGGGGTGAGTCAGTTCCTTTACTTGGTGGCGTTCAGGTCCTCGAAAGTTCAAAAAGAAGAAGTTGTTGTTGTTGTTGTTGTTGTTGCTTCAGACTCTCTCTCGGATGTTGTCGCTCAGGAAGATGATGTTGTCTGGAAAAAAGGGAATTAAATTATTAAAACAAACGAACCTGACACCAGAAGAATCTCTCCGACACTGAAACCACCTGAAGTCTTTACGTTAATCTGGCAGCATTCAAAGCAGGCTTGTGTCACATTGATGTTGCTAGGGGCAACCACCCCGACTTCAGACGTGAGAAATGATTCGCAACGAGTTGAAACTTGCAACGTTCACGTGTACAACGCTCTGAAATCTGCCTGTTAAGACCAAGGAGACGAGACAAGACAGTGCATCATCTCCATAGCAACGCCTCTCTGTGCGTCCGTTCTAAACTCCGACTTTTCAGGCTTTTTTTCGTAGTTGGATATAATTTGTAGTATTATTAAATATAAACAAGGACAGAGACATGGGATACTCGCTACAGCTGCGTTTATATAGAGATGAAACAGAGATTCACTGCTTTGTTCTGGATTACTGTGCTCGCTCTCCGCGCTCGCTCTGCCCTCTATCTCTCCCTCCCCCTCTGAGCCTCCGTCCATAACGGCCTTTTCAACCAGCTGACAGTTTCTGAGTGACTTGACCGGTGTTGAAACAGGTGACGTGCGTTACGTTCTCAAACGAGCTGCTGGAGATTTGACAAACTGAATCTCTGGTGACGACATCAGCCGTTAAGATTCACAACGAGGCGGCTCAGTTCACGCCGCTGCAACTTTCACTTGCGACGTTCGAAAACGGTTGCGTAGCGAATCTTTGGTCTGAACTGAGCCTTAAAGTGTAAATCATCCCATGGTCTTTTCGGCACTTACGTACATCAAATAATCCATCAAGACAGCTTCCTTTGTGTCTTCTATTAACTTATCTGGTAGAGTCGCTAACAGCTGGACGTGGCTAACAGTGATTAGCTCGGGGCAGCACGGTGAAGGCATTCAAAGGTCTTTTTTAACCACTAATGCTGCTGAAAATAACAGCAAACCTCTGCAGCAGCATGAGAAGAGTCCCTACACACAAAACAAAGCACCAATGGGCTCCTTCCTTTGGGATTGACTTTGATAATCCACTTGAATGGACTTTACTATGAGAGGAGCTGGTACAGGGGCCAGTAGGTGAGTCTTTAAAACACTCTTTTAACAAACTCTGGCTTCACTAACTACGTTGTTGCTGCTGCGTTTCATGTGTCGTGTGGGACAGAAGCTCCTGTGTGTTTGTTCGTCTGACCTGCGATGATGGTGGTGGCCTGGCGTCTCACTTGGTTCTTGTCCACATATTCCCCGTAGTCCAGTTTCCCCTCCACGAGAACCCTCGAGCTGAAACAGAGGGAGACCATGAAGGTTACTCGGATGTTTCAGGAACATACAGATGGACAGGAGCAAGAGTGTATTTAAAGTGTGTCACCACAGGACTTCTTTGTGTAGCTGAACTAAAGCTGCTGTTCTTCACGGAAACGGAACAAAACCACATTTAGGAGCCTTTAAGATGCTGAAAATAGAAATTTCACTACAGAGAATCACTTTCAGAGACGCCAACCACAAAACCAAAACACGCCAGAGAGCTTTCCTTCACTGCTGTATATATATGAACTGATATAAAAGTGGACATTATTACACTGTCCTTTTGGAAAGAGGTTTAAAAGAACAATAGAAAAGATCCCAGATAGGTATTATTTTCAGATTATACTCAAAAGACCGCAAGTATGTCAAAAGATGTCTCGCTGAAAGAGACGAGAGACGAGTGTGACTTTGACAAATGTTAATAACTTCCTCTTGAAGGGATACTTCACCATTTGCATTAAGGCGCCTTCACGTGATCAGCTTTTTGCGCTGGGCTCACCGCGAGGTTGGGCGCAGAGACCCAGTAATCGGCTAAATCACCGTTAGCATTAAAACAACCGTGCGTAAACTGCCTCTTCACAAACCTGCTGTGATGCTGATAAACCTCCATCTTTACGTTTTCTTCCAAGGTCCTGATACGACCTTAACGTAGCGTTAAATAGTTTGTGAAACTCAGACACGAACATTTTCCTCCCTCTTTCTAACCAGCTTGATGTTGCTTTTTGGTTGCCTAGGAAACATAAACGTCACACTGACGGCTTCTATCTCATTGGTTGAGCTTTTGAAAGGTCAGAGGCATCAAGGTCAAACTTTGAGCTCAGCGGCAGAGAGGCTAATCCATCCATCCTAGTCGACTATACGGATATGACCAACTTTCAATACGGATTAAAGTATTCCTTAAAGAAACTGTGACTTATGTAAAGGAAGGGAAATGTTTGAGAAGGTCTGGATCCAACAGAGGACTCAATGACGTACTTAATTTAACATACGTTTATGATTTACACACATACAAAAGATGGTTTTGTGTCTGAGGAGATGTCCTGCTTTGGTTGAGGGGGGAACCACGTGTTTGTTTGTTGTTGTTTATGTATAAACACATGATTTTATAAGATTTACAGAGTAAAATCTGATAAATACTAGTTCATTAAATACTCAAGTGTATTGGACGTGTGAGTCGTACCCTTTCTTGACGTACTGGTAGGCCACGTCCCTCAAACCGGGTTTGAACACCGACACTCGGTGCCACGTCGTCTTCTGACTGATGTCACCTGAAGACACAAAAACATCAGCACGTAAATAAACACTCCTCCTCTGGACAACGCGCGCCACTTTAACGCAGAGCTCTAACGGCGTCTAGTTTCCAAAAAACAAAACAATAAGTGTAGCGCACAGAGTTTAACGTAATGTGCCGCACAAGAGCGAGTTTTTCTGCATTTCTAACAGAAAAGGACACGACGCTGTACCTGTCGTGGTCATCTCTCTCTCTCCAGATCGCCACATTTCATTGGTCGCTATGGAGAAGATGGTTACCGGGTTACGACCCTCCACTTGTCTCATCACCGGGTCCTGCCCCACTCGGCCCAACAGCTGCACGCGGTTTATCGCTGGAATAAAAGACACATCATTATATTAAAGTTGAATAAAGAGTGATGAGCAATGAGCGAGGGGAGGACGTTCAGGGTTCGCACTCTTTTCAAGAACTCATTTTCAAGGAGTTTTTCTTGAAAACACGAGAAAGTACTGAACGTACATGAGCATCTGAGGGTCTAAAATAAAATAAATTAGTATTTTCCGGGACAACGCAGATTATTTCCAGGATATTTAAAGGATTTAAATCATTTCTCAGGTCTTTTAATATCCAGGGGCCTCGTTTCTACGGGTAACTGCGCACAAAAGCCTTGCTGGGCGGGTTAAATAAAAAAAATAAAAAAAGTTTACTCACATCTCTCCAGGATGAGGCTGGCGTCCGTGCTGCTGCATCTCACCGCCTGTCTGAAGAGCTGTGGACGGACGAGATCACATATTTACGTTAAGAAGCCGCAACAGTGCAGAGCGTGCGTGCATCTCCCTCACACTCATATTGAGGGTTTTCTTTCAGCACACAATATGATAAATAACTGAGAATTTCCATTCAGGGCTTAAAAAGTCTGATCAATAAAAACATCAACATCATTAACTCTCACGCTAAGAGAGCTCAAGGTTGTCGTTCTGTACCTGGATGAAAATTAAAGTATCTCCAGAACAACAAACGTGGTCTAGAAATACTAATTTACTGCTCACCTGTGCTGAGGCGCTTCTCAGCATCTTGTCTGTTCTGCAGCGAGGACGTTTATGTGTCTGAACTGAACGACAAAAGGGAATAAAACCACATGTAAAAACGCCGTCACAGAGCATTCAGTAGGGCTGCACGATAAATATACTCAACAAAAACATAAACGCACAAACTCCAAAGGTGAACAAAACCAGGATATTGTGACATTTACTCAGATTCTTGATGCATTTGTTTGTGGGATGATTTGTTTCGCTTAAACCCAGGAGTCCAGCGTCTCTTGTCCGCTCCTTTTGACTACAACCTCAGAGTATTTCAACTCACAGGAGTCACAGAGCACGGCAGAGCTCCATTTGTTTCTTTATTTTGAATATTTAAAATGTCTTCTTCAGTTCTAGTGTTAAATACTATTTAGAAATAAACATTTATTGATGTTTAAAAGGGTGCACTTGCTTAATTATGACATCATATCAGTTGAAAATGGACTCAAAATGTCATTATCACTTCACGTAATAACTTCTGGGACAATTTACCACCCAGCTCAATGTGTTATAGTGTCAGGCCTAGTGGTAAACTACATATTTATATTTAAATTAGATGTTATTGTCCTGTAAACAACCAACATGATGTTTGGAGATGAATATAACTCGACTAATATACAAATCACCAACTGTTTTTATAGTCTTTTGATCATCAAAGGTTATTTTTCATGCAAAAATGTCAGAAAATGCTGTTTTCAGTCTTTCAAATATGGAGATTTTATTTCCTCTGTTATATTATTTAAGCCATCATCATGTAACATAACATTTAAAGACGTTTATTCAAACTAAACACTAAAATCCAAGTGTTTTTAAAGGATTTCCAGCAGCTGTGAGGACCCTGAGCATGAGACAGACACGCTGCAGACGTGGACTCAAAGTCACAGCAGCAGCTTCTGTTGTCTCGCGCCAACAGGATGTAAAACACCAGGAAACTCCTCTTTAAAATCACCGTGTTGTTGTTTACATGTGTCAGCGGAGGAGCGGTGGATAAACTAATGTGTGTTTCCAGAAAATAAAGAGTCAACATGCGCTGAAAGAAGGTCAAAACTTGTTAAAACTCACCGGTTTGGAAGAAGGGACTTCGGTAACCTCACGCTGCTTCCGGTCCGTCTCCAACACCGCTCCGACAAGCGACCGGAAGTTGAGAAAGTTCCGCTTCGTAACTTCTTTCTATTTTTATTTTTATTTTGTTTTAATATTATTTCGCGATCAAAAAGACATAACAAAACGAGATAATAATATTTAAATATAAATAAAATTTAAAATAAAATTAACTGACTTGTATTTGTTGTTGTTGATTATGATTATCTTTGTTTTTTGTTTTTTATTGCACAATTAAAAAGGCATACATAATATTTAAGATAATATGAGTTATATACAATATACAATATAAACAACCGAGCGAGTGAAATCATTAAAATATAAGATACAGCTAAATGATAATAAATGAATGAAATACAAGACCAAACTGAAAAATAATAAATAGATAAAATACAAGACAAACTTAAATAATAATAAATTAATAAAAAACAAGACAAAACAAAATAATACATACATAAAATACTAGACACAACTAATAAATAATAAATAAAATACAAGACACAACAAAAAAAATAGTAAATGAATAGAATACTAGACAAAACTAAATAATACTTAATGAAGTTACATTGAAATCAGCAGGACATAAGGTACATAGATATTCATACAGATGTTTGGCTTTTGCAATTTTACGGCATTTGGCTTATTTTTTGTATATTTTCAACTCACCTATACATTTCAAATTAGGAATTGCTATTAAGAAATGACATTTGTGTATAAATTATTTAGTCAAAATTCGCGTCGTTACTTCACATTTCAAATATAACATTTAAAGTTTTTAATTTTTTTTATATAATATATAATTATTTAATTAATGTCACTACTAAATCGTTAATTCCAACTGCCAACAAAATCTTTTGGCGCCATCTTGTGGAGGCTTTTAGCTTCCGTCCTTAATTTTTTTTTAAATCGATATAAACATTACTTTTCTTACATGTTCCAGACATATACACAATTTAGAAAAAATTAAATATAGAAACTATAATGAAATAAATTATAATTCACAAAGAAAGTAAAAAATAAAATAAAATAAAATAAACCGGAAGAAGGACGTTAACGGTTACCTGGCAACGAGAAAGAAGCTACAACGGTCACCGTTTGCCAACTGACGCCTGGAAAGAAACTAAATTTAAAAACTAATGTAAGTAAACTATTATCAGTATTGTTAATAACGTATTATTTGTTCTAAAGTGAGTGTATGTGACGGTGGGATTTAATCAATTGAAGTTATATTTATATAATTTAAAAAAGCAGACGTTATAGAGCCTAACGTGTCGTCTTTGTACCAACACGCACCAAACTCCATTCAGGAAAGTTGTATTTTCAATAATCACTGCTTATATCTTAATAAACTACACTATTTATTTATAGTTTTAGATATTCTACAATTGTAAGTGTCAATTTTTTAGTTCGGCATACACGTAATACATCAGGCAACACTTATTTCTTAAAAAATGTCACTTTTTATGTCAATCAAGCCAGTTTTTCACTGTCAAAATCAAAATCAAGGTCAAATTCAAGCTCTTTTAAGCTCTTTTAAGACCAATTACAAGCTTTTCCAGCACATTTGGGCTGTGATAAATTACACATTTCTACGAATACACATTGAAATGATTATTTAATTGTTTTTTATCTCATTAAAAGAGGTGTTAATGTGCTATAAACAACTAAAATTGTGTTTCATACACCAGAAGGATTAGAAATTTAATTAAATTTCTATTCTTTAGCTATTTGTAGTGAAAGAAATGCAATGCGGATATAATCTCAAGTATTTAACTATGTATATAATGAGTAGTATCATTAACAGTGCTGTGTTAAATCAGCTATGTGCTGGTTAAATGTTTGCATATATTAAAGTTTTCTTTTTTGTATTTGTATCATTGAGTTCGTGTTTAAAACAGTTCTGTAAAATGTCTTTTGTAATAAAGATTTATTTATTTCTCTCAAACAAAATTAATGGTAATGAACAAAAACATTGGTATAAGCTAAATTGGCCAAATTGTTATTTTAATCTAAGAGCAGCGCAAACTCCAAATTGATGACACAGTTTTGAATCAAAACACCTGTAAAGAAATGTTATAAAATAAACTTAAAGACCTTCATAAAAGTGAGGATTTAAAGCAGGACTCTTGTATTAGACTGCATTAGTTTTGGTTAAGTGTAACTAATAATCTGAGTCCAATTCTAGCACTTTCCAAGCATTTCATGGTGCATTTTTGTGCTTTTCCAGCACCTTACATCTGTGATAAACTACATATTTATATACAGTAAAATACTTAGTATTCAGTAAACGTATTATTGCACTTCATCACATTAAATTCAGGGTTCCTACACATTTTCCAAGGTCAAAGGTTTTTAGATTACTTTTAATTGATTAATAAATCTAAAGCCAGGGGCACGGTATGGACGGACAGTGTGAGTGCGCCCTTAGAAACTGCTTTTTCTGTGACATCTTTCAGCATCACCACCATGTCCTTCATGACTGACAACAACTCCAAACCAAAGTCCATGTGCAGAGCCAAAGGATGGACAGCAGAGGTGGAGAACCTGTTCAGATACCAGCAGGCCGGCTACAGAGACGAAGTGGAGTACATACAAGTCAAACAAGGGGCCTTGGTAAATATTCTGCACATTTTCTTTATCAAACAGTTCTTCTTAGGGAATGCGTGGTAATGACGGACAGGCATCGGTGAGTGTGTGTCTGCAAAACAAGAATAACTATGTTGCTGTTATAGAGCCTGTGAATGTTCTCATGTGTCCAGGTCGTCCTTATCCCCAAATTCAGCCCCTCCCCCTGACCCCCCCCCCCCCCCCACTGCTCTTCATTTGGGTCTCTGTAAAGCGCTATACAAATTAAATGAATCATTATTATTATAAAGCAATTTCAGTCAAAAGCAACTGGACTTGGTTATTTGTCTAGGAAAAGATACCAGCAGGACAACAACCCCAAAGTAATTTCAGTCAAAAGCAACTGGACTTGGTATTATAATGTTTTTAAATCGTCCTGTGGTAAATTTATTCATAAACCAGGCGTCTGAGAATGAGGATTAGAGTTTGAGACACCAGCAGCAAACTTATATCCGTGTTATTGGTGGAGAACAGACCTGCTGTGTTTATTCCACGGCGTCTAAAACAATAATAAAAAAGGATCTCCGGTAAAATTTGACTTTATTATAAACTGAATCCCTTCTGTTTCTTTGTGTCTCAGATCGACAAATGGCCCGAGTCCGGCTTTGTGAAGAAGCTCCAGCGTCGAGACAACACGTTTTACTACTACAGCAGGAAAAGGGAATGTGAGGACCGTGACGTCAACAAAGTCAAAGTTTATGCGTACTGAGGTGCTCCGGACTCTGTGTATTCATCGTTTATATCGTGATAATAGAACAGGATCCTGTCCACACACACTCCCAGACACACACACACACACGCTCTGAAAGATACATATTTAACATTAAAAACAAGTTTTAGTGCAAGTATGTTGTTTGTTTACGACAAAGTTTTGAAGTAAATACCTGTAAAACAAAAACGTTTAAATCACATTGAAGAAGGAGAAGAATGCTCCTTGTTTTTCCATTAAAACCTTTTTTAACCTCTAATAAGAGTTGTTTTGTGGACGCACAGAGTTTGATTATGTTTCTCTTGCATGCTTTAGCTAAAGGAATAGTTCACATAAAAGTATTTACCGTCTTTTTCCGCACTCTAAGTTGCACCTAAAAACCTTCACATGTCTCAAAAGCCGACAGTGCTCCTTATAATCCGGTGCTCCTTATAAATGGACCAATATTGAGCAACGACAGGTCTCCAACTACGTTGAGCAGCCGCCGACTCTATTTTCCCCCGTAGAAGAAGTAACGCGCGGTGCATGTTGAGATGTACGACTGCGTGAAGCGTGCCGTTTCATTTCCATGTGTGTGTTTGTGTAAAGAGCCCAAAATGGCTCCTATTAAGAGACACGCTTACGACGCAGAGTTTACACTCAAGGCCATTAGTCACGCAGTAGAACACGGGAATAGAGCAGCAGCCAGAGAGTTTAACATGAACCCATCAATGGTGCCGAAGTGGAGGAAGCAACAAGACGACCTCCCCTGACTGTTTAGTTGACGTTCCCTTTAGCGCAGCTTCATCTAATGGATGCAGAACGTAACCCCAGCCTCCACTGTAGCGTCTGTTCTATGCGCCTTATAACGCGGTGCACCTTATATATGAAAAAAGTTTCAAAATAATACATTCACTGAAGATACGCCTTATATATGAAAAAAGTTTCAAAATAAGACATTCACTGAAGGTGCGCCTTATAATGTGCTGCGCCTTATAGTGCGGAGAATACGGGAAACCTCCTAAATGATATGAATTCTGTGGTTTCAGTTGTATTTAACCAGTTAAAACAAACAGGCCTCAGGTTGTGTAATGTTCCAGCAGCACTGAACAAACTAAACCGTAATGAGATCCGTTTTGTGAGTTTAGAGTTTTAGTTTTAATTACATCAATGAAGTAACTTTACCAAATTCAGCTCTGTGGTTTAATGAGGAGAGATTTCACGCTCACTATCCGCAACATTCACTCAACATGTTTAAAAAGTGTGACTGAGGTTTTCTTTTGCTGGATCAAACGCTCGGCTCGTCACACTCTGCTCATGTGACGGTAACATGAGGGGGGAGATTACGTATGGACTGCACTGACTCTCACATCTGAGGCTTTTTTCTCCCCCCACATCGAGGACGTATCACTTTATTTAGCGGCTGGGAAAAGAAATCTACGTTTCTTATCTCGCCATTAGACAGAAAGTTCCCCACGTGGTGCTACAGGGAGCAGAGGACACAGCAGGCCGGGTGAGTAATGCAAAATTACACTTGTATTATAATCATAACGTCATGAGGTGACATTCATACTTTGCTTTTTTAAATGCCAGTCCCTTTTCCATTCTTATAAAACGTCTGTTAATGATCATTTAAAGAGGGTTTCAGTCACAGATCACGGTCAAACATTCAGAACTGTGATGATTTAATGTCTTACTTTAAACTTTAAGTGCTTTAAATGCACTAAAAGTGACTCAAACTGGACTTAATCTGTTTGTTTTTCAGCTGTTTTAACTAAAACAAACTTAAATCTTAAAAACAAATACAATAAGATGTCCCGCTGCTACACTTTGATCAGACTTTAGACAATTGAATTTACTCCTGCACAGCACAAACGGACGGTGTTCACAAAGGTACAGGGAAGAAGAGGGGTACGACAAACACTAAGGGTCTCACATTTTGCCATACTTGTCATTTATTTATTTATACACAAGTGGTTATTGTGTTTGTTTGTTGGTTATTGTTAAACAGGAAACACAGGAAGTAAGAAAACCTATAGTATAGGTAAAAAGTGGAGAAGGGGAAGGAATTAACCAGCTAATGCTTCTTCCTGCTCCTTTTCAAACATACAAAGGGTTTTAATGACTCGTGCTTCAAGTGTCATTTATTTATTTTCATATGTTTGAAATAAAGCATTCATTCATTCATTCATTCATTCATTTATAAAGCTGAAAAACCCTGATTATAAGTGTTCATCTTTTCTGTTTTAATGTCTGTTAAGTCTCTTTCGTTGTAGAAAACAGCTGTTAGCAGCTAAAACACAAAGTAAACAGTGGGTTTCACATCCTCACATCACTTTGTTGATGTTTTAGATGATTTATTGTTGTCTGTGGGTTTGTAAAGGTGCTGCTGTCTGAAGTGAAGCACTTCTCTGTTGAGTATGTTTATAAATTAACCTCTAAAATCTAAACTTTTTAATTCTTGGCTCTGAAATTTTGGTGAATTTGTGTGAACAAATGTACGGAAATGTATTTCTGCCGATGTGATAGAAATAAATAATGTTATAGACCAAGTTATTAATAATATGAGAAACTTTTTCAACATTCTGGGCAGAAAAATATTATACTTTTTCCTGGCAACTGTTTTATTTTGCTCAAAATATTTATTCATTAGTCATTATTTATGTTTTTAGTTTCTTATTATTTTGATACTAGGTCAATATTTTGTGATACTTTGTTGTTATTTTGAGATACTTTGTTGTTATTTTGAGATATTTATTCATATATTTAAACATTTATTTATGTATTTATTTATACTTTTAAGTTATCATTATTTATGTATGTTTTTATTTTACATTTATTTTAGCATTATTTCTGCACCTATTTATTTGTGCATGTATTAATTTATTTCAGAATGCATTTGTTTACTCCTGTATTGATTTTCAATTCAATTTTATTTACAGTGCCAAATCATAACAAAAGTTATCTCAGGACACTTTACAGAGTAGGTAAAGACCACACTCTGTGACTTATTTATGATTTACAGATGTATTTACTCCTGTATTAATGCATTTACTCCTGTATTAATGCATTTACTCCTGTATTCATGTGTTAATGGCGCTTAAGTGACGCTTCTTCTCCTGTATTAATGCATTTACTCCTGTATTCATGTGTTTGTGAGGCTTAAGTCATGTTTATTCTGCTGTATTAATGCATTTACTCCTGTATTAATGCATTTTCTCCTGTATTAATGCATTTACTCCTGTATTCATGTGTTTGTGAGGCTTAAGTCATGTTTATTCTGCTGTATTAATGCATTTACTCCTGTATTCATGTGTTAATGAGGCTTAAGTCATGTGTTTACTCCTGTATTAATGCATTTGCTCCTGTATTCATGTGTTAATGACGCTTAGGTGACGCTTCTTCTCCTGTATTAATGCATTTACTCCTGTATTCATGTGTTAATGACGCTTAAGTGACGCTTCTTCTCCTGTATTAATGCATTTACTCCTGTACTCATGTGTTAATGACGCTTAAGTGACGCTTCTTCTCCTGTATTCATGCATTTACTCCAGTACTCATGTGTTAATGACGCTTAAGTGACGCTTCTTCTCCTGTATTAATGCATTTACTCCTGTACTCATGTGTTAATGACGCTTAAGTGACGCTTCTTCTCCTGTCGGCTCAACAGTGAAACTCCCCTTTAACAGCTTGAACTGGAGCTACCGGGCTTATTCCCTTTAACTCAGCCGCGACCCGCTGCTCGGCTTCTGCTGAAGTTGTGTTCCCAGCCGGATCCACACGGAGGCTGTGGGGGTGAGTGTGACATTAAAGTATCTCACCTGAATCATTTCCTTATCACCTTTCTGCACATTTTCACCTTAAATGCTGTTTTTCTGCAGCACGGTTCTGCACGGTTAGCTTTAGCATCGTTAGCAACCAGCTTCAGAGTTGGCCTAGCAACGGGCAAAGCTGCAGTGAGCTAACAGCCTGAGTGTTATCGTTCATATTCCTCCTTTTATACCATGTTTGTAGTGTTTATAACAACATATAAAGGATGTTTTAGGCTTTTTATTTGTTTTAAAGGTGACATATGGTGAGGGTGAGTTCACCCTCTGGCTATAAAGGCTAACAAGCTGGTTGTCTCAGTTGTTGTGTTGTTGACATTCAGGTGTTTTTACCTCTTAACTTGTACATTCACAATCAAAACATGCTGATAATGTTACAATGTCTGATCCCTGAAGCTTAAAGTTGACTTAATAATCAATATATTTGCTTAGTAAAGTGTTTTTTTCTGTAATATTGTTTAAATGTGTGGACATTTGTTGGAAAATGGGTCTAAAAACACCTTAAACCAGGTGTCTGCAGGCCCTTAAAATGTTTTTAAATCAACTGTCAAGTCATTAAATTATCTTCAGATTTACTTTATTAGATCTTATTTTCAACATAAATGTGTCCTCAGGATTTAAAGTTGATTTAATTAATAAAAAAGACACTGTTTTTTGTGAAAATCAGTAGTTTAAGTAATTTTGTAGCATAAAAAATGCAAATAAATCACTCGCTTTAGCTTCTTTACTGTGAAAAACCTGATGACTTACTTTAGTTGACTTAAATATCAATATATCTGCTCATAAAACTGTTCATTATTGCCCCTAATTTATTTACAACAACAATAAACAATAAGAAAAGATACGGTTTGTTGTGATAATCAGTTGTTTAAGTAATTTTGTAGCACAAAAATGCAAATAAACCACTCGCTTTAGCTTCTTAACTGTGAATACCTAACTTTATTGACTTAATAATCAATATATCTGCTCATACAACTGTTTATTATTGCCTCTAATGTATTTCCACTGTAACCCAGGTGGGGGAATTATGTATATTTATTAAAAAAAAGTGTCTGCAGGCCGTTAAAATGTGCTCACAACAACAATAAACAATAAATAAAAGATACTGTTTGTTGTGATAATCAGTTAAAATAAATAAAAATGCAAAGTAATCACTGGCTTCAGCCTTTAACTGTGAATACATTATGATTAATTTAGTTTAATATGATAGTAAATTGAATATATTTGAGTTTTTGACTGTTTCACTTAATTAGTTTGGTAATCTTTAATAGTAAACTTTGTTTTTTGGATTGTTTTTGTGACAAAATAAGACTTTTTTCACTGCTTTTTTGCCATTTAATCGACTAAATCATTCATCAGTCAATGAAGAAAACATCCCCACATTAATTGCTAATGAAAGTTTGAATCAGTTGACTTTTTCAGAACAACACATTCAGACATAATCAGATTTTGGTGCGGTTTTATAACAACATAACTTCCTTAAACTAACAAACTCACCTTTGTATTTCCCTGCTTCACTTAACTATTGGAAAAACACTGAATAAAAAGCTTTATTTCTTGGATTTATCAGGTTTATATACCGTCTGAAGGTGTTACAGGCGTATCATTACACTTTACGGTTGAGCTGCCGTCTCACGTGAAACAAATGTTTTCATCCCCAGCGCGGTTAAGTCCTGGGGTCTCTATTTATAAGGAGCCTAGTGGATCACAAGGCCTCTGCAGGAATGAAGCTCTGGGCCGGTTTCATGCTACTTTATAATGAAGCTCTTGTTTTCCACCGCCTTGTTTTTCTGCTGAGAGGGTTTTATTTCCTTTCCTGTCGCCTTCTGACCCAGAAAGGAAGCAGCGACCGCAGCCGCTGCCGTCTTTGAGTGAACAGCTGAAGTGTGTTTACACCTTTCTGGATGCGTTGTCCTGTTTATTTGCATCGTTCTCCCTGAAAACACTTAAAATTACAATAAGACATGCGTCGGTTTGTGACGCTGAGCCGAAAACGTTCCCAGAGAAAAAGACTTGAATCAGTTTGAAGTTGTGTTTTGATTTGAGCTTCCTCTTTTTGAACCGCTGTCGTCGTCATCACGACTTCTTTTTCTTAAAAGATGGAACTGACTTTCGTTCGTTATCACGCCTGAAAAAAGAGGAAGTGAAGCCGAATGAGCTCCAATAAAGATCGGTTTCTTTTTATGATTTAATCAGCGGAGGGCGACCTGCTTACAAGGAAAACCGCTGTTTTCTTCTGTTAGAGAAGCTGTTTATTTATTTAAAGAACAAAACTAGGTTCTTTATATTCTATTATTGTGGTATTTAAATAAAAAAGAGCTTTAAAACTCAAAAATCTTTATTTTTATCCAATTTAAATCCAAGTTAACTTGTTTATTACGAGTGTTCACACAAAATAACAACATTTAAAGCAGCAGCTAACGATTATTCGTTAACTATTGATGATTTTTACAATTTATAAAATCATTTTTATGTCTATAAGATGATATTGTTCTGTCTTTAAGCCTCTAAGGGTGAAAAGGGGAAGTCTTCAAATGTCTTGAAGATCAAAAACGTAAAGATATTTAATTTAAAACTGATTCAGAATAGAAAAAAACAGCAAATCACATTTTGAGAAGCTTTAATTTTGCTTTATAAATGAGAAAATTGATGTTGTTTGACTGATTGTTTCACCTCTAATGTAAATAAACGTTTAAAAAAACACGCAGCAGTTATTGCAGAACTTAAATCAATTTAAATACATGAAGAAAGAAAAAAACAAGTCGTTAAAATAAAGAAATTATAAAGTTAAACAGAAAAAAAATAAAAATAAAATAAAAAATAACAACTTTGAGACGTAACTGAGTGTTTGTTTTGTTGAATAAATAAAGGAAATACATTTTACGAGTATCACGGGAAAAATACACAGTATGTGACGTTGACTCTAAAACTTCTAAATGCAGAAATAATAAAACTTTATGGTTTTAAAACAAAGGCAGGATGTTGCAAACACCCTGGGGATGCTTTTGTTGTCTTATTGTGGAATTCCCTTTTTTATAACCATTTCCTGTTGTGATTTTTTTGTCTCGCAGGTAAAGTAACGAACCCACCTGAGAGCAGAGTCGTCCTCCATAATGTCCCCGTCAGTCTGTTGACGCCTGACCCCCGTGCAGAGGGAAGGCTAGTTCGTTAGCCAGCTAGCATGCAGCACTGGCCCGGCGTCTGCAGGAGGCGGCGCTGCTGAGAGGCGAGTGGTCGGTGCCGCTGAGTGTTGGTGTCTGCTGTGGACGACCATGGACGACTTCCCCACCAGGACGTACGGCACCAGCAGCCAGGACAACAGACCTCTGTTTGGGGAGACCTCAGCACGGGTAGGAGCCTGGAGCGAGGGCGTTTTGTTCACTTTTAATGCTGCTTCAATACAGAGTCAGAATTTACTTTATTGTCATTTTAAGAACGTATACAGAAATTAAAAAGTGCTGATCTAGGTGCAGACATAAAAACACACATTGACAAAGACACGAGGTGTTTTACACAGAAAAGACACGTTGGCGCTCAGGGAAAAGCGCCAATTTGACAAACCAAGGCGTGAAATTCCTTTTTTCCTAGACAGTAAGACGACTTTCAGGAAAAGGTGTTCACCATAAACTGTATAAAAATGGATGTAGCGTCTCCGTTGAGGTCCGTTCTCTCAACTTGATCCAATCGTCCTCGCCTACGGGAGTCGCCATCTTGTCAGACTTTGACTCCGCCTCATTTCCTCTGACCAAAAAAGGGCATGTATGTGACGCTGGGGGGAGGGAGATACGTCCATCTGGCTGATGTTTACCTCAGAGGAGAAGTGAGGGCCAGAGGCTAGCTGTCACTGAATGTTCTTTTTTTAGCGTGACGCTCGGTGTTTAATCAGACACTTTAATGGTTAGGTTCGTATTAAAGGTCAATCCCCACATCAGTGTCAAAAGGCGTTAAAAATCACCAGACAGAAAGAAAAATCACAGTTATACAGCAATAATCAGCCACAACGCAAACTCAGTTTAAATCAGTGTTTCACACAATGAGCTACACTCAGCATCAGAAAATGTCTTTAAATAATTAAATAATATAAATAATGTTCTCCAACAGAACCAGAACAAAGTTAAATCAAAAATCAACAAAATACAGAAACAATTTCAGTTTGTTTAATTCTGTTTTAGTTGTTTTTTGAAGGAGTGAATCTTCTTCAACTAAATAATAAAGGATCTCTGAGAAGTTTCAGTTTCGTTTTCCCTGTTAGGAGCGGAGCCTCTTCATGAAAGATTTAACAAACGATCTTTGAAC
Organism: Echiichthys vipera; assembly: GCF_963691815.1. Lineage (NCBI taxonomy): Eukaryota > Metazoa > Chordata > Actinopteri > Perciformes > Trachinidae > Echiichthys > Echiichthys vipera. Next base: position 4,329,618 of record NC_139845.1, read on the forward strand.
ACGTGAATCTCCAACGCTGTCGGAGTTTCCTGACAATTATAAACATGCAGCCATGTAGAGACAGAATTAACAATTAGGGCGCACTCACACTGTCCTTCCGTACCGTGACCCGGACTTTAGGGTACTTGTCCCCCCCTCCCTCTCCCCCCCTCCCTCTCCCCCCGCGCCCCAGCCCCGTTTGTACTCACACTACCTGGGCCCCGGCCAATGCTTCTTGCTGTCCATACGCCATCACGCCGTAACACGTCACATGCATTGATCGTGTGTGTGTGGCTTTGTTTCCAGATCTTTCCGTAGACCTCAGAGTTTTTGTGCGTCTTGTCGACTGTTTTTGAATCTTTTCATCGACCAAATCTGCAGTAAACACTCCACCTCCGCATCACACCAACGTGAACCTTTCACCGCCATTGTCGTTGTTGATAAATGTCCGCGCATGGTCCCTCCTTCTATTTACATGTCCGAACAGGCGGACATGACGCTACTGCCCTAGGGCTCGTGCTCGTGCTCGTGCTCGTACACGTGCGCACGCTCGTGCTCGTACATGTGCAAACGGCTCCGCTAAAGCCCACCACTTTCAAGCGGGCCGTGGTCGGCCCGCTGGCCGCAGTTGTGCGCGGAGCGGGTCTACTCACACTGCTTAAAGGTACTAGGCTTTAGCTGAAAAACCGGTTTTGGCCCCGGTCAGAAGGACAGTGTGAGTACAACCTAAGATAAAAACATAAGGCTGTTTAGTGTGTTTACTGGAAGGACAGAGGAAAGGATCCTTAAATGACTTCTGTTGGGATTTGACGCAATTAAATCAAATCAACTTGACGTTCAAGGGGGGCAGGGGGTGCTGTTGGGGGGGTGGGGGGGTGGGGGTGCAGCGCCACCTAATGTAATGGGAGGGGAAACCCTACTATGTGCTGTCTTTATGTTGTTCTGGGGACAGGTGTGAGGAGGGTCTGTTTGTTATTGGTAAGGAGAGCAGAAGTTATGTGTTAACATAACTTAAACGAGACGATAGACGGAGAATTAGACCAAATGAACTGTACATTGTGTAGGTAAAGTGCGCGTGTGTGGATCCCAGTGTTTGGAGTTTTTTCTTGTTTAATGTCTCTGGATGTTGGTGTGTGTGCCGTGCAACAGTTCAAAGAGGTGATGGTAAGGGTGGGTGGAGTCTTTTATGGTGTCGGCGGCTCGGCTGAGGTGGCGTGTGGTGGCCAATCCTCCAGAGAGGCAGGGGCAGCTTCCTCTCAGGAAGTGCGGCATGAATGTGACGCAGAGAGCTGTTTATTTAATATATTGTTGTTTTATTTTGAAAGGATGAGGCCGGCGTGGCTCTTTTTGTGTCTTATTGTCAACAAATCCCACTAAAAAGGCGACTTTCTGACTTCCCGGGCCTGTGTGTGGCTCAGTTTTACGTACAACAGAACCAATCTGTTACCAGTGCGTTTAAAAATGACTTTATTTTGTTATTACGGACGTGTTTGGAGTGCTGTCGTTGCCGTTTGACCTGACTCAGGTTTGTAAAACATGAACAAATACGGTCAAAGAATAAATGACACAGAACTTTCTTTTATTATCTAGTTTGACAGTCAGTCACAACTGAAATAAACTACCGTATTTTCCGTACTATAAGGAGCACCACATTATAAGGTGCATAGAACAGACGCTACAGTCGAGGCTGGGGTTACGTTCTGCATCCATTAGATGGAGCTGCGCTAAAGGGAACGTCAACAAAACAGTCAGGGGAGGTCGTCTTGTTGCTTCCTCCACTTCGGCACCATTGATTGGTTCATGTTAAACTCTCTGGCTGCTGCTCTATTCCCGTGTTCTCCTGCGTGACTAATGGCCTTGAGTGTAAACTCTGCGTCGTAAGCGTGTCTCGTAACAGGAGCCATTTTGGGCTCTTTACACAAACACACACATGGAAATGAAACGGCACGCTTCACGCAGTCGTATATCTCAACATGCACCGCGCGTTACTTCTTCTACGGGGGAAAATAGAGTCGGCGGCTGCTCACCGTAGTTGCGAGACCCTGTTGTGGCTCAACATTGGTCCATATATAAGGAGCACCGGGTTATAAGGAGCACTGTCGGCTTTTAAGACATTTGAAGGTTTTTAGGTGCAACTTAAGAGTGCGGAAAATACGGTAAATACTTTAAAGTAGATTTTAAAGGCATTTTAAACAGCATCAGAGGCATTTCTGATCCTGTATCAGCGCCGGAGCAAACACAGAAGGTAAAAGCGTCTCGTAGACTACAAAGATGGCCGACATTTGATGTTTTGATTAAAATTTATTCAAATGTGTAAAAGAAAACAGAAAATAATAATATCACACAACCAGGAAACAGAGACACATGAATAACACACACTTGATGTTTCACTTTATTGTGGGAAAAAGTAAAAAACGCTTCTTTAATCGCACCCATTCTTCTTCTGTCACACACTTATTTCTATTTTTTTCAAACTCAACCACATTTTTTAAACCGTTCTTAACAAGTATCTTACAAAAAACAATTTATTTCTCATCTATCTCTTTCAAATATAATGTAATTTATTGCATATTTATTTGATTCACTCAAAAATTATAAACTTATTGATAAACTTAAGCATCAAAAACATAAATTAAGTAAGAATATTAAAAAAAAATGAATGAAAAAAGGGGAAAATCAAGAATTAATAACATAAATGGTCTTTTTTTTGCAGGATCGAATCATCAACCTGGCAGTCGGCGGATTCACGTCTCTGGTTGTTTTAGTAAGTACATTTTTAAATTACGTTTTTAAATGTTGCATCGAAACAAAAGTCGCTTCCTGATCCTGATTTTATGTCAAACCCGATTTTCTTGCTGCAGTTTCTTCTATTTTTAGCTCTTTAATGAGACAAAAGTGAAACTGATCCGTGCAGAACAAAGCGCGTCTCAACTGCAGCGTTTAGTCACGAGCATCAGAGGCTTTTACGTCGTATTTCCACAGGACGTAAGTTTCCCTTTAAGTCTGGGATGGTTTCAGCAGATCAGACGTTTGCGCTTTAGAGATTAAAAGCTGATATTATGCATCTTAGTGGAGTTATGCGTGAAAGAGTCGTAGTACGCCGTGTAGCTCGTTAAAACGCCTTCAATAATCAATGTTCCCTATTTACCTCATTTACAGGTTCAGTCAGATTCAAAGGCTGTCACTGTGGCACCACGAGGCCGACACACACACGAGCTCATTCACACGGTGAAATCAGATTTTCTCCTCTTTAGAAACTGAAGCTGCTGAGTGAAGAGGAAAAACAGTGACTCAAGTGTTTTTACTTCTGCTTCTCCAGAGTGAAACGTGTGACCACACCAAATGTTTTTTTTGTCCTTTTCATGACTTTCTGTGCTGTAGAAAATTATTACACACACACGGGCGCACGCACACACACACGCACACACTCTGCTGTCCTGAGGTAAAGCTCCTTTCAGACACGTTAGTATAAGTATTGGTGTAGAAGAGATCATTAGATGTAGACAAAATAAACTTAGGGCGTACTCGCACCGTCCTTCTGGCCGGGGCCAAAACCGGTTTTTCAGCTAAAGCCTAGTACCTTTAAGCAGTGTGAGTGCACCCGTTCCGCGCATAACTGCGGCCAGCGGAAAGAGGTGGGCTTTAGCGGAGCACGAGCATGAGCACGAGCCCTACGGCAGTAGCGTTATGTGCGCCTGTTCGGACATGTAAGTAGAAGGACGGACCATGCGCGGACATTTAACAACAACAACAATGGCGGTGAAAGGTTCACGTTGGTGTGATGCGGAGGTGGAGTGTTTACTGCAGATTTGGTCGATGAAAAGATTCAAAAACAGTCGACAAGACGCACAAAAACTCAGAGGTCTGTGGAAAGATTTGTAAACAAAGCCACACAAACGCGATCAATGCGCGTGACGTGTTACGGCGTGATGACGTATGGACTGCAAGAAGCATTGGCCGAGGCCCAGGTAGTGTGAGTACAAACGGGGCTGGGGCGCGGGGGGACAAGGACCCTAAAGCCCGGGGCACGGTGCTGAAGGACAGTGTGAGTGCGCCCTTAGAGCTGTGAAATAAGCTTTGAGTAGATTGATCCATGTTTGAGCTGAAGTCTCATCTCATCTTCAGCCTCTTATCCGGGGTCAGGTCTCGGGGGCAGCAGCTTTAGCAGGGGACCCCAAACTTCCCTTTCCCGGGCCACATTAACCAGCTCTAACTGGGGGATCCTGAGGCGTTCCCAGGCCAGTGTGGAGATCTAATCTCTCCACCTGGTCCTGGGTCTTCCCCGAGGCCTCCTCCCAGCTGGACGTGCCTGGAACACCTCCCTAGGGAGGCGCCCAGGGTTCATCCTTACCAGATGATCCTGAACCACCTCAACTGACTCCTTTCAACACAAAGGAGCAGCGGCTCTACTCCGAGTTCCTCACGGATGCTGAACTTCTCCCCCTCTCTCTAAGGGAGACTCCAGACCCCCTCCTGAGGAAACACATTTCAGACGCTTATTAATATTATTAATGAATCTTGTAATGCGTTACCAGAGCTGCTCTTTTAACGAAGAGAAAGGGCCTTTTTTTTCAGTCCTGTGCCCGTATGTTTGAAAACATCTTGAGGCTAAAAGGCCCTCGTGACTTGCTGGTTCAGGAGTAAAATAACGGGTGTGTCAGTCCTCGTTTTAGGACTCTTACATTTTCATAATTTAAAGTATTTTAATGCTAAAAGCAAAGCTGTGAAAGGTTAAAAGTAGTCGAGAGGATCTGCCTTTCTTTCTTTCATTCTTTCTTTCTTTCTTTGCCTTCATCCTGACTCTGAATCTGCCTTTTAATAACGTCCGTCCTTTCATGCCCAACAAGTCAAACCTGTTCTTGTTTGCACCTCTCACTATCACCATGGTTACTGTAGTCTGATAATCCCGAGGCTGACACATTACCTGCACATACACATGTTCAAAGAGCTGATTTTAAACTCTTAACTTGGGTTTGGCCGCGCGCTCTCTGCAGAGTTCTCCTTCATCTGTAAACTGAAGGTTTTTAATGTTGCACGCGTCTTTAACGTTTCTCCCGTTTTGTCTTCCAGGTCACTGTCATCAGTTCTTTCGTGTTCCCCTCGTTGCCTCCGCGGCCGCTGAATGTCTTCTTCGCCGTGTGCATCCTGTTAGCATGTGGATCCGCTTTAGTGCTGGTAAACACGTCTTACTTTACATCTCATTATTAAGGTTAAATAACGTTAATTCCATTAGCTGATGCTTTCTGCAGCATCAGACCATTTTGTTACTATATAAATATGAGTTTATTACATAATTCTGTGTTTCTGCTGCTGATTGAAAGGTATTTTGTATTACAGCACGGCCTTCATTTTATTTTCAGCTGCTTTATAAAAAATGTTTGTGAACGAAGACACTTTTTATGTAGATTTATAATATTTATGAAACCTAACCAGGGAAATACTCATTTCTAAAAATACTCCTGAAGAGGAAACTTGCTTTGAGGGATTCAGTGATGCAACTTAGGGCAACTTAGGTCCATCCGTACCGTGCCCAAGCACGTTTCACAGCTAAAGTCTAGTTTGTTTGACTAGTGTGAGTGCAACTGTACCGTGCCTAGGCGCCACGGCCCGTTTGGGAGAAGTGGGCATTTGTAAAGCATGTTTGCATGTGTACGAGCACGAGCGTGCGCACGTGTACGAGCACGAGGCCTACGGCGGTTCTGATGTCATTAGTGTGCGCCTGTTTGGACATAGAAAAAAGAAGGAGGGACCATGCGCGGACATTTCAAACAATGGCGGTGAAAGGTTCACGTTGGTGTGATGCGGAGGTGGAGTGTTTACTGCAGATTTGGTTGTTTTTGTAACTTTCATTTTAAATTGAACATTGAACCACATCGCTCCGACACACTCCTCAAGAATCAATGAGGTAATGTATTTAAACCCAGCGTGTACGCAGGCTCACTGCATGTTAAACACACAGCACTGGAGGTTAGATACCGCGTTATCCCGACCGTGCACCGCGGTGAAATGTCATCACGATACGAAGGTATGAAAACAAAGATAACACCCAGAAAGAACGACAGATCATCACACTTCCGTCACGTCTTGTTCAGCTGCATTGACGCAGTAAAAAGAATATTTTCTCCTCATTCATGTAAACTTAAACTACGTAACAGAGAAACTGACGCCGTGTTTTGCTCGAAAGCTAAAAGGCACATTTACAAAGACAATAACTTTTGGTGACATCAGTTTAAGCCAAAGTACTTTTTGATAACGACGTTTTTGTTCCTGTTTCCTCCCCGTCAGATATTCTGGTACCGGCAGGGCGATCTGGAGCCCAAATTCAGGAATCTGATCTACTACATGCTGGCGTCCATCGTGCTGTTGTGTCTATGTGCCAACCTCTACTTCCACGGCGTCACGTAAACACGACGACGGCGATGAAGAGGAAGAAGAAGAAGAAGAAGAAGGGAAGACATCGCCCTGACAACATGGAAGGACAACGCGGAGAGTCGGACTCGACGCGCGCTGACTTGAATGACTTCTCGGACCAAAACCAACGGAGGTTAACGGCTCCCTGGGAGGAAAACCGTTGGTGCTGAAACTTGACGCACCGCACACAAACACGCCGTCACCGCGTAGACTAGAGGACGTACATCAGGGGTGTTTACATGCACATAAACGTTATTTATACGCATTTGATCAGATGATGCAACAGTTAAAGGAAGAATCTGCCTTTTTCTCTTCATCTCGTCCGTGTGATGTTGTATTTTACATGTTTTCTTTGCCCTCGTGTTCGCTGATTAACTATTTATTTTGTCTTTAAACAGAAAAAAGGGGGAAAATTGTTACTTTCAATCATTTATATAAACGTATTAATCACGCCGCATAATCAAGACACAAGCTGTGTTTCATGTAAACAGACGCTATTATGATAACTAGTTAATTAAAAAGTAATTTTTCATGCAAAAATGGCAGAAAATGCTGTTTTTCAGCCTCTCAAATGTGCAGATTTCCTACTTTTATCTGCTCTAAATCACTTTACAGGGTTCAAACAGCTTTTGAAGAGTGAGATTTAAGCACTTTCAAGGTTCCTAAACCGCAAATTTCCAGACTTTCAAAGTCTTTATCGCATCCGTCACATCTGGGGATTTCAAATATGAAAAGTTTTGGGTTTAAATGAACGTTTGAAAGACGATGAGAACCCCAGATAATTCTCTCGTTCTTTATTTCAAACATTAAAAACAAAATAAACTCAGACACAAACGCAATGAATAAAATTCCCATGAACACAAATTAAATCGTACGTGTTCAAAAATTATTCACGCTCCAGACAGAAGCTCCAGACCTTCAAGGCTTTTGACGAACCCTTTAAAATAACCAGGAAATAATGAAAAGCTCTGATTTCTCTGACTTTTTAAGAGTTTTTCCAATTGAATAATTATCAAAATAGTTGACGAATCACCTAATTATGTAAAATCAGACGAGGTTTGTGTTGAAAATACGTTTTACTGGTGTTTATTTGGATTTGTTTTGTGAGTTTACGGGACAAACGCGCACTACTGAAGCGTGTTTTCACTTAAAAACACATATTTTGCTACGGTTACGCCTGGACGTCCACACTACAGCGACGTTTCTGAGCTCCTAAAACGGAGACGTTTGGAGACGATGACGCAGACGCCCCCGTCAGTGTCTTCAGTTAACGTTCGTGCTGACGTACCGTTCGTTATTTCTTGCGTGGGGGCTCCTCCCTCTTTGTCACGGCTCGCTGAAGTAACGATGAAGTCTTAAAGATGTAGTCCGATCTATCAAAGAGTGAGTTAAACAATATCCCGCAGCCACCAGTTCCTCTTCAGGACCCTGGGGAATTGACAGACATGCCTCATGGTGTTCAAGTCACACTGAAAGTCTGAGCTTAGAGCGCGGAACAACGTAACCCCAAAGTTGAGAGCTGCGAGTGTTTCCCAGCCTCACAAACGTACGACAAAACATGCAACTACTGTTTACGTGAGAAGCAGAAATCATGAAGTCAGTGTCAGGCTGGAGAGATTAATCCCACTTTCAGTGTTGGAGACCCGACTGCACGAGCACGGGCGGTTCTGATTAAAACTCGGACTTGGAGCTGGAAAATTTCAACATTCGAGCACAACTTGAACGCACCATTAGTCGTAGCACACAAACGCCGGGGTCTCAATGCGCTGTAGTGTAAATTAGTCTAACGCAACATTAATCCTACGTTTACCGGCGATGTTCGTCACTTTATGTAGGGAAAGTGTGTGTGGGGTCATGTCCCCCCTCTCCCATCCCCTGTGCCATTTGCGCGCATGTCCGTGTCTGTGGCGACACTTCAAGCCGCCGTGTTAGTGACGCCGCTGGTCTGCCGGCCCAGATCGTCACTAACAGTTATGCTGCGTTCACTTGTAATCGGAAATCTGGAACTTCCAATTTGAGTCAGGCTTGTAGTTGGGGCAGAAGTAAGTGTGTGTGTGTGTATTTAGGGTGACCATATGCCCCTGTTTTCAGTGACCTGTCCCCGGAAATGTCCCCAAACACGTAAATGTGACCAAACGACACGTAACGTTGTGCACCCTGCTACTCACAGGCCGACGCCAAAGTGGTTCGACATCTCCAGGTCAAAAGATGAAGCGTAATAGATTTAAGTTTTGTAAAAGATGCATAAAAAAAATACATTATTCTAAGACAAACCTTGTGACACTTGAATATTAGTCTTAACGTTTGACATAAGTCAGTGAAATGGTTTAAATGCATAATAGTTTTTATTCTGAAGATCAAACTGACTTAATTCTGTTCATGTTTTGGAGGTTTTTACGCCTCAGAACCAAAAAATGGCCCCGGATTTTGTCTCTGGCTCTTCAGTCTGAAGTAACACCCTTTCAAAATAAGATTTCCGGGTCCAAACAACAACAACTGCCGAACATGTGAACTATAACGATCACCTCTTTCATCAGTAAAATGACAATTATGTTGTTTTTTTACAAACAAGGGGGAACACGGCACTGCGGCGTTGAAGAAACACGAGACTCAGACCCGGAAATCTTATTTTGAAAGGGTTTTACGTCATGACTGAACAGCCGGATAGAGGACAGACTTGAAGCAATTAGGCGAATGTGTGTCAATAAAGTTTACAAACGAGCAAAACACAAAAAAAAGACCAAACACAGACGTGTGAACGCGACAAGATGGAGGCTCTGGAGGAACATCTTGGCGCCAAAGAGGCCGTTAGAAACATCACTTCCTGCTTTCAAACTGACTTTTCCTTTGCTTTATTGTTTTTATTCACAGCAAAATGTTGTTTTTTAACTGTTGAGACTTGAACCTGGTGGATTTTTCCTTTAATTCAGATGATTGTGAGCATGTAAACACCCCCAGGGCGGCAGCAGCAGCAGCAGCAGCAGGGCCGTACACCGTAGCACAAACTAGCACACGCGGGCTCAGCCTCCCGCGGCGAACATATGCAACGCTTCTGTGTGTTTTTCTGCTTCTTTTTCAGCGTTTTTTTTAGAATTTTAATGCTGAGTCACACCGACAGCCTGCCAACTCTTGCTTTGAGCACTGGTGGACTCTTTTCTAAGCCTCACACACACACGTACACACACACACACGTACACACACACTCAGCTGTAGCACCAATGAAAGTGAACCCACGTGGCTTCACACTGAAGCTTCACCGACCTGCACACGTTTCTATATCACATTGATGTGTCTGCACTAATAATCCGGCCGTTCACAGGCTCCACGGTGGGTTTTTACACCAGGAACGAGCCGTTTCTAGTTTAAGGAACACTTTCTGTACAGACGCGGCTGCTTTAGTGACGGAAACGAAGACGTAAAGGGTCGACTTTGCCTCCAAGGTTGGAGTGGCTCCGCGGGACTTTCTAAACCGGAACAGAGATTTTTAAAGCTGCAACAACGACATCGATTCATCCGATGATCGTTTTCTCATTTGTCACAGTTTCAAACACCGATGTGATGTTTTCAAATTTACCAAAAGCATTAAATAAACATGTTTATGTCACAGGAGTGCCATAAGAAATAAATCTGTACAAGAATAAAACAATTAATGTTGAAATATAAAGAGGAATAAATGAGGATATTTTAAAAATTAAATGATTTTTCATTTATTTTCACATTTATTTCTAAGTATATTTTTTTGCATATATACAAAAATTCTGTATTTACATATTTTTATAGATTATTATCCTTTTATTTTTCTTTATTTTCTTTATTGCTTTTGCTGTTTAATAAGGAAAATAAGGAGAAATAAAAAATATATATACAGAAAAAAATTGTATTTCGAGAAATTACAATTTAAAATATATACGGAAATTAATTAAATGTAAAAAACAAGTGAGAATGCTTATTTTTTTATATTTTTGTCTTTTTATTTCACATTTATTTACAAATATATTTTTTGCATATATACAAAAATTCTGTATTTAGTTATTTTAATAGATTTTTATCCTTTTATTTTTCTTTATTTTCTCTATTGCTTTTGAATATTGAAGGAAAATAAGGAGAAATAAAAAGATAAATTTAAAAAATAATATATATACACAAAAAAATTGTATTTCGAGAAATTACAATTTAAAATATACGGAAATTAATTAAATGTAAAAAACAAGTGAGAATGCTTATTTTTTTATATTTTTTGTCTGTATATTCTCACATTTATTCTTTTATTTCACATTTATTCACGAATATATTTTTTGCGTATATACAAAATTCTGTATTTACATATTTAAATAAATTTTTAACCCTTTATTTTTCTTTATTTTCTCTATTGCTTTTGAATATTGAAGGAAAATAAGGAGAAATAAAAAATAAATTAAAAATAAATATATATACACGGAAAAATTTGTATTTTGAGAATTTAAAATATATACGGAAATAAATTAAACGTAAAAAACAAGTGAGGTTGCTTATTTTTTATATTTTATTTCTCTTTATATCCTCACATTTATTCTTTTATTTCTTTTCCTTTACATTCCTACATTTGTTTCTCTAGCAGATTATTTTAATGGCACTCTTCATTCTCCACAAATCATCTAAATATCAGAAAATAAAAATAAAAAAACACAAAATAAAAAATAAAAAAATCACACGAGGGACAGGAAACAGAATTTCTGTCATTCCTGCTTTAAAAAAAAAAAGGTTAATTCAAATCAAATCGACCTTTATTTATACGGTGCTTTTCATACAGAAAGTGTAATTAACTAATATTCTGTCATTTCACTCATCGACTCATCGTCCTCGCGTAGATTCACTCGTTTAAATTGTCACATTTGTCGAAACGCTGCTGAAAGAAAACTCACATTTTAAAAGGAAGAGGCTTTTATTTTGTATTTAGCTCCTAAAAACACCAACAAAGTGTTTCTCTGAATACTTTAAAAGACAATAAAATATAAAACATCCCCTCTTCCTTTAAGTCCATCTTTTGTTTCCAGTCGACCTTCAGTAAACAAACAAACACGACTCTGGGATCATCGAAGCCACAGGTTCCTTTTTTAATTTATGGAATAAATAATTATGTACCTGAGCCTCTTTGTGTTTGTTTTCTTTCAACAAAACCAAACCTGTTTGAGTCAAACTCTTTGGGAGGATGTGGAATTTGATAGATAGAGAGATAGTGTGTGAGTGAGAGAGAGTGTGTGAGAGAGTGTGTGTGTGTGTGTGTGAGAGAGTGAGTGTGTGTAAGTGTGTGTGAGAGAGAGTGTGTGTGAGAGTGTAACAGTGAGAGAGAGAGTGTGTGTAAGTGTGTGTGTGAGAGAGAGAGTGTGTGTGAGAGAGAGTGTGTGAGAGAGAGTGTGTGTGTGTGTGTGTGTGAGTGAGAGTGTGTGTAAGTGTGTGTGAGAGAGAGGGGGAGAGAGAGAGTGTGTAAGAGAGAGAGAGAGAGTGAGTGAGTGAGTGTGAGTGTGTGTGTGTGTGTGTGTGTGTGTGTGTGAGAGAGAGAGTGTGTGAGAGTGTAACAGTGAGAGAGAGTGTGTGTAAGTGTGTGTGAGAGAGAGGGAGTGAGTGAGTGTGAGTGTAAGAGAGAGTGTGTGTGTGAGAGAGAGTGTGTGAGAGTGTCACAGAGAGAGAGTGTGTGTGTGTGTGTGAGAGAGAGTGAGAGAGAGAGACTTAACTCCGCCCACACACATTACACCTCCTCGTGCAGGGGTCTCACAGTGATCCAGTAAAGGGCCTCTGTGGCTGCAGGTTTTCACTCCAACCAATCAAAAACACACCTGACTCGACTCATCCAACCACCTGAACTGTCTTCACACAGGTGACTTGTTGGACCAGGTGTGTTTACGGCCCTTTACTGGATCACTTTGACCTTTGACACCCCTGTCCTAGTGACAAGCAGCACATCAACGCCGCTACGATCGTTCTAAGAGGTTAAAGGTTAAATGCATAAAATATTAAGAGACAGTCATCTTCATTTTTGGTGTCAACTTTCTAAAAAGAGTATTTAATGTGAGATTAACGATGCAAAAACATGCTAATGTGTTCCTAATGTTCAAAATGAGCATTAAAATGTAATAAAAAGGTCAATTATCATCTCTTTTTTGCTGCCGCGGACCTAAAAACTAACCTTTTCAGAGCTGAATGCTGAATCCAGCGTGCTCACTGATGTTGAGCACGGTCACCATTTTAGTTCAGGGTTCGAACGCCAACGTTAAACAACAAAAGACCCTTTTTAGTGCAGATGTTGTGACTCACCAGAGCAGGAAGAAGCCCAGGAGCAAATCATGAATTAAACAATGTCTGAGTTCCTGATCCCCTGCGTGCACAGGAGCCATCGTTAGCGTTCATTTGCAACACCTGCGCTGTTACGCAGCTGAAACGCCTCCTGAGGAAAAGTTCAAATACCACAAAAACTATGTAAAAATGATGGGAAAGCTTTAGTTTCTCCAGGTATTTCATCATAAAACAATAAAATAAAGGATTCTGATGTGATGAAAAAGACCTTTTTACCGTCAGACTCAAGTAAACATCCAAATAATAATAAGACTATAAATATGTCTAGGAAGACGTTTCACCTCTCATCCAAGAGGCTTCATCAGTTCATGTACACATCTGACCAGGCTGGGACTGGACCAGGACCAGGACCAGGCTGGGACTGGACCAGGACCAGGACCAGGACGGGACTGGACCAGGACCAGGACCAGGCTGGGACTGGACCAACTAACTGGTGTGAGATCCAGGTATTTAACCTCTCTCAAGGCCGATGATGTCACTGAAACTGTTCACAAATGTCCTCCTGTGACTCCAACGACTGTCGTTCAGACTCAATAGAGCACTAACGAAGTCCAGACCTACTTCCACCAACGACTGGACCAGGACCAGACTGGGACTGGACCGGCACTAACGAAGTCCAAACCAACTTCCCACCAACGACTGTCACTCTAACGACGGTCGTTGGCACTTGGAGCACAAAGGGTGTCAGTGACATCATCGGCCTTGTGAGAGGTTAAATACCTGGATCTCCACACCAGTTAGTTGGTCCAGTCCCAGCCTGGTCCTGGTCCAGTCCCAGCCTGGTCAGATGCGTACATGAACTGATGACGCCTCTTGGATGAGAGGTGAAACGTCTTCTACACAAAGAACCAAGTCCAGTTGCTTCTGACTGAACTTGCGTTGAGGGTAACGACGACCTGGACACATGAGAACATTCTTCACAAAGTCTCAGTCTCTCACACACAAGTTTCATTAGTTCGTTTATTTTAAAGATATATCCAAACTGCAGTCATCAAAATATTTGCATAAAACTCCATAATTCTGCTTTTTATATAAAAAGAAAATAAAAAAAAACAACAACATGAAACTTCAGGAACGAGCGAAAGTAAAAAATAAAATTCAGTTAGCTGCAAAAAGCCTGTTACACCAGCGTCCTCCAGGGGGCGGCAGAGCCTTCAGCGTGTGGGATGAAGACGCTGCGTTAAATCTGCCGACAGACTCGAACTCTCTGCACGTTTATTATGTTTGTAACAGGGATCCAAACGGTCGCACACTGGTCATCCCGTACGGACCCCGACAATAAACTAAAAGGATTATTAAACTCTAAAGCCGAGGCTGCGACAGCGAGGACACGCGAGTTAAAGATGGAGGGTTTTATTTCTGCTTTCAGACGAAGTCCCGGGACCTTTTGATGGCGCAGCAGAGCATCATGCTGAAGATCATCCCGAAGATCTGTGTGTGGAGGAGACGGGAGAACACGGTTAGAGACACTTAAATGTGTGTTTGACTCACTTAAGGTCGTTACGGCAAAGTCAAAGTCAAAGTCAAGGTCAAAAGCAGCTTTATCGTCAGTTCTTCACATGAACAAGACAAACAAGCGTAGACGAGACAAGACAAAGTCAAGACACAGTGGTAAGTGACACAACATGAATTATCTAACTGCTATAGTCCATTAATAACTGCCCGTGTCCTGCAAACTGACCGCCCACTGCCTCCCCATTTAGGGCGCACTCACACTGTCCATCCATACCGTGCCCGAGCACGTTTGACGGGTAAAGTCTGGTTCGTTTGACCAGTGTGAGTGCGACCGTACCGCTCCTAGACGCTGTACGGTGCCGTCCACTGTTTGGGAGAGGTGGGCTTTTGTAAAGCACGTTTGCACATGTACGAGCACGAGCGTGCGCACGTGTACGAGCACGAGGCCTACGGCGGTTCTGAGGTCATTTCCTGTGCGCCTGTTGGGACGTAGAAAAAAGAAGGAGGGACCATGCGCGGACATTTAAAACAATGGCGGCGAAAGGTTCACGTTGGTGTGATGCGGAGGTTGAGTGTTTACTGCAGATTTGGTCAAATGTGTGGCCAAAAGGCTGCACGTTTTTATAAACAAACACGTCACACGCATTGATGACGTCATGGCGATGCGTGGCTTTGTTTCCAGATCTTTCCGTAGACCTCAGAGTTTTTGTGCGTCTTGTCGACTGTTTTTGAATCTTTTCATCGACCAAATCTGCAGTAAACACTCCACCTCCGCATCACACCAACGTGAACCTTTCACCGCCATTGTTTGAAATGTCCGTGCATGGTCCCTCCTTCTTTTCTCTATGTCCCAACAGGCGCACAGGAAATGACGTCAGAGCCGCCTTAGGCCTCGTGCTCGTACACGTGCGCACGCTCGTACATGTGCAAATGTGCTTTACAAAAGCCCACCTCTCCCAAATGGGCCGTGGACGGCAAGCGTACGTAGGCGTGGTACAGTTGCACTCACACTGGTCAAACGAACTAGACTTTACCCGTGAAACGTGCTCGGGCACAGTACGGATGGACAGTGTGAGTGCTCCCTTAGTCTCCGAGGGGGAGGGAGTTAATCCTGCACACTATGGTTATAGATTAAAAGAGTTATTTTCACTTTTTTAGCAACAGTATTTATCAGTAGGCTTATATTTATACGCAAATAGGCAATTTATCATTGTTTATTGGAAGAAACCTGCCCCTAGTGGACACTCAGAGAACTGCAGTTTTTGGCACTTCCTGTTTGGATCAACCAGGAAGTGGCTGTGGTCCTTATTTTATTATTATTTATTTATTTTATCATTATTACTATTATTATTTTTTATTATTGTCTGTCACTACTATGTCATTTTTTAAATTTAGAATACTAGTTTCTGTTCGTACAAGTTTACTTTTACCTGTGGTTTTATTGTTGTCTTTAAGCATCATCCTCGCAACAATATTTTATATTATAACTTTGTAAATTTGGTCAGTTTTGTGTTTGTGAAACTCTGAATAAATCATAAAACAAACAAAAGTGTACTCGGATGTTGGAGAGGTCGCGAGGATGAAGCAAAATGTTTTTAAATGTGTTTGCGGAACTATTTTATTTGTTTTATTCAGGTGAATTTAAACGTCACTCTACAGTCTGAGTGAACGCGGCTCCAGGACTCACCATGATGACGCCGATGCCAATGCCGACCCCTCCAATGATGTGCAGTCTGTTGTTGAACATCGAGTCGATGGCGGCCGGACAACTCTGACCCAACGGCAGGAAAGAGGAGAGACAAGATATCAGCCGCCATTTTGAATCTGTTCTGCGTTAGAAGTCAGCGTAGTGGCCGTTTATCACAACAAATAAAAAAGTGTCACTGTATCGGTCTGCGGCCGTGTTACCGTGGTGATGAGCGTCTCCAGACCCTCCTTCTTGGGGCAGATATCTTTGGCGGCGTCGATCACCGTCCCCGTGGGGCCGCAGCAGTCGAGCTGTGGAGAGGAAGCCACCAAATCATGACCGTGAAGGAATGTTAGCAGCACATCACTGCTTCACGTCCGACACTAAACTTTAAACACGTTACTTTAAATATCAAAGAGATTTTACAGACGTTAAATAACAGCGCCAAGGTGCTTTTCAGAATAAAAGACATGGTAAAACCTAAATCTAACACGAGCAAGTAGGAGAAAACTACATTTAGAAGAGTCTAGAAGACGTGATCTTCTGTTAATTAGCACTAATCTAGATATTGGGTCATAATCACAATAAGTGTTTTCACCTGATTTTCATTTTTAATCCTTTTGCACCTCCTTGTGGTCATTTAGTGAATGTTTTGCATGTCTGTCGGGATTTTACATCTATCTGTGGTCATTTTGCATCTCTTTTTAGTGACTGAGTCTCTTTGAGGTCATTTTGCATCTCCTTTTAGTGATTTTGAGTCTCTTTGTGGTCATTTTGCATCTCTTTTTAGTGACTTTGAGTCTCTCTGAGGTCATTTTGCATCTCTTTGTAGTGACTTTGAGCCTCTTTGAGGTCATTTTGCATCTCTTATAAGTGACTTTGAGTCTCTTTGTGGTCATTTTGCATCTTTTTTTAGTGACTGAGTCTCTTTGTGGTCATTTTGCATCTCTTCTTAGTGACTTTGAGTCTCTTTGTGGTCATTTTGCATCTCTTTTTAGTGACTTTGAGTCTCTTTGAGGTTATTTTGCATCTCTTTTTAGTGACTGAGTCTCTTTGAGGTCATTTTGCATCTCTTTTAAGTGACTTTGAGTCTCTTTGAGGTTATTTTGCATCTCTTTTTAGTGACTGAGTCTCTTTGAGGTCATTTTGCATCTCTTTTTAGTGACTTTGAGTCTCTGAGGTCATTTTGCATCTCTTGTTAGTGACTTTGAGTCTCTTTGTGGTCGTTTTGCATCTCCCTGTAGTCTCTTTGCTTTCATCTTTAGTCGTTTTTCTGTTCTTTGTTGTCGTTTCACATCCATGTTTAGTCATTTTGCACCACCTTGTGGTCATTTAATGAATGTTTTGCATGTTTGTCGTGATTTCACATCTATTTGTGGTCATTTTCTGTCTCTTCATTATGAATGTTTGAGGTTTACGTTTAGACGTTTTGCACCTTCTTGTGGTCATTTTGTGGTGGTTTTACATCAATGTTTAGTCATTTTGCATGTCTTTGTATCTTTGTATCTCCTTGTAGTCTCTTTGCATCGATCTTCAGTTGTTTTGTGTCGTCTTGTGTCCGTTTCAGTCATTTAGCGTCTCTTCGTCGTTGGTTTTCATCTGTCGTCATGTTGTTTTGTGTTGTTTGTCACAAACATTTTGGGAGTCAGGACCTTTTTGAACCCTTTGACCCCGGGGCCTGTGCCCGTCCAGTAATCCATCTGTGATTGTGACCAATGTCAAAATGTCTGCTGTGAAAAAGGTCCATTCATCCTGAGGGGACATTAGTGTTTGGACCCAATTTCCTGGTAATTCAATTAACAGTTGTTGAAGCTTCTAACTGGTTCTTCAAATCGACTCATTCTGATGCTCCGGTTACAGTTACAGTCCAGGATCTTGTGTGTGTGTGTGTGTGTGTGTGTGTGTGTGTGTGTGTGTGTGTGTGTGTGTGTGCTCACTCCAAAGTGGATAAGACGCAGCGTCTCCTTCAGAGCTTCCTGTCTCGTGTCTTTGTAGTTGGTGTACGTCTGTTTATAGAACTCTGTAACGTCCTCCACCACCTGAAAACAAAAACTCCAGTTAAATAACAGTTTCACTGCTGACTCATACAACAGTGTGTGTGTGTGTGTCTGTGTGTCTGTGTGCATGTGTGCGTACCCTGTCCTTGTTGGAGAAACCCCAGATCCCAGCAGCCACTTCCACGGCGAAGATGAGGAGCAGGAAGAGGAAGAACTACACAAGAAAACACAACTTTTTTATTTCTCGACATGTTTCTACAGGTGACATGAAAACAAAAGTGTGATTTATATATTTTACACAGTATAAAAAGGGTAAATAAGCCTTGAGCAGCTGCGTTTTAATATGTAGAGTTTATTTCATGCATGCATTTTCTTTCCCTTCACACCTGCACACACAAGGGCATTGTGGGTAAAGACTTGTCGTCAGGAGAAGTCATTCTAATATATATGTTTAAAGGACAAACTCCAACATCTCTGCAGCTCCACGATACGTCACGATGATCTGTTTCGGTGCTGAATGGAAAGAACGACTCACCAATCCCAGCATGCACGGCGACTCTTTAATGGCTCCGCAGCATCCCAGGAAGCCCACGATCATCATCAGAGCGCCCGCCGCGATCAGGATGTACACACCTGCGGGACGAGACGCACATCAGGAGGTTTGGCCTCAAAATAATAACGTGACACTGCAGAACGCATAAAAAGATGTTTGTTCTTTCATAACAGAGCAGTTTCTCATTGAGCCCCATGTTAAACAGGACGTTTACACAGCGTCATTAAACCTGTTTAAGGACAAAAGAACATTCTAGTCTGTATGTTTAGGTCATATCTCCATGACAACACTGAGGGGGAGGGGCTAGTTTTTTTTATTGGAGGTTTCAGTTTATGAATAATTAGGGGCGTGGCCTCATGAGTGACAGCTAGCCTCTGGCCCTCACTTCTCCTCAGAGGTAAACTTCAGCCAGATGGACGTATCTCCCTCCCCCCAACGTCACATACATGCCCTTTTTTGGTAAGAGGAAATGAGGCGGAGTCAAAGTCTGACAAGACGGAGACTCCCGTGGGAGAGGACGATTGGATCAAGATGAGAGAACGGACCTCGACGGAGACGCTACGTACATTTTTTTTAAACAGTCTATGACTCGTAGTCTGAGGTGGAATTAAACAACAAGATTTCCAAAATCAGTGAATGCCCAGCTTCATCGAACCATCGATTTGGAGAATCATGACGCAGTATTCACACTTTTTCTGATGTTCTCGAGCTTTCTCATTAATGTGGTAGTTCACTTCCTGCTGTTTTCAGTCACACTAAAAAATAAAACCCTTATTATTATTATTATGAACAACAACACATCCTCTAAAATCACCCGTAGGTGTGAATGGTTGTCTGTCTCTGTTCGTCTCTATGTGTCCTGTGATAGACTGGCGTCCTGTCCAGGGTGGACCCCGCCTCACGCCCGATGTCAGCTGGGATCGGCTCCAGCACCCCCCGTGACCCCGACAGGGACAAGAGGCTGAAGATGAATGAACAACAACACTCCCCTAACAAACAAAGTGCTCGTGATTTTCCTGCAGTTTGTGCTCATCTATTTCTCGTACACTGACATATCATTTGCATGTAGCATCAAAGCTAGTTGAGTCCAGTGTGCTGATGACACACACACACACACACACACACACACACACACACACACACACACACACACACACACACACACACACACACACACACACACACACACACACACACACACACACACACACACACACACACACACACACACACACACACACACACACACACACACACACACACACACACACACACACACACACACACACACACACACACACATGTTGTACTTCCCTCTGGGTGTGGTTATGATTCATATATCAACTGTAAAAACACAATGAGTAAAGTGATTTAAAGACGCAGCATCTGTGTTGTCCTTTTATGTGGCTTTCATAACAATAACAACGATAATATGCGGTCACGAGGACAGAACCACACAAATATTCCTCCTCCCAAGCTGTGATTAAGACCCTGTGTCGCCTCGCTGCCCACTTCACGTCTCAATTTGATGGAAACGAAACACAAAGAGCGGAGGGAGGGAAAGAGTCTTGTTCTGTGAGATCCTCGGAGAACACAATGGAGAAGAGACAAAGACGACACTGTCAGCCAGAGGAAGAATGAGAGCTATGTGTGGAGGAGCGGCCTGGCTGTGGCCTAACTCTGGCCTCAGCTGCCCTCTCGACGCCCTGCAGCTCCAACACCGCCGCTGCCAGGGTTCCTCTTCCAAATTCAAGCACTTTCCGAGCATTTTGACGTGCATTTTTAAAGCTTTTCCAGCACCTTACGGCTGTGGTAAACAACATTTTATACAGTAAACTGATTACTGCACGTCTTCACCACATTTAAATCTGATGGGGCGTGGCCTCTTGAGTGACAGCTCGCCTCATATCTCCATGACAACACTGAGGGGGGTTAATTTTTTTGTACCAGGCTAATTTTTATTTTATTGGAGGTTAAAGTTTATGAATAATTAGGGGCGTGGCCTCTTGAGTGACAGCTAGCCTCTGGCCCTCACTTCTCCTCGGAGGTAAACGTCAGCCAGATGGACGTATCTCCCTCCCCCCAGCGTCACATACATGCCCTTTTTTGGTAAGAGGAAATGAGGCGGAGTCAAAGTCTGACAAGATGGCGACTCCTGTAGACGAGGACGATTGGATCAAGTTGAGAGAACGGACCTCGACAGAGATGCTACGTCCATTTTTAATACACGGTTTTAAAGACGTAAACATTCACATTCTTAAAGTTTTATTCCTGTTGCAGTAAGTGTGAATTACATCAGCTGACAGGAAGTTAACAAGGACCAAGGCTGTTGCCTAGCAATGGAACTCCATTAAAAAAGGTCTATACAGTCTATGGGTTACGCCTGTGCTAAATAATAAAAGTTAAGATACATTAAGTTACTGCATTCGTTTGAGGTCTGCTGCCATTTTGTTCATTGTTTTTTCTTTGTCTGTGTGAATCAGTGACTATAAATTAATACGTTTGTACATTCGACATAAAGTTTCATATGCATTTGAAACTTTGATAAAAAATATCGTTAAAACATTAAAAAAAGCTTTAAAAAAGATACATTTAGTCACTAAGTAAGCCAAAACGGTTAAAAAGGAAAGTGTGCCTTATGGAAATATTGGCAGTGACAATGAAAAAGTAATAAAAAGTGATTTTGCACAGAACATTATATTATTTCCAGTGTACTTCTTGGGTAAAAGGGGGAGGAGTTGTACAGTTTGAACGACTTTACTCTGGGTGCTGAAAGACAAAAGGACTCACCGGTGAAGAAGACGGTAGGCGAGTCCTCTGCGTCGAACAGTCCCGCTGTCCTCGAGTCAAAGCGCAGCCAAAGAGCCACAGCCAGCACCGCCGTACCTGCCAGCTACAGAGACACACAGAAAACATGCGTCACAGGGAAATCAAACTATTTACCGCCATCTTTAAAAATCATATCCATATCCACCGCGCCTAGGAGCGGCACGCTTGCCGTCCACGGCCAGTTTGGGAGAGGTGGGCTTCTGTCAAGCACGTTTGCGCATGTACGAGCACGTACGTGCGCACGTGTACGAGCACGAGGCCTACAGCGGTTCTGAGGTCATTTCCTGTGCGCCTGTTGGGACGTAGAAAAAAGGAGGGACCATGCGCGGACATTTAAAACAATGGCGGCGAAAGGTTCACGTTGGTGTGATGCGGAGGTGGAGTGTTTACTGCAGATTTGGTCGATGAAAAGATTCAAAAACAGTCGACAAGACGCACAAAAACTCCGAGGTCTACGGAAAGATCTGGAAACAAAGCCACGCATCGCCATGACGTCATCAATGCGTGTGACGTGTTACGGCGTGATGACGTATCGGCAGCAAGAAGCATTCTCCGAGGCCCAGGTAGTGTGAGTACAAACGGGCCTGGAGGGGGGGACAAGGACCCTAAAGCACGGGGCACGGGACGGACGGACAGTGGGAGTGCACCCTGAGTGTAGTTAATTAGTAGCGTGTCGTCCAATTGTGTTTGATGTTCTGTAAAGAGACTCGTGGGGTACAGAGAAATCATTTCCATTCAGATAACTTGAGGTCAGACATCTTTGAAAAGGCTCATGACAAAATTTAGCCTACAGTTGGAGCATTTTCTATCCCCCTTCCTAACAAACACGTTCCAGTGCAAGAGCTTAAAGAGACATTTCCTGGTTCATGGCTGCACTTCAGCACAGCATGCTCACAATGCCGACGCTGGGCTAATGAAGCCAAAGATGCTGCTTCAGATTCCCCCTGAATACCCGACACACCCACAGGACCCAGAGCAACAAGGTGTCGGTTTAAAACAGGCATTAAAACACTTAAAGTTTTACTTCATGGATCGTTCTCCAGGACCAGCATGACAGCAGATAAGGGGTAAAAGGGGAAAGATCGTCATCTTGTTGGTGTGGGTCTTTCATACAACAGTGATAACACACGGGAATGACTCAATATCTCCATAGCAACCACAAAACACAAGCTGACATCGAGTCTTGGTTGCCACCCAAATAACTTCCAGGAAGTCCCACACGGCAATTCTGACGTCGGTGTTGTTGTGCAACAGAGGTATGTGTGAGACAAAGCAGCATCCACGCTAACTGGCAGCATGATGCCCCAACACGTCCTGCTGCAGTCTGAACACACACACACAAACACACACACACACACACACACACACAGAACAATGTGCACTCACATCAGCCTGCAGGGGAAAACATCTGGGATACTCGTCTGGAACAAACTCAAATTTGTTGCCAACACATTAAGTACATAAATAATCCTTCTGATTCAGACTGGTAATAAAATGTAGCACGTTAATATTCTGCTTTACGGTTCGTGCTCAACACCCTTTACGTCGTTCTGTAGAGTTACTGGCCGACATGTCTGTATGTTAGAAAATGGTGGAAGGTTTTGTATTTTGTTTGTTTTTAACTGTGCTTTAACGTGATATGGATCCACTGGGTCTGAAATAAAGGAAACTAACGAACTAAAAGTGGTTCCCAGTCTTTCAAACAGGCGTCAGCTTTTGATGCCGACATTGAAAACACAGTTGCCATTTTTAGTCACCTTATGAAGATGCTATGCGGTTGTTACAACTTGTCTTAATAATGAAAATGTCATTAAAAAATACCCAAACATTTACAAATCTCCTTTTTGTTCAAGTTCATCTGGTTCTTTAGCATTTGAACCAGTTTTGCACAACTTCGGCGGCCAGGACTCAATCACAGAACGGGGAGGACGGCAAGACGATGACGGCGTCTATGCGACACATCGAAGCGTGTAGTTTGTTTACATCCAGGGATACGTCATCTGGTACAATTGATATAATGGCTATGAGCTACGTACAGACGCATTTGATCCATGCCACGCCCAATAAGCAGATCTGGGCAATTGTAACCCTCACCTCAAATATGAGATTTGGTCGTGTTAGCCAAACTACAACTTAGCCGTTGTCTCAAACCAAAAATCTGTGCACACGCCAGTAACTGCAGCATCCATTTGCAGCGTTGTTGTAGCAACACTTAAATATCACTAAATCAACTTTATATTAATATTTTGTTTTGGGTTTACATTTGTTACGTTTCTAATATGTTGAAAGGATATTGACATTGATGGCAACCAAAGACCAAGGGTTGGTTTCTAATTACTTAAAATGGTTGCCACTGACAACGGTTACTCTGTCGCTCTGCTCCTAATGTCATCTGCAAGATCCACTGCACCTGACGAACAACCAATGAGAGCGGAGGATTCCCTGACTGTTCATGACCTCCAGGCAGTATCTAAAGTTGGCTTCACATTGACGACATACAACATTAACTTGCTCCTACATGCCAAACCGACCCTGGCCTCCTTCTGGGCTTAGGTATGAAAGTAGTTTAAGTTCTGTTGCTTCCTTTCGGTGCGTCGGCTTGTGTTTTGTTCTGGAGTCCGTCCGTGTTTTGCTCTTGAAGTCACTGGTTGGGGTGGTCGCTCATTATTGTACTTAACTCTTGGTCTGCGTCTCAGCTCTGGTCACTGGTCCTGAAAAAAACTATATTCTATAATAATAAAATACTGTGAAATGAGCCATTCTGCATGATTTAGCACTTTTACTTTCTATATTTTGAGAATATTTTGCTGATAATACTTGTGTACTTTTACTTAAGTAGCATTCTGAATTCAGTATTAAGTATTATTGTGTGGTATTTATACTTTTACTTAATTAAAAAGGACCAGAGTTCTCTCTCGAGCCTCTCCTTGACTCGTGTGTGATGAAATATCTAGTCCCAAAAGCTCCCCCTCTGGCTGTTAATTATTATAAAACTAGAGATTAAAATAAATCTTTATCGTCCAATTTGCTGCTCTATAGAAAGGTCGTTCACAGCCACACCTAACCGTCTGTCAGCACCGCAGCTTTTGGAGTAAACGGTGACTAAACTCGTGCTCACGGTGTAGTCAGAGTTACACAGACACGCCTCAGCGTCTGTCAAAACCTTCAGCCTGCAGCTTAAACTCTGAACTCTGGATCGCTTTTGTCAAAGTTTAGCCTCAACGTGGGAGTGGGAGTATTTACAGACACTCGACTCACAACATTCAAGAGGGTTTGAAATGCCTTTACTCAATTGAAGTGCTACGTTTTAACTTGTTAGGTTTCACACAAAACTTCAGTTGCAGAACATCTAGACTCAGGAGCCGTCTGTACGAACGCGGTTGTTTTTGAAACCGCGTGTTTCTCCGCACGGTTGGGCCTTTCATCCACACGTGACCGCAGCTGCTGCTCCTAAAACTGGAGTTGTTTTGTAACTGGAGTCCAGGGTGAATCTTTTGGAAATGTCCGGTTTCAGGAGTCATGCGTGGACAGAAAAACGCGACATTGTTTGACGTCACACTGTGCGACGAGAAAAAGTTGTACCCATGGAGACGAGTGGAGATGTGACCAGCTGACGGAGACGCTGTGGGTGAAGACGGAGCTAAAATACGGCTGCTGTTTAGCGACTTATCAGCACTTTGTGTGTGTCTCATACAACTACTCAACATCCAGCAGCAGGGGAGTCAGCGTGATCTGTGATTGGCTAAAATGGCCTTCCTGTGAGGAGCGCTATCGCCACCTACTGCTGTGGCGTGTGCATGACATTGTTTGAGCCAGTTTCATCTGGACTGAGACATTTTTTATCACAGGGGTGGTGGAAACGGGAATTATTTTTATAACCGGAGGCCATAAAAGTTTGGTTTAAAAGTTACCTGTGTTCGTGTGGACTCCAATATCGCCTATACTATAACTTTACTGAGTCAACAGCATTAAACATGGTGGAAAATTACATTTCACCCGTTCACCCGTAACACATGGACTGCAAACCTGAAAATTAGCTTAACGTCACCAGACGATGCAAATGTCGGATTCAGTCGAGCCGGACATTTCCGAGTGAGGCCGTGTGCGAATACAGCCGCTCGTTCTCCAGGAGTAAAGACGTGTGGATGACGTTTATATTATGCGTTGGCGAGCAGAGGAAGACAAACATCCGATGGTGAAGAAGAAGAACTGTGACTGAGTAACTGGAGCGATGACGAGATTCATGAACTTCTGTCGGTAAGGACAGACACCAAAACCATCAGACAAATTCGTAACAACGCCACGAGACTTGGTTTGTTTGTAACCAAATTAAGACGCGGCTCCATCGGCGCCTCCTGCAGACTCTACCAGGCGAAATGCTGCTTCACTTTTTGCTTATTTAGTTTGTACTTATTTTATTTCAACATGCTGCTAAACTGTACGGTGCGTATTGTATATTATATAAACCTACGTTTAACCACACCGTCTGTTGCACTGACATTTCGTTAATTGTTTAATTTATTTTATGTTAGCTTATAAATAATATACCTTAAAATTAGCTTATGTTACCCTGATCCTTTCCCATCTTTGTATTGAAACTGTTGCACAATCATTCCCCTCGGGACAAATAAAGCGTCTTGAATATTTAACGGAGAACGAGGAAGTACTCTAAATCACGTGTGAACGAGTGAAAGCGTTTGTCCTTCTGTTCCCTCATTAATAATTCAGGAAACACTTCTCATGTACTTTAAAGAGAGGATGTCTGAATCAAACAAACAGAACGAAAAAAAGGTAAAAAGTCTTTGGAAAACTTCCAGCGTGGTGAAGAAATTCTGCCGAAGTCAAAACCGAAGACAATGACGGTTTGTTGATGTGTTGTCAGCAGCAATTCTCAGGTGGATGCAGCATAAAAGGACACGTGTAAACAGAGCAACGGTAACTGTAGAGCACAATACTGAGCCGTCAAATCAGTGTCAGGACGACTTGTCCAGCAAAACCTGTTTTTACCAATTTACAGCGTAAATCCCAAAGTGCACATTTGAACTCATATACAGCCGGTGCGATATGGAATTAGATTTGTGCCAAATGACAAACAAAAGTAGGAATTTGAGAGAACAAAAATAAAATGTATAACTTGCAATCAAATAATTTGTCAATCTCAGACCTTACGCTGACTCAGACCTTCTCAGACCTTCGCGCCGACTCCCAGACCTTCTCAGACCTACGCGCCGACTCCCAGACCTTCTCAGACCTACGCGCCGACTCCCAGACCTTCTCAGACCTAAGCGCCGACTCCCAGACCTTCTCAGACCTACGCGCCGACTCCCAGACCTACGCGCCGACTCCCAGACCTACGCGCCGACTCCCAGACCTTCTCAGACCTACGCGCCGACTCCCAGGCTTTCTCAGACCTAAGCGCCGACTCCCAGACCTACACGCCGACTCCCAGACCTACGCGCCGACTCCCAGACCTACGCGCCGACTCCCAGACCTCTCTTGTTTGCGCTCCCTGATTGTTTATTTGCAGTTTTGGCACAACACTATCTGAGAAACTATTTGATTGCAAGTTATGAGTTTTATTCTTTTGAAATTAGTTTTATGTTCTCCCGATTTGTTCGTTTTCATTTGGCACAAATCTCATTCCATCGTGCCACAGCCTGCAGAGATCTTAATAAACACACAAATGCCACATTTATGGGAAAAGGTGCAGGATGTCGTAGCCTAGCTTAGCACGGGTATTTAATGAGAGAGACTATGATGGAGCCGTGTAAGCTAATTCAGTTTAGCGGTTAATATTAATGTTTCCACTTTGTGCTCTCTCATTTAAAGTTAAAACAGACAGGAAACACGAGTGTCCTGAATGATAAATGGGTATTTTAAAGATGCACTCAGGAGATTTGGGTTGTTTTTGTCATGAGCTCAGTGGAAGAAACAGCCTCTTCCCTCGAGGTCAACATTAGCTCTCATTAACCACAAAAAGGCACTCTGGAGCACCATTAGCAGTGCGAAGGCAACTACAACAGAGAAATGAATAACCGATGAGACGTTTAACCGCTTTTAAAAGCCTCAACAACTGCCTTCAAGCACAAGAGAAAACCGCAAAAACGGCACAACGTTCCAACACAAACAAAAGTAAATTAGCAACGCAAACATCCCCCGAGACCACGTGCATTGTGGGAAGTGTAGACTTTCAGGAACGGAAACAGGCAGCCCTACTTGTTTACAGTAACGAGCCGTTTCACCAACAGCCTGGTCATTAAATCTGCGAATAAATAAACCGATCTAATCTGATGTTTATGCTTCTGCGGGACATCGGACGGCTCCTTCAGTCGTCGTCATTTGTGCCAGACTTTCAAAAACAGTCATTAAACGTGGACTCGCAGTTCTTCACACTGTAAACAGGTCATCACGGTAATGACACAGCGGGCAGAGTGAACGTATGGGAGTAAATCTGTGTGTGAAATACACAAAAACAACAACAAGTGCATCCTTCTGGTTTTTAAACAACAATTTCCCCCCTTTTTTCCAGAGTGGATGTCAAACTCTACATCTTTTAACATCAGTCTTTCACTGCAGAGACGTTCAAATACAGGACGACGACTAAATCTTAATGTTTTTCCTGCCTTTCACCCTTTAGACCGTCATTTCAGACTCTTGTAGTAGTTATTTCTTCATGTTTTGTAGTTAAACAGTTGAGATTTGGGGGAAAAGGCTGCAACAACTAACCCCTCTGACTAAAAACACACATTAACAGGAGCTCTGACTCTAAGAAGGTTGAGTCTAAACGTGATCGGACGTTACTCGTCAGCTGGTAGGCAAACAGAAGATGACTGAGTCGTGATGGTGGAGCATGGGTGACTCAGCAGATGACTGAACTACAATTAAACAACTATTTTACTGGAAATAATCCGTCAAGCTGCACCAACAAAGTTTAAACATGACATGCAGGTACTGTGATCGACCCTGAATCATTCAACCCTCCTGTTGCCTTCAGATTTTACTAACACCATTTATTCCAGGGGTCAATTTGACCGCAGCAGTTTAAACATCTGGAAAATGATCCTAATCAATGTGTGACTCAAGTGAAGTCGGGTACTTTATGTTTTTATTTAACAAAATGAAAAATATCACTGATGTTAAACTGCATGGAGGGATTTCTGTCTGTGTGTTTTAAAGTAAGTCTGTTATTTTAAGTGCTATTTTGTGTTATTTGTAACATCTGGAATGAAAGTAACGTCCGTTATCAACGACAGCAGCATGAATTTGACCTCATATAATATTTGAATTGTAAAATAAACGATAATAATAATGATTAAATCATCCAGATGATCAAACTGACCCAAAGGAACACCGATGAGACAAGTACATGTACGATAAGAACAATAAAAGAATATATATAATCATGATAATTTTAGGTTTTTTATGAGTTGTCCCCATAAAATTAGGAAAAGTCATAAATATAAAGCAAAAAAACAAAAAAATGACATTATTTAGAGATGTTAAACATTAAATGGGGTCAGATTGACCCTTAGGAGAACAGGAGGGTTAATAAGTGGCAGAAAATAAGGTAAATATGAGCTGAGTTCATTGATTAGTCGATAAAACGTTTGATTTGTTTTCGTTTACACTAAAAGATACTTAATTTACAACGACATTAACACAGAAAATCATTACACTGGAGAGAATATTTGGACTTAAGTTGATAAATTACTTAAAAAGGAATACTTGATTATCATAATTGTGACTTTAAATGTTATTAAACCAGCTCGTCGGCTGCATTTATTGCATTTTATCCAAATAAAACAAGTGATTGAGAGCCAAACTAAACTTAACTGCTTTGTATATATTCCTGCTGTATCAGATAATTAACATTTTGTTGGAAAATGTTTTGTAAGTGGACCAAAAACACCGTGTGTGTGTGTGTTTTAATATCATGAATCATTGTTTTGTCACATGGTTTCCAAGGCACAGATGAATTTACAAACTCTTTTTTTGTTTCATGAGGACGACACAAAGTGTTTCCTTCCTTATCTCAGCCGTGTTTACTGAAACACTGCTGTCTGGCAGAAGAACTGACGCAAACCCGGGCTAAAATCTTTCTCATGGTGGTTTTTGAGCTCCCTTGGGCGCCATTTTACCAGAATTTACCCTCCAAAATAAAAGCTTAAGCCTCCTTTTCACCTCAAACTCAAACTGATGCATTTCCACGTCTCTTCTCGTTGTTTAAAAGCCGTTTTAACCTTAACAGGAAGCAACTAAATCACCTAAAACACCCGCCTACTACAACAGAATTTCACGTATCAACCGCAACCGACACTGTGTGAGTGACACTACATACCCAGAAGAGAAAGTTGAACACAAACACCAGGTATTTGATGCACTTCATCGCCCCCATGGCTCCGAACTCAAGCTTCAGATGTTTTTTTAAGGAGAAAATCCAAACGCGAGTGCTGCCTGTTCGAGTCGAGTCTTCTTTGTGGGAGGGAGATTAAAGGGGACAGAGGGAGAAGAAGATCCTTTTGTGAACCACACCCTTGCAGGGCTCACCTTAGGAAGTGAGGGGGAGGGACCGGGTGGAGAGAGGAGGTGGGAGGAGGGAGAGAGAGATCATGTTCCAGTGGATTTCAAACAGAGGAGCTTGAGGTGTGAATCAGAGCAGGTGGACGCGATTAAGAGGTTAATTAGCACCTCACACGTCATCTTACCCCGTCCAGATAAGCTAAAAGTTCCTCTTAAAGTAATAACAAAGCTAAGGAACTGGCTCTTTCTACAGCAGCCTGTATATTTACTTCTTTAAGGGACTTCAAACTGCTTTTAGGAAGGCTGTTGAGACAGTCTGTGGGGGTCTGCACTTGTACCTAACTTAACTTGTACCTAACTTGTTCTTTGCCCTTTGCAGTTTGTACTGTTTGTGTTGTGTGTTGTGTGTTGTGTCTCCTGTGTGTTCAGTCAGTCTGTAACTTTGTGTTTTGCTGCTGCCGACCTGAACAGGTCTGACCCTGGGTCTCAATGAGATTTTACCTGTTTAAATAAAGGTTAATAAATAAATAGAATAAAAAGGTGTCGATGATCAAATTAACGAGCTGGGCCTCGTCTGTTGAGGGGACCGGGGTTGTGACTGGAAGCGTCATCTGTTGAAACCGGGTCCCACAGTCAGAGCGTTTTTACATGCAGTTTAAAAACCCGATTATATTCAGGTTAAGGGCGTACTCCGGTTTCTTAGGGCGCCCTCACACTGTGCCTCCGTCCCGTGCCCCGTGCTTTAGGGTCCTTGTCCCCCCCTCCAGGCCCGTTTGTACTCACACTACCTGGGCCTCGGAGAATGCTTCTTGCTGCCTATACGTCATCACGCCGTAACACGTCACACGCATTGTTGACGTCATGGCGATGCGTGGCTTTGTTTACAAATCTTTCCGTAGACCTCTGAGTTTTTGTGCGTCTTGTCGACTGTTTTTTAATCTTTTCATCGACCAAATCTGCAGTAAACACTCCACCTCCGCATCACACCAACGTGAACCTTTCACCGCCATTGTTTTAAATGTCCGCGCATGGTCCCTCCTTCTTTTTTCTATGTCCCAACAGGCGCCCAGGAAATGACCTCAGAACCGCCGTAGGCCTAGTGCTCGTACACGTGCGCACGCTCGTGCTCGTACATGTGCAAACGTGCTTTACTAAAGCCCACCTCTCCCAAACGGGCCGTGGCCGGCAAGCGTGCCGCTCCTAGGACTCAAACTGGTCAAACGAACTACAGACCTAGATGTTATGTTCTAATAACATGGTCACACTGTGATACACGGGGTTTGCTGTATGTTGCTAAATAGGGGTAAAGGGACCTTTACATCTATTTTTAGTCATTTTGCATCTTGTTGTGCTAGTTTTGCATCTATGTGTAGTCATTTTGCATCTTGTTGTGGTGGTTTTGCATCTATTTTTAGTCATTTTGCATCTTTTTTGGTGGTTTTGCATCTATTTTTAGTCATTTTGCATCTTTTTGTGGTGGTTTTGCATCTATTTTTAGTCATTTTACATCTTTTTTGGTGGTTTTGCATCTATTTTTAGTCATTTTGCATCTTTTTTGGTGGTTTTGCTTCTATTTTTAGTCATTTTGCATCTTTTTTGGTGGTTTTGCATCTGTGGTAGTCATTTTGCATCTTTTTGCAGTGGTTTTGCTTCTATTTTTAGTCATTTTGCATCTTTTTTGGTGGTTTTGCATCTATGTTTAGTCAATTTGCATCTTTTTGTGGTGGTTTTGCATCTATTTTTAGTCATTTTGCATCTTGTTGTGGTGGTTGTTAACTTAGGACAACAACAGAAGAAGATATTGGTTAAAATCAAGAGAACTTGGTTCAGTAAAAACAATATTCTTCCTGGTTTTTAATAATTTAGGCCTAAACCATGAGCGGAAAAGCTGCACAGGTGTATTCACACACACAAACACCTCCTGGGACTGAGGCTGAGTGTTGATTGCGGAGGGAACTGGAGCTGCTCTCCTCTCCCAGTGGACCCAGTCAAACCAACAACACCAGCTTTGTTTGCTGCTGCTAAAGCGTCCCCGTCTCCCAGCCCGTCTCTGCTTCCTCCCTTCACTCTCGCCTCTACGCCCAAGAACTATTCTGTTTGACAAGTGCGCTGCTGTGCACGCTGCAATCTGGCAAAACGTCTTAAGTAATGAGGAAATCATATTTTGAAAGGGTGTTTACAGCTGGATAGATCGTAGATATACAAGTTAAATTACACGGCAGCTGCATTCTCATAATATCACATTTGAAAAATACGCTGCACCTCCAAAGTGCTCTGGTGATCTTTTTGTGGTGTTTTGCATCTATTTTTAGTCATTTTGCATCTTTTTGTGGTGGTTGTTAACTAACTATACTGTAAAGTATAAAAAGGTAAATAAAGCACCTTGAAAGTAATTGAGTAAATATTATAACATCATTAGTTACATTCCACCCAGATAACATCACTGACATTAAACAGAACCGGCCCATCATATAACGTTAGGAATAATATAAATGTATTTTCAGTTAGGGCTCCCTTCATTGTTTTACATCAGAAATACATCAGACTAACATTATTTTAGTTTTAAACTAGCTCTGTTACTCTGAGTTATCACTTACCGGATACTTATTTTACAGTTAAATTACACCCTTTGATCCCATCCCTTTAATGTTGTGGCTGGTTAAATGAGGCTCATTTACAGCAAATTAACTTATGCTATAATAAAAATATATCATCAAGTAGATTTATATTTTGAATTCATAATAACTTAAAAACATAAAAACTGTTACTGTAGAACTTCCATTTTTGCCTCAGAAATGTGGGGAAGTAAAGCTATTAATCATGTTGCATCATTTTGAATCATTTTGCATCTTTTTGTGGTGGTTTTGCATCTATTTTTAACCATTTTGCATCTTTTTGTGGTGGTTTTGCATCTATTTTTAGACATTTTGCATCTTCTAGTGGTTTTTCATCTTTTTTAGTCATTTTGCATCTTTTTGTGGTGGTTTTGCATCTACTTTTAGTTATATTTAATCTATTTAGTCATTTTGCATCTTTTTGTGGTGGTTTTGTTTATATCTTTAATCATGATGCATCTTGTGGTGGTGGTTGTTAACTAACTATACTGTAAAGTAGTATAAAAAGGTAAATAAAGCACCTTGAGTAAATATTATAACATCATCAGTTACATTCCACCACGGATAACATCACTGACATCAAACAGAACCAGCCCATCGTTATATATCGTTAGTAATAATATAAATATATTGCCTATTAGGGCTCCCTTTATTTTTGCTATCTGTTTTAGTCATTTTGCATCTTTTTGTGGTGGTTTTGCATCTATTTTAAGTCAGTTTGCATCTTTTTGATGTAGTTTGCATCTATTTGAGTGGTTTTGCATCTTTTTGTGGTGGTTCTGCATCTATTTTTAATCATGTTGCA
This sequence comes from Echiichthys vipera, assembly GCF_963691815.1. NCBI lineage: Eukaryota > Metazoa > Chordata > Actinopteri > Perciformes > Trachinidae > Echiichthys > Echiichthys vipera. Next base: position 4,362,799 of record NC_139845.1, read on the forward strand.
TCTTTTTGTGGTGGTTTTGCATCTATTTTAAGTCATTTTGCATCTTTTTGTGGTGGTTTTGCATCTATTTTAAGTCAGTTTGCATCTTTTTGAGTGGTTTTGCATCTTTTTGTGGTGGTTCTGCATCTATTTTTAATCATGTTGCATCTTTTTGTGGTGGTTTTATTTCTATTTGTAGTCATTTTGCATGTGGTGGTTGTTAACTTAGGCTGTAAAGTAGTATAAAAAGGTAAATAAAGCACCTTGAAAGTACATTCCACCACATATAACATCACTGACATCACACAGAACCAGCCCATCGTTATATAAAGTTAGTAATAACGTATAAATATAATGTATTGTATGTAATGTAATAAATATGTTGCCTATTAGGGCTCCCTTTATTGTTTTACATCGCAAATACATCAGACTAACGTTATTTTTAGTTTAAACCAGCTGTGTTACTTTGATTATCACTCACCCAGAAGACGAAGTTGAAGATGAAGAGGGCGTACTTGACGCACAGCTCCCAGCTGCTCAGAGCCGTCATCCCTGCGGTGCTTTTACGCGGGTTTCTAATAATTAAACGCACAAATATCTGCGTTTCTGTCGCGTGTGTCCGCTTATATCGCGCTCGGCTCCGCTCGGCTCCGCTCGGTCACTTCCGTCAGCTCCGTCAGTTGACAGACGTTGCTCTGTGTGTCCGCGCGCCTGATGCGTTGTGATGGAAACGGAGCTGATCAAGTGGTCTCCACCCACAGAAATCACGATAAGAGACGGAAAAAGAGAGGTTTCTGTCTCTCTTTCTCTCCTTTTCTCTTCTTTCTCGCCCCCTTTCGATGCTTTTGTTCTTCTGACAGAGGAACACGCGTCCTTTGATGAAGAGAAATGTCAAAATGGTGGGTTATTGTGCGAGAAAGGCGGCACTTTTCAAAATAAAGTGCTAAAAATAAATAAAATCAGTCAATTAAAATATTCTAAAAAAATAAAAACACAACTATATAATTAGATATCACATATGTAAATTATTTAAATAATAATAATTATTATTATTATTACTATTAAATAAAAACACACCATCGGAAATACAGGGTTCCTACAAATTTTACATTTTAGACTTTGAGGATTTAAAAAATAATAAATATAAAAATAAATCCTAAATAAAAGAATACTAAATAAAAGTAATTAATTAATAAAATACCAATAAATCAAAATAAGTCGTGAATCAAATAGTAATACATAAAATAAATCATAAATAAAATAATATTAAATAAAATAAATCATAAGTAAATTAATGATGAATCAAAAAAACAAAAACAAAACAAAAATAAAATAATAATAAATCAAAATAAGTCGTGAATAAAACAATAATACATAAAATAAATCATAAATAAAATAATAATGAATCAGAAATAAATCATAAATAAAATAATCAAATAAATGACTAAAATAATAAATTAAAATAAATAATAATGAAATAATTACATCAAAAATAAAAGAATTATACATAAAAATAAATCATAACTAAAGTAACAATAAATAAAAACAAATCAATAATAAAATAATGAATAAAAATAACACAAACATCAACAACAACACAAAATCATGAATTTGTCCGTAAAAGCATGGTCACATTTTAGTTTGAACTTTCAAAACCTCATTACAGCCTTCAAAATGCCATGAAGGTCGACACCAACCAGAACCAAAGTGTGTGTGTGTGTGTGTGTGTGTGTCTGTGTGTGGCTATATTCTCTCTCTCTCTCTCTTTGGTGGAAATGTGACTGTTTTTCTTCTTCTGCAGAACAAAGGCGACAGTGTGACCGGTCAGCCCACGACTTTTGTTTGCAGCTGCACACACACACACATACACACACACACTGATGATGATGATGTTGATGATGATGAAGGAGTACAGTGCGACCCAGCTGACCAGAACCACAGACTCTGACCTCTGACAGCTTTGAACAGAGTAAAAACATCCAAAAACAGTGTTTTCTGACACCTGTCGCAGTCGTCTTCATGTGGACGCTGCACTTTTTTATACCAGTTCTGCAGGACACCAACGCTGTTCTCTCATTATTACACACACACACACACACATTTAAAACTCAGATAATAAAGAGAAGCTGCACAGTTTTAACGATGCAACACATTCGTAAATGCCATCTCCATAACCATAATATAAATGTGTATGTATATCATCCTGTCAATATACTGTATGTCTTTTTTATTTCTTCCTTTATTTCCTTTTTGTTTTATTCTATTGTAATTTAAAAGACTTAATGTCCAGCAAAATCAATTCCAAGTCATTAAGTGCACCTATTTAATTAATAAATGAAAAAAATGAATTAGTACAAAGAGTACAAAGATACCTGGCTGTAACAAAAGCAGTATTTTCTTATTTAATTGTATTTATTTATCTTTTATTAAATGTTATTTAATTGTATTTATTTCTCTTTTATTTATAGTTATTATTTCTCTTTTATTTAACTTTAATTTAATTGTATTTATTTCTCTTTTATTTAAAGTTATTATTTATCTTTTATTTAACTTTTATTTAATTGTATTTATTTCTCTTTTATTTATAGTTATTATTTATCTTTTATTTAAATTTAATTTAATTGTATTTATTAACTTTTATTTAAAAGCTTCGGGAACAAGTACGTTTAAATTTGTGAGTTTTTTTCTTTCAATTTTAGTAATATTCATTTTGTTTTCATCCTATCTTAATTCTCTGCCTCAAATTTTCTAACAAGATGATTTTTTCATGTGTGTGACAGACTGAATTTTGGGTGTTTTGTTCGGGAAGTGTTTAGAATAGAAAATCTTTATTTGTCATTGTAAAAGTGCAACGAAGCGGAGGTAGAAACTTAAGGTACAGGCCCAGTAGAAGTTTAATATATTAGGAATAAGTGCAGATTCATCCTCCCAACGGTGATGAGATGGAGCCCAGTTTGTGTGTCTGTGGGTTCTCAGTCTTCCTACTGAGCTGGATAAAAGACTGAGTGTGTAAAACAACACTGCCTTCATTTCCTTCACAGTGTGTGTGTGTGTGTGTGTGTGTATCGTCCGCAAAACAACTCCACATTTATCTCGGCACCCATTTACAAAGCTCCCCCTGTGTTTGTGTGAGAGAGAAGAGAAGGAGAGGGAGATGCTGCAGAAAACGAGGATAAAAGCGCCGTAACGAGGATAAAAGTGCCTGAATAATTTGAATAAAGTTCAAAACTAAACCCTAAAAGTAGAATTGCTTTGTCTTACACACGAGATAACCTCTGAAGTTAATTTAAATCTGTCACGTCTGAGGGTATTTAAGTGATCTAGAAGCTGCTGTCCTCTTGTGGAAACGTCCTGAAGATGCAACAACACTGATCGTACGAGCTTTGGGGATTCGAACAGTGACATCTGGTGGTTTACAACAATAACATTAATAATACACCCTTAAGACCGGAGCTGAAGCACAACACCTCTGATTTCACTAACAATATATATCAATATCTTTATTAGTTATTTTAAAATGATATTATTTCCAACAAAAAGAGTGAAACGTGAACAACAAATCATCACAATACGTTTTAAATCAATAAGGAGAAAAGAAAAGAGAACAAATAAATAAATAAAAATACAATTGATCTGTTTTAAGTCCATCCATTAATTTAAATCAAACATTATAATCATTTTATTATAGTTATAATATAATATTGTAAATATATATATAATGTTTCTCACACTCCAGGCACCCACGACTTACATTAATATTACTGTTAAAGGTTAAAAAATTAAACTAAAATGAACTCCTCTTAAGAACGGCCACTGTCCAATCCTACGTTAGCAACCGTAACTAGGCGTGGGAGGCCTGTCAATCACACCGGGTGACGCTGTCAACAAAGATATCGTTGTAAAAACGCCACATTGAAAGAAACCAGGGGGGGCGGGGCTAAATGAAGCATGAACAAAACAAACCAACACAGTGAGGAACCAATGATCATGAGGTAGAGTAAAGGCAGTGACGCAGACTGTAAGAAATAATGGACGTAGCTTCAGGGTCGATGGTTAAATGCCTTAAAGCTGCATCTCTTTAATACCCACTGGGTGCATATTGGATAGAAGTCAATGAGAAACCGAGCCAAAACTTCCCACTTGATTTATTCCCTCAGTAAACATTTTACTAAGAGTTACAGGTCCCAATCTCTAATTTCAAGTCTTCTTCATTACAGCATGATGTTCATTTCGTAAATTATGTTCCCAAAAATAGATAAAGCACGACGACCTGTCAATCATGATAGGGACTTAGCGTCAAATCCACTTCACTGTGTAAATTAAAATAGCTGCTGACTTGTTTTTTGAGTTGATTGTAACATTTTGTTCATCTAACAATGTCAGCGTTCAGTGGCTGCACCTTGCTAACCAAGCTAGCTCAGAAGCGCTAGCATTAGCTGGTTCCTCAAAGTGTAATTCCTGCGTAAAAGAGAGTCGCTTGAAAATCGGTAAAAGTTTCCTTCTTTAGGGTTTAGCGCCATTGAAACCTTATTTGTGACCCCGCCCTCTGGTCCAAATACGGTCACTTCTGGCTCCAAAATACCAAGGCGGCCAACTATCAAACCGCTGTCTTCAAAGCAGTTGTCGACAAACTTCCTCAGCTCAATGGGTGACAACACGAAGGCTACGTCAGTTATTTTTTACAGTCTATGGGAAGTAGTGACACTGGTCACAAAACGCTTTGTTTTCCAGCAGCGTTTCGTGGGCGATCTGTGCTCGTGTGTTTGTCTTCACAGTTTGGCGTTGGGCGTCGGGCTGGGGTGCAGATTCTGCTGCAGGAATGCCAACATCTTCTTCCAGGAGTCTTCCTGAGCGTCTGAGTGAGGCTTGGTCTGTCCTCCCCACAACATTATCACTGAAACGCAACATTATCCGATAACATCCTCGGTACGACATCAACGTAAAAACAGATGCCTGACTGAAATATTGTTGATTTGCCGTTGAGACTATTTGTTTAATGCTGTTTTTCTTTTAGCCGCGTTGCACCTGACATTGACACGCAGACACATGCACGGTGGATGCCTGAAAATGTTACATATGTAGGTAAAGAAACCTCTGAGTAAAAGAGTGAAAAGGGAAAAATCCAGTCCATATCTAACAAAATCTGCAGATATATTGTTTTATTAGTGGCCGAGCTGTCGTCTGTTTGTCCTGGAGATCCTTATATGACTGAATTTTATAAATACTGAGAGAAATCTTTGGTTCTCTGATTAAAGGTGAAGGGAGAAACATGCTCTGAATGTCTCAAAACGTCTGTAAAGTCCCCTCAGCTGAACCTGAACCGACAAAATTAAACCAAAACAGCCTGAGTGTCTTGAGAACTCACCTTTCTGTTTTGTGCCTTCCTTTATAAAGTTGGTCGCTCTGAAGTGAGGCGAGTAGGGCGGCTCGATCAGATGTCCGGCCCCGGGGTACGTAAGTCTGGTCAGCAGGTGCTCGTTCCCTGCTGCACGCATCATCTGAGCCATCTGAGGTCACCAAAGGTCAAATCAAGACAAATAAAGTCACGTCTGTGCTGCTGCAGCAGGTGGACGAGTGACACCACATGCACTGTTTTATGCACATACGAGGCTGAGGTTTGAAAAAAAATGTAGCCTTTATTTTTTTCTCAGTTCTCCGATGATGCCTTTAAATGTCTTTGGACACGTTGTCATGGCAACCATTAATTGTTAGCTACCTTCACTTCCGGGACGATGTTGTTAAAGGTAAACAAAACCTGATTTGACAAGTTTTATGAATGCAAACTTTACATCTACTTCATTGTCAGGTGTGTGTGTGTGTGTGAGTGTGTGTGTGTGTGTCTGAGTGTGTGTGTGTGTGTGTGTGTGTGTGTGTGTGTGTGTGTGTGTGTGTGTGTGTGTACTCACATCCTCTGCACACTCCACCGCAGCCATGTTCTGGTCATCGTGGCCGTTCACCAACAACATCGGACACTTTATTCTCCCCACCTGAAAGAGAATCAACCAAAAGGAAGAGCTTTACTTCAGTGATGAGTCGAGGGGTCGTTTAAAACACACTTTCAGCCGGCCACGCCGCCGGTTTGATAGCTCCGAAACAGCTCAGCCAATCACGGCAAAGCATGATAACACAAAAATAATAATTTTGTTGTCTGGTGCAAGAACATTAACACAAATATATTCACAGCAAAAGGACTCTGAGTCAGATATTTTTCGCCAGAAGAAAGGGATTATTTTTAGCATTCAACAAGAAAATACACTTTTCGCCAAATCATGGAAATCCACGACTAAACCAAGTTTTGGTGTCTGGCTGCAGGACGATCACATTCACTGGCACTGGATAAACTCAGCTTCACGTTAAAGGGTAAACATCTCATTTTTGACAGTATGTGGAGATCTTTTATGGGTAAACATCTATTTTTGACAGTATGTGGAGATCTTTTATGGGTAAATATAACATTTTTGACAGTATGTGGAGATCTTTTATGGGTAAACATCTCATATTTGACAGTAGGTGGAGATCTTTTATAACATTTTTGACAGTATGTGGAGATCTTTTATGGGTAAATACCTCATTTTTGACAGTAGGTGGAGATCTTTTATAACATTTTTGACAGTATGTGGAGATCTTTTATGGGTAAATACCTCATTTTTGACAGTAGGTGGAGATCTTTTATGGGTAAACATCTCATTTTTGACAGTAGGTGGAGATCTTTTATAACATTTTTGACAGTATGTGGAGATCTTTTATGGGTAAATACCTCATTTTTGACAGTAGGTGGAGATCTTTTATGGGTAAACATCTCATATTTGACAGTAGGTGGAGATCTTTTATGGGTAAACCTCTATTTTTGACAGTATGTGGAGATCTTTTATGGGTAAACATCTATTTTTGACAGTAGGTGGAGATCTTTTATGGGTAAACATCTATTTTTGACAGTAGGTGGAGATCTTTTATGGGTAAACCTCTATTTTTGACAGTATGTGGAGATCTTTTATGGGTAAACATCTCATATTTGACAGTATGTGGAGATCTTTTATGGGTAAATATCTATTTTTGACAGTAGGTGGAGATCTTTTATGGGTAAACATCTATTTTTGACAGTATGTGGAGATCTTTTATGGGTAAATATCGAATATTTGACAGTATGTGGAGCTCTTTTATGGGTAAACATCTAATTTTTGACAGTATGTGGAGATCTTTTATGGGTAAATATCTATTTTTGACAGTATGTGGAGATCTTTTATGGGTAAATATCTCATTTTTGACAGTAGGTGGAGATCTTTTATGGGTAAACATCTATTTTTGACAGTAGGTGGAGATCTTTTATGGGTAAACATCTATTTTTGACAGTATGTGGAGATCTTTTATGGGTAAATATCTATTTTTGACAGTATGTGGAGCTCTTATATGGGTAAATATCGAATATTTGACAGTATGTGGAGCTCTTATATGGGTAAATATCGAATATTTGACAGTATGTGGAGATCTTTTATGGGTAAATATTGAATATTTGACAGTAGGTGGAGATCTTTTATGGGTAAACATCTATTTTGACAGTATGTGGAGCTCTTTTGTGGTGTTCTTAGAGGGGAGGAAAGCATCGGAGGCAAGTTCCCCCTGATTCTAAACCATCATCAAACGAAATTAATGTTTGTTTGTTTGTTTTTCGCTCTTTTTATTTGTTATTTGGGAAAATCTAAAATTGGCATAATTATATCTTTCATTGTCATGTATACATACCTGTTACATCTGTGTTCCTTTGGGTCAGTTTGATCATTTTAATGATTAAATCATTATTATTATTTTGTATTTTACAATGAAAATATTTAGAAATGTTTGAAATGGTTTGATTTTCCTCAGGACCCTGTATGTAACACACACGCCGCTGTCCTTGATAATGCAAATAATTTAATTCTAAATATTATAAATGACTCAAAATGATGCTCACAAATGAATATACTTACTTAAAAACACAGAAACAAATATCCCTTGATCCAATTCTACATCAATCAATATTTTTTTTTGTATATTTCCGAAGTCACGTAATTTTGTAGGAATTCTGGAGTTAAACCGGACATAAAACCTTTGATTATGATCCTTTTCGTTTAAATTGCTGTATTAAATTGTAAAATTTGAGGGGAATTGTTTAAATTAGTAACATTTGAGGGGAATAGGAGGGTAAAACAGTCTAATATGTGTGTGTGTTAGTGCAACATGTACAGTACTTACGTCCACTTTCAGTGAGTGGTCGTCGGGTATCGGCAGACCTATGTCTCGCCAGATCTCATGGTTGTTCTCATCCAAACGTATCTTCTGAGATTTCCTGCCTCACACAAAATTGTTCCCATGAGTCCAACTGCTGTGTTTTTGTGTTACGGACAGAAGAACAGAATACCTACATGACCAGCATTTGTTGGAAGACTCTGAGGGTCCCACCGCGTGGATAGAGGTGGTTTCCGCTGATGCAAACACAACAGCGAGGCTGTGGAAAAACACACGCAGACGCAGCCTGAGAAACTGTCTCTTCAAGACTGAAGAAAAAGCAACTGCAACGTATTGTGGCATGTGTCGCTCGCCTTGATAACGCGGCTCTCAGCTGCCAACAGGACGGTCAGGATGGAGCCGAGGGAGAGACCAAACACTCCCACTCTGTCCGGCATCACTCGAGGATGGTCCTTGACAATGTTAAACGCCGTCTGTGCAGAAGTAGATGACGGGAGATTAAAGATCTGTTTAAGGCACGGGTGGTACCAGCTACTTGAACACTCCTCAAGTGTTTGTGTGAAGTTCTCATCGAGTTCTAGTTTGTTTCAGACGCAAAGACCGGGGTCCCTTCTCTTCGGGGGCATCGAACAGTGTTTCTGCGGTTCTGTGGATATGTGAGTTATGAACATGGATTTATAAAAGGAACTGGACACAACAGGAAAGTAAGACTTCTGTGTGTGAAATGACCCGGATCATTCGCTTCCTCACTGTGAGTGTGGAGGAATAAACATGTCTCTGTTAGTGACAGTTGGACAATACGTCACATAGGAGTCAGAGTCCGACGCTCTTCCTGGGGGAAGACTTCCTTTTTCTGTGTAACAACTTCAAACAGAAGTTTGAGTGGAGTGACAGATATCTGCACGTGAATGTGGAGAAATAACAATAAATAAAAAGCTAAATCGTTGTCAGACAACAGCCGATGGGTTTCTAAGGTATATTGTTAAAATATGAATAACCAACACAAACCTCAAAGTAATTGAACTCTATGTCGGCTGACTTCAGCTCACCAGGGGTGAAATACTCCAGCGCCAAAGAAGCAAAACCATGAGACGCCAGCAAGGCCGAGCGATACTCCAACAGCCCTCCACCGCCCCCCCACATGTCCAACAGGCCGGGGAAAGGTCCTGGACCTGAAGCACGGAGTTACACTGTTGGGAACTTAGCCGTCAAAAGTCTCTGTGAAGACCAACAAAAGCTTGATAAGAGGAGGAGATGTGTTTTTTGTTGCACCTGGAGGTATAAACAGGGTCCCTCGCACTCCTTTCTCTTTGATCGGGATCCTCTGGACCCCCGGAGCCATGTACCATCTCTCTGTGAGGGACGAGGCCAGAGGAGCCTGCTCCCTGAAGCCCTCCGCTACGTGTCCACCGTACACCGAGATGTGGACCAGCAGGGGGGTGCAGACGTCCATCTTTCTCAGCCTGACAGGTAAAGAGATCTGAGGTGTGTTATACAGGTAGTGCAGTCTAATTAACAATTTATTTAGGTTTACTCGGACTGCCAAATCATAACAAGAGTTATCTCAAGAGACTTCACATATAGAAAAGGTAAAGACCACAATACGGAGACTCAACAATTCCCCCATGAGCAGCAACATGTCGCACTTTAATAAACGTAGTAATAAGTATTATAGTTAAAGCGTAACATACTAGCGCACTAACATACATCAAATAAGCCCTCAAGACAGTTTTTTTACAACTATTAACGGTGAAATCCAGGAGAGTCGCTAACAGCTGGACGTGGCTAACAGTGATTAGCTCGGGGCAGTACGCTGAAGGCATTCAAAGGTCTTTTTTAACCACTAATATGCTGAAAATAACAGCAAACCTCTGCAGCAGCATGAGAAGAGTGCCTACACAGAAAACAAAGCACCAATGGGCTCCTTCCTTTGGGATTGACTTTGGTAATCCACTGTAATGGACTTTACTATGAGAGGAGCTGGTACAAGGGCCAGTAGGTAAGTCTTTAAAACACTCTTTTAATAAACTCTGGGTTCACTAACTACGGTGTTGATGCTTTGTTTTCCTGAGAAACAAACCTGATTTTTGAAAAACACAACATAACATATTTAAACAATACATTTAAAAAGTAGCAATAAGGATAATTAAGATAAACTCAGTGGTCTCTGACAATAATCAGACTAATGGGGATAAAAAGTGACAAATACAACAATAATTTTCATTAAAAATAATAATTAAGAACTTCCCATTGGTCCGTCATCACCGTCAATTTCAATACGTCTTTTCGACATTTCTGAATGTTTTTTAGCTGTTTGTTTTTTGTTGTCTTAGGTTAAACTGATGTTTTTGATGATTTGTCAGAAAACAATCTATATGAAGATGTTTTCTCATGTTCTTTGACCTTTCAGATAAGGCTTGTTAACAACCAAACAAACTGTTATCCGTGATGTTCTGTTCGTTCTTCACGAGATCCGCTGTGAGGACGTGTAATCTTGTGTGCAGGTGCATCTGATTAGGTGTCGTTTCATTAATGATTACAGCGGTACAGCACGTTTTACCTGAGGCCTTCTCGGCTGCCGGGGACGGGACGCATACTCCACAACAGACCCATGGCTTCTCTTCCTGTGTACGTTCCCCCAAAACTCAAATCATCTGTAACTGCAGAAGCATTTAAGTGTCAACAATCCCTCCAGCGCACACACTGACTATGGATAAGTACCAAATATGATCCAAGGGAAGAGAACCCACCAGACACGGTTCCTCTGTGGTCGCTGACGTAGTGTCCGTAGGCCTCCCAGTAGTCTTTGTCCTCAGAGTGGTGGAGGGAGTGAAGCGTCACCGCAGATCCTGGAGGCAGATTCTCCACCACCACCCTGAACTTCTCATCCACCAGAGCCCGAGTGGGGATGACGGAGAGAAGGGGAGGAGGGACGGCGTGGGACATGGTGGCGAAACGTCTGTGGTGGAAACTAATGTGAGAGAGACAGAGAAGGGAAGACGAACAGGAAGTTGTAACGGGTGAATCATTGTTGTGAACCACTTACTTGACTTCCTCAATTGTATATAAAGTAGTTAAGACCAATTAAATGGTATTTTATTTATAGTAGAGCTGTCGCAATACCAAAAATTCAGTAGTTGGTGCCAACAAAAGTGAAATTACACGATTCTCGTTGCCAATTCCACACCAAAAGAAGGATTTTCTAAGATCCCATTTATTTAAACATGAACTTCTTTATTGGCACATTTTCAAAGACATTAAAATACCATTCCTACAACATACATACAGGATATAACACAAGAGAATACAGTACAACCTTTGGTCGTAGTGTTCTCTTCTATCAGAGCCTCCATCTTGTCACGTTCACGGTGTTCGAATTCTCCGCGGATCATTTCACTCACTATATAGTCCAGTATAAAATACCCACAATGCACAGCTAATTTGAGCGTTCATACGAGGTACACTACATTGTACTCCCGCATACCATAATGCAATGCGGTCGTGATTTACCGGAGGAGAAGAAGAAGCAGAAGAGGTGCCAGAGAGCTAACTGTAGTTACGAGTGAAATAAATGAACCGTGGACTATTGCAGCTGACAATCAGGACACACAACTGTTGTTATCAAAACGAGTCGGGGTAAAGCGACCCCCGTAGTTCACTTCCACATGGGTTTGTTATGATTAAGCCATGTGAGTTACATGGATCTGCATGACCTCCTACTTCTGAATGCCCCCATAAGTTCAGGAAGAGTCACAGCACCGAAACTTTGGCTCGTCCTCGCCACTGAAGAGGGCACTTTAGCACACGTTTTGGCTCCCAAAGGGCACCTTAGCACACGTTTTGAATCCTTAAGGGCACTTTAGCACACGTTTTGGCTCCCAAAGGGCACTTTAGCACACGTTTTGAATCCTAAAGGACACTTTAGCACATGTCTGGAATCCTAGAGGGCACTTTAGCACACATTTCGACTCCTAGAGGGCACTTTAGCATACGTTTTGAATCCTAAAGGGCACTTTAGCACACGTTTTGAATCCTTAAGGGCACTTTAGCACACGTTTTGAATCCTAGAGGGCACTTTAGCACATGTCTGGAATCCTAGAGGGCACTTTAGCACACGTTTTGGCTCCTTGAGGGCACTTTAGCACACGTTTTGGCTCCTGGAGGGCACTTTAGCACACGTTTTGGCTCCTAGAGGGCACTTTAGCCCACATTTTGGTTCCGAGAGAGCAAAAAACAAAAGTTACCTCAAACACTTTACATATAGAGTAGGTGAAGACCAAACTTTGACTTAATCATAATTTACAACAGTTCCCCTATGAGCATCAACAAGTAGCACTATCTTTAACAAAAGTAGTAAAAAATGATTATATACAGTATTAATCCAGCAATCTTGTGCACACAGTGGCAACGAAAACCTTCCCTCCATGTAGTAAAATGCTGCTTAAACATCAGTAACAATCTAATAATGTCATATGTTATTTTTCTGCTGAACTCATACTTTTACTCTTGACACTTTAAGTATATTTCACTGATTATACTTTTATACGTATATACTTTGAGTGCTGTACTTGCCATACCATCCTTGGCACACAAATGACGTTAATCTTTTGCTTTTTAAAAAAACAATATAAAAAAACAGAACCTGCACACGGTTCAGAAGACGTCCCTGAACAAACACAAACACAGCTGCCTTTCTTTATAGCTTCAATAACAATCCTCATGATAATTAAGATTCATAAACTTATGATATAAAGCGCTTGAAGGGATTGTTTGTGTGAAATAAAGTCAATAAACAGATCAAATTCACGTATATCATATTCAAATGTGTGCATCATATAAGACCTACAAGATCCTTATTTTCAATATCTTTAACAAGACTTGTTATTTCCATTATTTGATGTTTTATTTTGAAGGATCTGGACGATGGCTCTAACTATAGAAACAGGTTATTGTCTTTTCTGTGACTCTAAAGTGTTGTTTGACGTGTGATCTGCATGTTTCAGCAGCACGTGTATTGAATGTGTGTGCAGCGTGTGCTGGTCCGATGCTTTAAATCTTTAAAAATCAACAGAACTATACATGTTTGGACCATACTTTTTACAATAAAAGTAAATCAGAAAACACTTTCACTAACAAAAGAGGACTCACAGAGTTTGACGCAGGTCCACGAGGGCTCGGAGGAATCTGTAAACGCACATGAGCGCTCTGTTGGACTTTAAACCCTTTGTAAGTCGGACGCTTTTGAAGGGATTTCCCTCTGGAGACCTCCCTCCTGCAGCATGTGGTGCACACCCTGCACTTATCTGTGGATACGTTCAAGGACACTGAACATTGATCCAGCGACAGGTTGGATAAGCAACTTTTTATTAATTTTTAAGGCAGTTAAAATGGACAAATGTGGTATTTTCTTTGTACAATCTGCTGCAAAAATGACACAGACTCTGTTACTGGTGTTCCAGGGTTTTAGTTTCATTTAAAGTTGGAATAGTTTTGTTTTTTAGACGCATTCCTCTTTTATTTATATGTGGTTTAATTTTCACTGTGATATGTTTGGAGGAGAATATAGACACTTTATCTATCAAGACCTGGACATGCTAATCCACGACTAAAGTGCAATAATTTAATTTAACTGCTAATTTCCACTAATGTCTTTTATCAACTGTAAATAACACAATGCCCTATACAGTCCTGTATATGTATCTCTATTTTTCCACGTTTACCCTTTATGCAGTCCTCTACACTTAACTTATTTTATTTTCTGTGAATTTTATTTTACTTGTATTCTTATCTCTACTTTATATTTATTTAGCTAAGAATTTGTTTACTGTCTATTGTTTACCTTCTTTATTAAGCTAAGAGTTTATTGTTTTTCTTATACTGTATTTTTTATACCTCCCTATTTTCTTTACAAGTGTTTTGTAAGCTGCTGGAAATCTAGAAGTCTAAGTATAAATCACAATTTCATAATAATTCCATGAGATAACATTATGTGCAACACTGTGTGAACTCTCCCTGGCTACACAACCAGTCGTGTTGGTTGTTGTGAAAACTTAACGCTTTGTTAATAAACCTGGGAAAGTGGAAATTGTCACTATGTCAGAGGTCGGTGGGCAAAGTCCTCATTCAGTCACACTTATGTAAGAAAATCTGATCTATTGTTGCTCCCATTATGTCATTCATTTACAGTGTCACACCTGCACATGTTGACAATCACCTGCAGTTGCATATCCAAACAATTAACTTTATTAGGTCATCAGTAATAGTATACTAATAAAAATGCATGAAGAACTTATTGTTACAAAGCAGTGCACACAAGGGAGCTAAATCAAAAATAAACCCACCGTACCAAATAAAGAAAGAAACACGATTAAATGGATATGATCCACAGAACATTTCACTGTGGAGTTTCAGAATAAAAGCTCTTTGAAAATATAAGGCATTAATATAATATGATAATTTTAATTTTTTTTTTTAAACTTAAGTAAAATTGTCTGTTTCCAAATACTTCAGATCCTACAGGAACCCAGGTATCTTCTCACAGTGGAGTTTCAGAATAAAAGCTTTTATAATATAAATATATAATTTAAATATAAGGAAATAATACTACAATAGGATATTTCTAATAAAATCCTTCAGTAAAATTGTCTTTCATCAATGACTTATTCTAATTGAGTCAGATCCTACATGACCCAGGTATCTCAAAATTACAGACCTTTCGTGGTGGAGTTTCAGAATAAAAGCTCTTTGACAATAGGCATTAATATAATATGATATTTGTATTTTTAATAAGATCCTTCAGTAAAAATGTCTTTTAACAATCACTTATTCTAATTCAGATACCCGAGGTATCTCAAAAAAAATTACAGAACTTTTCATTTCAGAATAAAAGCTCTGGGGTCCTCTGAAATGAATCTGAAGTGAAATTAGTGATTGACAGTTTTACTGTAATTATTTCATTATTATTATATATCACAACTTAGGGTAAAGGTGGTTTATAAGTGTCTTTGGGTCATTGAAACGCGCTAAATAAATAAAATGAGTTATTATTATTATAAGTAATCTAGAAGCTACTGTCCTCTTGTGGAAACATCCGGAAGCTGCAACAACACTCATCTTACTTTTCACTGGTGATGAATGAAACTTCGGGCTTTCAAAAAGCGACATCTTGTGGCTTGGAACAATGCCCCTTTATTATGGAGGACTATTATATACTATATAGGACTATATAATATTATATATAGTATATATTCATTCATGCATTAATTTCTTCATTAATTTATTTCAGCATTTATTTATCCCTGTATTAATTTAACTATTTATTCATGTATTTGTTTATTTATTTATGGATTGAAACTTACACTATGATATGAATAAATGGGACCTCCTACCTCATTTACATATGGACAAATAAATACAGAAATAAATAAATGTAGGTGAACAAAAATGTAGGAATAAATGTAAAGCATTTATTTATTCATGTATTTATTAGTGTATTTGTTTATTTATATATTCATTCATGCACTTATATATATATATTAATTTATTTCATCATTTATTTATTTTTGTAGTTATACATTTAATTATTTATTCCTGTATTTATTTATTTATTGAGACTTAAGTCATGTTTACTCCTCCAGAGACTACTTTTAACAACAACAAAATAAAGCATAAAAATATAACAATTTACTTTTTCCACACCCTGGTTTTATATCATGCATGTAGACTTTTAAATAAATGAATAAAAACATTTTAAGACTTAAGTCATGTTTGGTCCTCCATATACTGCTTTTAACACAACAAAATAAAGCATAACTATACTTTAATACTAATAATTTACTGTTTCTATACCCTGGTTTTATACCAGGCATGTAGACTTTCAAATAAATGAATAAAAACATTTTAAGACTTAAGTCATGTTTGGTCCTCCATATGCTGCTTTTAACACAACAAAATAATGCATAACAATACTTTAATAATAATAATTTACTGTTTCTATACCCTGGTTTTATACCAGGCATGTAGACTTCCAAATAAGTGAATAAAAACATCTTTATATGCATGTATTTTGGTGTAAAATGGCTGTAAAACTCACAGTACAGAGCTGCTTTAACTAGGAAATTACCCCTTATCGCCTAGCCAATCAGCAGCGTCCCCATCACTGCGCGGACCAATCAGAGAGCTGTATGCTGATAGAGCGAGAGCGGCGGTTTACCTGCTCAGTGCTCAGTCAGTGACCGTTAACCGTTAACCGTTAGCCGTTAACGGGACGGGAGGAGCGGCACCACCTTCCCGGTACTTTTACCACCTGCCCGGTACTTTTACCACCTGCCCGGTACTTTTACCACCTGCCCGGTGCTTTCTATCGACGTGGAGTTCAAACCTAACGGATGGAAAGGGACACCGGGTCACATACCTCGCACCGAAGTGGAGGATAACGTCTCAAAGTTGCCACTAACTGCTCCTCCGGTTGCCGCCGTCGTCATCATCATGGCTCGGACCGGCTCCGGTGCCCTCCTCTCCCGCAGGAACATCAAGCTGGACTCCTTCCTGAAGCGGAACACCGAGCGGACGGTGTACGAGCGGATCCGAGCCTACGAACCGTGCGTGGTGAAATCAGAGACCGTTAATAAGGTGTATATGCACGCGGTGCTGAGCGACGAGCGCGTGTACATCACCGAGTACCCGCCGCGCACGCTCACCGAAGCCTTCAGCTTCAGGCGCGTGCGTGACATCGAGTTGGTGAGTTTTAACAGAAGTACTTTTATTTTTTTAATTTATTTTCATCAAAACGGTTTTGATTTTGTGGCTACAACTGAAACAACGCAATTAACCGGTCAGTGGGTTGATGGGGAAATAACCGGCGAAGTTTCACGTCATTCTCCGTTAATCTTAAATTAAAAAATAGACATTTGGTGGAAAATTAACCGTCCTCATAAAGCTAAAGTTGCTAGGTTGTCATGGTGATAACTAATGAATGTTAGTGACAAACTGCCTTTTTCAGGGCACGACTAAACACGACTTAAGTCTCAATAAATAAGTAAATAAATGAACAAATTCATAAATAAATGTATGAATTAATAAATGAAATTAGTAAATACATGTATGAATAAATACGTGTATAAATAAATAAATACAGAAATAAATGTATGAATTAATAAATGAAATTAGTAAATACATGTATGAATAAATACGTGTATAAATAAATAAATACAGAAATAAATGTATGAATTAATAAATAAAATAAGTAAATAAATGTATAAATAAAAAACAGATGCATAAATAAATACAGAAATAAATAAATACAGGAATAAAAAAACAAATGCATAAATGAATACAGAAATATATAAATGCATAAATAAATGTAGAAATAAAAACAGAATTAAATAAACAAATGCATAAATAAATAAATGTAGGAATGAATAAATAAATAAACACTTTACATTTATTTCTACATTTGTTCACCTACATGTATTTATTTATGCATTTTCTGTGTCCATGAGATAATGAGGTAGGAGGTCCCATTTACTCATTTATTATTTAATTTATTTTAGTATTTATTTATTTATTTATTGAGACTAAAGTCAAAATCAGTGGGCACAATATCCTGTTAAAACGCAATTTAAGAAAACAGTTACAATGCATCAAAACGTCTATTTTTTAAACCAATTTAAACGATAAACACTGATATGTCTGCGAGGGGCCAATATCGTCCATGGGCTCTAATGATTAATATATATATATATATATTATATTTTTTAACTTTCGCTAGTTCCAACTTATAAATTTAGCCAATAAACAGTTGTTATTGGTCTTATTTGATAGTAAACTGAACATCTTAAACATGAGTCTGGAAATTGTTCACCATTATATGCCAATTTGTAGAAGAATAATCAAGAAAATAATGGTTGGATTAACAGATAATGAAAATAATAATACATTGCAGCTCTAACTGTGATAAAAGCAAATGAAATTAGCTGAAGGTCACATTGTGTGAGTTTTAACCAACATCTTGCAGCTGTTTGATCCCAATTTAACTCTTCAGATTACAGATGATTTACAGGTTTTATGTATATATATTGTACTTTTTCTCCTGGCTGAACCAACTCTGTGAAGGACATTACACACATGATAATTATCTGTTAAAAGCATCAGATAATTGCATTTTCTCTCTTCTAACCGCCCTCTTAGGGGACCTGATATGTTGGTGCTGCAGCCTCCGGTGGTGGCACAGGTGTAAATAAAATATAAAGCCTCATGCAGCAGGATTAATTTATAATCAGCTGGGACTGCAACTAATGCTATTAATTAACCGCAACTGTTAATAATATATATTATGATATACAGTGTGTATTTAGTGCTGCAACTTGTGATTATTTTCAATATCGATTTATCTTTTTATCCAATCAACGAAAAGCTTCATCAATAAAACAAAATAAATAAATAAAAATAAATAACTGAATGAAATGGAAATAGATTGTTTCAATTACAAAAAGATAAATGAATGTTTGTTTAGTTGTAAGATGACAGTGATGTCTTTAAATTACCTGTTTTATTGAATAATATTATAAATATCAAACAGAGGAAATCAGCCAATTTGCTCCAACAGTTACTCAATTGGTTAGTGTGTAACTATTAATATAATGATTTATGTATTTAATTCATTATTTAGTTGCTAAAAAGTTTAGAACAAATTGAAACCAGAAGGTTTTTAGTATAAAAAAAAGTTTATCCACAGCTGAAACTTAGTAAATGACTCAAACAGGATCAAATTAACTGTTTAGTTTGATCTTTTTCTTAATATTAATATAACAACATCAATAATAATATAAATGATTATTTTCTTTGTATGTGTTGGACGGCCCTAACGACCCCGTTATCATTACACTAATAATCTATTTTTCCCGTTAAACACCTAAAGTGAAAGGAAGTCTAAATATTTAGCCGCTTGTCAGGGATTCTCCTTTCTCAGTTAACCAGTTAAATTCAAAAGGTTTTATTTCTGGGACACGCAACGCAAATAAAACCCCTCCCTGTCCAATCAAAGTGACTCAGGACCACTAAGTGCTATAATGGGTTAAAATCACCCGTAGGTGTGAATGGTTGTCTGTCTTTGTTCGTCTCTATGTGCCCTGTGATAGACTGGCGTCCTGTCCAGGGTGGACCCCGCCTCACGCCCAATGTCAGCTGGGATCGGCTCCAGCCCCCCGCGCGACCCCGACAGGGACAAGCGGTTGAAGATGAATGAATGAATGAATGGTGTGATAGGGTGTACTGTAAAGTATGGGGGTGGATATCTTTCCTCTGTATCTCTCTGTGTGTTTCTGAATCACGTATTCATTTATTGGTAAACACACGTACAGCTATGTGTGTGTGTTACTTTATTGTGCGTTGAGGAAATCATATGCAAATATATATATATGTTGTGACTGGATTCTAACCTGCACTAACACACTAACATCCTGACACTTATTCTTCTTTTACACTTTATTCTTGATAGGTTAAAATGTTTTTGTATAGTTGCACTGACATTATTTGCTGCTCTGTGTGCCCTGAATTGCCCCCCGGGGACAAATAAAGGTTTTTGAATTGAATTGAATTGAATATAAATATATATTTATAATTTTTTTTCTTTTTTATATATAAGAGATCTGTCGGGCTAGGAAGCTCATTTATATTTGTGTTGTAAGTTATAAAGAAGGATAAGGGGTGGGAGTTTACAAGTTTAACTTCTTCTCACTCCTTATTTTAATATTTATATCATGATGAATGCGATTACTGTTGCAGATATGTACGTGCATATATGTGCATGTACACATTTGTGTGTATTATGATTTTTTGGGAGAAATATTCGAGACTTTTGTCGAAGACTTAACCATGAAATGAACACAATGACCCAGACTCGACTCCCAGCGGCTGTAAATAGATTAATGCGACGTTACACTGCATAACGAGCGTGTGTGGAGCAGAGTACGCCTCTAATGACTTCCTTGTTATGTCACAAAGGTCAGAGGTCAAAGGTTTAAATTCTTAATCCCGCTCCATTAAACCGTCAGATTATTGTCCGTGACTTCAGCCGCACTGACACTAAAACATCTCTGGAGTCATCCACTTCAGGTCTCTCAGACAATAAAGGGGCTTGGGATTATTTTAAATAAATATTCATATGTTCGGACTATTAATTGTCTTAGCAGGAGAAAGAAGTGCAGAAAAAATATCAAAATAAAATAATTTGTAAATAAAAAAGAGGAAATAAGTTAAAGTATTAAGTAATAAAAAATACATAAAAATGAAGGAATTATTCTAAATGTATAAACTGAATCTAAAGAAACAAAAGGAAATAAATAAAAAACACAGAACGGTTTAAACATATATCAAAATAAATTAATGTGTCAATAAAAAGGAAATAGGTAAAAGTATAAAGTAATAAAAATACGGAATAATACAAAAATAAATCTAACTGAATAAATGTAGGAATAAACAAAATCAAAAATGAAACAAAATTAAATATATAAAGAACAGAATTAAATAAAAAAATATTTTTGTTTAATTTATGGATTTAAAAAATCCATAAATATCTAAAAGAAACCAATATATCTATATACAGTATATTTCTCTTTTTTTATTTCTTTTGTAATTCCTTTTATCAATTAATTTATTTAAATGTTTATTGATATTATTATGTTTTTATAAATAGTGATATAAATAAAGGAATTAATAAAAGGATGTATTTAATATATCTTTATAATATATGAACAAATAACTATCTAAACAGATAACATAGAAATATATAACATTCTTTATTTTTATATTGTCCTATACTCATTAATGTATTACATTTTTTAGCTAAATTTGACTTTTTTATTTAATTAAATATTAATTAAACTCACTGCTTCAGCGTGAATATCTTTATCTGCCTGTTCAAAAGTGTTGAGATGCTGAACATTCGCTCTTAAGTCGGTTTCATCTCTTCAGGTCAATGACCTCCCAGATTTCCTCCAGGGGAAGGACCGGGAGCTCTGCCAGCACATCCGAGTCACCTACGTCACCGACAGGCCCGCCGCCAGGAGCCGCGATTGGCTGAGGAGAGACCGGAGGGTGGGACTTCCTCCTGCGGCCCCGCCCCCTCGCAGACCCAGCCACTGCCCAACAACAACACACTCCGTAGAAGGTAAAAAGATGATTTAGTAAGAACACATTTATATCACATCATGGCCTCGCACAGCAGCACGCCGGGTTTGAATAACGGGCTGATAATGACACGACGAGGGGGCAGCTTTACCCTAACACTAATCTCAGGGCTGGTGCATCATTTTATGCGTTTCACAATATTTTATTTAAATCTCAGCACAATTATTTAAACCATTGTACATTGTATTGTAATATATATATTTCACATACTTTCTTTTACTACTTACTATAGTAACATTGCACATATTTTTATTTTTATTTGCCTTTAAAATACCTATAAATTGTTGCATTTACGGCAGCAGAATGTACATATTCTTATTCAATTAGATTTATTATTTTTATTTAGCGTCATTGTTTGTTGATTTTTTTTTACTCAATGTACACACAGCACCCTAGTTTGACAGTAAAGCACAGAATTGTAGAAATCTGTGCAAACTTATTATTTTTATTTTATTTTTATATAATTATATTTTTCTGTACCTTTTTAGCCCAATGACGAACTGCGTTACAGCGATATTAAAGACGTCATTTTGACCCCGCTTTACATTCTGATCCTTGCACGTTTCGCTAATTTTACACTAAATGTATTAAATTCACACAGGAGTATACAAAAATGTTTGTTTTACTATAATTTATTTATGGAATTACCAGAAACAAGTTGTGGTTTATATCGAGATGTGAAAGGATTTTGTCCGTAACGTCCAGCCCTTTTGTTTCTTTGTTTACTTCCCCTGATGCCTTTAAGCGTAACTCTAACCACCCTGTGTCTTTTATTTCCCTGACAGGATATCCTGCACAGAGGTGAGCATTTCACACACACACACACACACACACACACATACACACACACACACACACACACACACACACACTGTCTGGTGTGTCAGATGATACTCCTGTATGGAGCCCGAGACTGAGGCTGTGGTTGCTTTTACTTTCTAACCGTCCGAGTATCAAACACTGCGTCCTTTAAACTTTAATCCTCACGATCACTTGACACTTGAGATTCTCCGCTGCCCTTCACGCTGCACCTTTGTGTCTTCATTTAGCATCCCCCCCCCCCCCCCTCCTGCGTGTCCGAAGTGCGCGGTACGGATTGTGTCTGGGAGTCACGGAGACAGACAAACTCTTTAAGCTGTAAAAACCTTTACGGATGTTTTTATCTGCAGGGCGACAAAAGAGAAGGAGGGTTACACTGCAGGAGCGTACATACCTGCGTTCACGTCTGTGTGTCTGTGTGGTGACGGTACAATAACAAAACTTATGGCAAAAAGTTTAAATGTCTTCCTCTAGATTCGGTTGTGATGTGTGAAGTGAAAGCTGCCTGTCTCTGTAGGGATCCTCTTCAGTGTCTCAGGTGGCTCATGCGTTATTTAACAAAGAGACAGACCTCAGATTCAAGCTGCTTATACGAAGACAAGAACTTTATTGTCTGCAGTGGGAAAAGTTGCCTTTGGTTCTACCACAATAACACAAAAATAGACTTTAATAACACAATATACGCATGTAAAACGACCAGTTGGGACACGTTTCATATAGAAAAACATGAATAAATGATTAAAAATAAATAAGAAAATGTGCTTATTGCCTTTGTTCACTGAGGAAATACCATGATTAACAGACAGTTTTAACAGAGGTTTGCTTCTCTGCATTCAGCTTTGAGTCCAAATGTATTTATTTGATCCAGAAACAGACTTAAAACAGGGTTCGCACAAAGTCGTGGGAGTTTGGGAAAATGCTTTATTTTTACTGTTAATGTCAATGTTGTCTTTGTTACTGTTTTGCTGTGATTTGTTGTAACCCACGAGCCAAATATCACATACCGACTGATTCAAACTGAAATTTTACTTTCGTTATGATTAACAATTATAAATAATTAAATAAATAAGAGGTTTTACGATCAGAACATTTTTTAACTACTTCCTGTCCCTTTGAACTTGAACTATATTATTTGAGTCGTGTATTTATCGCTGAGGATCCCATTTGCTCGATTTTCTTTCCTTTTTACGGCTCATTTGCTTTATTTAGTTTGTATTATTATTTTTTTAACATGTTCAAAAAGATTAAAAAAAGAATATGCTTGAATTTGGATCTACTGCTTAAAAGTCTTAATCTGGAGTTTCGTCTGCGACACAGTGATTCATGTAAACTTTTAATATTTGAAATGAAACAATGTGATGATAAAGTCTGGAAATGTTTGGTTTAAATGGTTGGATTTTAATCTTAAAAAGCAGAACGTTTCCTATTAAAAGCATACGAACGGCAGAATACATTTGACATTTAGTGCTGCGACTAACGCTTATTTTCATTATTGATTAATTTGCAAAAAGCCACAGATGTGCATCATACGTTCCCAGAGCCCTCATCTGGTTTTATCCAACCAAAGGTATTTAAATCCCTATCTTATACGACGGACAAAACTGAAGATGAACCAGCAAATGTGTGATATTCTGATGGATTTTAATCGTTCAGTTAATTCTCCCGGCTTTTCGTTACGATGTGGAAATTAGAGGACTTTGTGTCATTCACCTTCATCAGACTTTTTACGTGAATAAACATTATTCTGTCATGACTCGTTCCTAATCTTAACGTCCTGTTCTTTATGTCTTTAACTCCTCGGTGTTTGTGCGTCAGGAAACAGTTTGTGGACCGCGGAGAGACGAGAGGAAGTGCGATCACATTTACTGTCCTTGAACACTGACTTGTTGCCAGGTTACAAAAAATGCCATGCTGCTTTAAAGCTTGTGTGTGTGTGTGTGTGTGTGTGTGTGTGTGTGTGTGTGTGTGTGTGTGTGTGTGTGTGTGTGTGTGTGTGTGTGTGTGTCTGTGTCTGTGTCTGTGTCTGTGTGTCTGTCTTTGTGTGTGTGTGTGTGTGTGTGTGCGGGGGTGTGTGTGTGATGTAAATGCCGTCTCATGCTTATCTGTCTCTCGGTGTCGTTCGCCCCGGGGAGGTCATTAAACACACGCTCTAGGAAGTATTGATGGATCTTTGGGGACGCTGAAGCAGTTTGCGGTTCTTTACTAAGCTGACGATGCGTTCATGTCCTTTGAGATGGAACAGGAAATAATCGTGTTTACTTCGCTTAGTGCCCTTCTAGTTATGACTTGCGTTCATCAGACAACTCAGGGCGGTTGTATGGTTTCACAGTTGGTCGTTTGAGGGTTTGAATGCACTCCCAGGGCTTAGGTGCTGATCAAGGCAGTGACATTCTGTATTTTGCTCCAGTTACTTTTACTGACGTTTTTATGAGACTTGGGTCTTGTTTTTCTGGGACTTTTTTGGTGCTTTTCTTTCTTTCTTTTTGTTTTATAGCAGCTGACGAGTGACAGGTAATGGTTAAGAGAGAGGGGATGTCACACCGCAAAGGACTAGGTCATAGTCGAACCCGAGCCGCTGCCAAGGAGCCTATACGGGTTTCAGGCTCTGCGCAGTGAGCAAGAGGCCGACCCCATCTTACGCCTTTATTAAAGCAATTCTAACCTTTCTTGCATGTCTCACAGTGCCTCCCTACTTCTGTAATTTGTATTTATTCCACATATTACTATAGAAATTACATCTGGAGCAAAGAAGGAAACCAGGTGACGTAGAATCGTGTGCTTGTCTCCCTGAAGTACATCACCAAACCAAAACCTTTTTTTCTCTAAAGCTTTGGGTTTCTCTGACGTTCAAGACGCGTTTGTGCTCGGAAGGGAAATGATGTTTGAATATTTCCTTCAGGAGTCGGTGGGGACCAAAAACAGACCTAAAAGAGAGAATATTGGACATCATCAGGTGGACACTACTCCAAATGAAATCATAATGTTGCTCTTTGACTGCTGGGCATGTGAATAATCATCCTAATCATCAATAATCATGGTTGTTTTTGTAGGATGTGTTGAATTTTGTCCCGTCCGTCCTGTTGCACTAAAGCCAATGTGATATTGGCATGTTGTCATGTTATTTTAGGCTGCACTCTATTATACACTATTTTGAATTTATTTCCTTTTTTTGTTGTTCTTGTTCTAAGCCGCGTCACTTACGGTCGACCCTTTGTTATAGGATCATTTTTTTACTACTAGCGCACCTACACCAGTAATAAACCAGTGTACATGAAGGCAACATTACAGTTAGACGTCTCCGTTTCTGGTATTTCTCATGTCTTAAAGGGACACTGACATTTTATTAGTGATTTCCTACTATGAAAAATCCAAATGTCTGTTCGCATATGCTACGTTAATAAAGTTCATCTCTTTCTTGTTTATTCCAGAGAAAGGGGGTCAGAGGAGCTTCATCTTTTAAAGTCCACACGGTCTGCCTCCTGTCCAAACCCGGAGACTCTGGACCTCCCGAAGGCCCCGCACCCTCCTTCCACATCGTCCTCCCTCTACTCCCTCACGGCATCCCCCACCTCCCCTCTGTCGCCCCCGACTTCCAGACTGAACCTCCCTGACACCGGACAGGTACAGACCGCCTTACACCTCCTGAAAGCTGATTTAAATAATTTAGGGAGTCAAAATGGCGCAGAGGATGACGGCTCTTTGTTGTGGTCCAGGTCCCGAGGAGGATCGGGTCGGTTCTGTCTCGCTTGTTGAGAAGAGACTGTGCGAGCAGCGGAGAGGAGAGGGAGGCGGAGCTGCACCTGTACGCCATCTCGAATACGTCCAGACTTTACCTCCATCTGCAGAGCTCATGGAGCAGCTTCATTATTGTGAGTGAGGATGCACAAGGAGTCCCAATGTGAGGGATGACTCTGTTATATAGCTATACTGTATATGGATAGATGCTTATTATATATTAATATGTTGGTGTGTGTGTGTGTGTGTGTGTGTGTGTGTGTGTGTGTGTGTGTGTGTGTGTGTGTGTGTGTGTGTGTGTGTGTGTGTGTGTGTGTGTGTGTGTGTGTGTGTGTGTGTGTGTGTGTGTGTGTTCAGAGGTCCACGCTATTGTTAGACCCGCTCTACAGAAGGCGCTGCAGGGTCTCGTCTAACTCTCCTGGAAAGGGACTTCCTGCCATCAGGTAACAGAACTTTGTTGTGATTCAGTGCAGGACTGGAACAGGCAGAACCATTATTAATGACCTGTGTGTGTGTGTGTGTGTGTGTGTAGCTGGGAGCGGACAGCTCACCTGTTTGGTCAGCTGAGCTCTGAGCTCCTGCAGGAGGGGATCAGCGTGGAGAGTGTGTACCTGCTGCTGCAGGAGCTGAGAACGGCTGCTCACCGTAACGTCACACTGCGCCGACTCTTCTGGAGGGTGAGAGCTTCAAACACACAACTGTACTTCTGTACTTACGAGGACCCTGAGGACCCTCCTTCACATTATTCATTATAAGTGAGCTCAACAGTGACCGCCCACTTTTATCGCAGTGCACGATATATCTGATGTCTCAAAACCATGGGATGATTCGAATATTTAATAACTTGTGTATCGTGAGGTTGAAGTCAAGACTCATCTCTAGTTGGTACCAGATGCCCTCCCAAAGGCTGAACAGACATGAGTAGAGATTTGTGTGTGTGTGAGGATCTTCTCTGTTGTGTTTCAGTCCGGCGAGGTGTGTGTGTTCCTGGTTCAGACTCTGGAGGAGTCTCTGCACGGCTGTGGGAGCCTCCGTGGAGTCCACACAGCAGATCAGCTCCTGTAAGCTTCAGGGACTTTTAATACAAGCAGGAAATAAGCTGCTTTGTTTTTACACAACACACTTATGGCTGTTTTAAGAAGGAAGGAGGCTTTAGGTGTGTGTGCGTGTGTGTGTGTGTGTGCTCATAATGTTTCATAATCTGTCTTCCTGTTTGTCAACTGAGCAAACACTAAATGTATGCATACAGACGTATGAGTGTTACATTTCATTGATTTATACAAAGATTTCACATTTTGTCACCTTCATCAAAGGTGTAAATCCAGGTTTTAGCAGGACATTATTCTTCAGTACCTTCCTACATATTGAGCCTTCAGACGTTATTAAATATATTATATTACGATATGATGGGGGCGTGTCTGGGAAAATGAGATTATTTACACTACGGCATGCTTCAAAAACAGTCAGCAGTGGTTTTAAAACGATGTGTGATTTGTAGGAAAATGTGCAAAAATGTTGCGTTCTAAAGTCGCTTTGAGTATTAATTAATTAAGTTAATAAAATAAGCCTTATTGGTCCAGACAAAGTATTATATGTTGTATATTTTGAATAAAGACTGACTTTAACAGCCGCTCGATGCTTCTGTTCAGACTGAGCACCGTGATCGTGCAGACGCTCGCCGTCATGTTCAGAGAGACGGAGGTGGAACCGGCAAGACTCAGCCTGCTCTCTGCCAAAAGGTAAGCACCCCCCCTGTCCTCTGCCTGTTTGAATACTTCATCCTCTAAACTTAAATAGATAAATCTTGCTCCTTCTTAAAAAGCGGTGTTTTCTCTCCTGCAGAGGCGCTCTGGCCTCCAGGATGCTGCTGGCCTTGATTTGTGACGCCGAGCTGCAAACACAGGAGCAAAGACCTCTGGCTGACTGTGAGGTGAGCTGCCCTCCTCTCACATCAACATTAGTATTTATTTATTTCACCTTTTAGGCAAAGCTCTTGCTCTTTGTTCCTACCCTCACCTGTGGTCATGAAAGCTGGGTCAGGACCCAAAGAACCAGGTCGCGGGTACAAGCAGCCCAAATGTGTTTCCTCAGGAGGGGGGCTGGAGTCTCCCTTAGAGAGAGGGGGAGAAGTTCAGCATCCGTGAGGAACTCGGAGTAGAGCCGCTGCTCCTTTGCGTTGAAAGGAGCCAGTTGAGGTGGTTCAGGATCATCTGGTAAGGATGAACCCTGGGCGCCTCCCTAGGGAGGTGTTCCAGGCACGTCCAGCTGGGAGGAGGCCTCGGGGAAGACCCAGGACCAGGTGGAGAGATTAGATCTCCACACTGGCCTGGGAACGCCTCAGGATCCCCCAGTTAGAGCTGGTTAATGTGGCCCGGGAAAGGGAAGTTTGGGGTCCCCTGCTAAAGCTGCAGCCCCCAACAACCCGACCCCGGATAAGAGGCTGAAGATGAGATGATCTTTTTTAAAAACTGTCCTTCTCTGTCTGCTTCAGGCGTTACTAGCTGAGTATCTGGACGCCGCCTGCTCTCTGCTCTTTGAGCTGCTGCTTTTAGGCAGCGAGGTGAGTGACATAACTTTAGCGTTGCATACATAAATAAATAAAGTACATAAATTTACAGTGAATCTTCCCTTTAAGTGGAAAGCTTGAGCATTAACACTGCTAATATAATACTCTCATTCAGGGCTCGACTTTTACTTTTTGAGGCACTGGAATTTACCTTTCACATGTGCAGAAGCAAAAGTCACTTGTCCGTGCAGTATAATATACTTTATGTATGTGAGACAAAATTAATGAAATAGGTTTCTTTTTCATCCTTTTTGGACAGTGCAAGCACCTGTATCATCATAACACAGCAAATAGACGAGCATCAAAATCTAGAGACATCAATTTTCTCTGTTTATAACAATCAAATTCACCTCTATTTCTATTACAAGTGTAAAAAAACCTATTTACGTTCAGCGTGTGACTCCACACTTCATTAAACTCTTCTGTGTTTCAGGCGAGCAGATGTTCCTCTGCCCACAACTTCCTGTCTGTCGGCTGGATCCTCCGAGTCCTGCAGCCTCATCCTCACCTGGTAAACTTCCTCACCGTCACTCTGTTCAGCAGAGACGTTCGCTGGCAACACCGGATGTGTCGGCTAAAATCATCAAACTGGGACTGTTCAAAATTTGAACCAATGTTTTGGGGTTTTTCAGCCCTGAATCTAATAAAATACACGTTATTTAGAAGATTGGGCAGTGGGGCCCTCGTGTGGCGGAAATGAGCGTTACAACAAACACAAAAAAATTCCAAAACTTAACAGACGGACTTTTTCTTAAAGCAATTCTTACCTTTGTTGCATGCCTCACAGCGCCTCCCTCCAAAGTCCCACCCTCTTCCCCCCTGCCTGACCTCTGACGCTCCCTCCTCCCCTGAAACATACAGTGAGAGAAATGCTGCGTTCAAGTGCCATGGGAAGTCCCAATTTTTGTATCGAATTCAAGGGAGATCGACCTACCGTGAACTCACTAGTAGGAGGTTCCACTTTGACAGGCATTACAGTGCACTTTGCCTAGTTGGAGGTCCAAAAATTCCGACTTCCCATGGGACTTGAACGCAGCATGAGCAAGTGAAGAGTGATGATGACAGGCAGGAAGCTCTGCAAATCATGATTGGTCAGAGTTTCAACACCTGGTGGATTTCTTTTGCATGTAAGTGTGTTATATGCTTATTAGGAGCGTTTTAAGATTACTAAAGAAAAGTGTAAAAATGCCAGAAATGTAAGAATTGCTTTATGTCATTAACAGGAAAGAAATCAGACTTAAATCACCATAAAATTAATTTTCACTTGCCTCTCAGGGCCTCTGTAGTATTTGGATCAACATTGCATATTTATCAATGAGCAGATACACAATATTTAAGGACTCTCAGGGTCTGGGTGCAAAAACTGGATCCCTTCACTACAGAGACACAGATCAGAGGCTTTAAAGCTGAAAGAGCGCCTCTATATTTCAAACCTGTGCTAAAAGTGTATGATTTAGTTAAGCTGATGACAGTCCTCACTCGTCTCTCTGCAGCTGTCCTTCATTGGTTACCAGGCCCGGCATGTGGTTCTGGTTTTGTCAGACCTGCAGGAGTCCATTCTGAGTCCAGCTCAGTCCGTGCTGCTGTTCCAGCGCTGTCGCCTCCTGCTGGCCTGCCTGCAGTACAACAGCCAGCTGGCACAGCACCTCCGATGCCACTTCAGAGAGGAGTTCAGGTTTGTGCTGCTGCTGCAATCAGCCCGGTGTTGATGTCAGTATTTGACCTAAAGTCCTCCGCTCCTTTAACGATCTTTGTTTCTTCCCTCCAGGTACTGTGTGAAGCTGTCGTGTGCTGAGGAGAAGCTGTCCCCTCACTACCCGATCAGCCAACCGACTCTCCGACTGGTCGAGCAGATCCTGACCCTGATCTGACCCGACGATCGCACACACACACGCGTGCACTTACACCTGAAAACCTGCCTTTTACCAAAGTCTGAGTGAGTTGGTGCTTTTGAGTGTCACTGCAGCAGCGAATGAACTGAACAGTAAAGCTGCGAATTCAGGTGGAACAAATGATCCAAGCTGAATTATAGCACTACTTTTTTTACCGTGTGTTTCTTTTGTTAAGATGCACTTACAGACATCATCCCCATGCACAAACGTGGAGGCGAGAGTAATTTAAATAATAACAAAGCACAATGAACAACAGCAGAACACAAAACGAGCTTAAACGTCATAAGAAATAATCAAAATCACAGAAAAGCAATTTGAAATAAGTGGGTTTTTAAAAGAGACAATCAGCACAAACTGTTCTGAGTTCACTGTTTCGGCCGTTACCATGGTTATGAATAACATTATCTGTGCTTTGGATGAGAGAAAACCCTGCGCTGCCATCTTTGTGGACCTCTCAAAGACGTTTGTTACGGTTGAGCATTCATTGCTTTCACATATTCTCAGTAATGTTGGTTTTAAAAGTGCTTGTGCATTGTTTCTGAATGACCGGCAGCAGATGACCGTCCGCTTAAACTAAAGGGTGTTCCTCAAGGTTTAATCCTAGGTCCAGTTCTTTTGTAATTTATATTAATAATATTATTTAACTTCATGCAAACTGCACTGAATGATCTGAAACTTGTGTTGATGCACAAACAGCTACAGGTATTCGTGGTGAGAGGAACGTTCTTATCTTCACGAGAGTTACTGAATATAAATAAATACCCTGGTATCTGGAAGGATTGATAAAATGACATTCAAATATCATTTAGAGAATCTTTTCAGCAAATTACATGAAAAAGGTTGATTTCCTATAAAGAAACAACATGAAAAGAGAAAATGTTCTGCAGGAAAAAAGGATTGTTGAAGCTGTCGTCGTTATCCCCAAAGCATTTTCAGTCAAAAGCAACTGGACTTGGTTATTTGTCTAGGAAGACGCTTCACCTCTCATCCAAGAGGCTTCATCAGTTCATGTACGCATCTGACCAGGCTGGGACTGGACCAGAACCAGGACCAGGACCAGGCTGGGACTGGACCAGGACCAGGACCAGGACCAGGCTGGGACTTCTTATTATTTAGAGTTACTCCTAAATCAGCAAGTCAGGACCTACTTTCAGCGTTAAGATGTTTGGTGAATACGGCCCCTGGACCCTACAGTGTCAAACGCACTTTTAGGACTGGCTAACACATTTCACTCTTGAAAATCCTCCTTTTAGCATATTAGCACGTATGAGCTACGTTCCCTGTATGTTTGGATTCTGCCTTTGCGTGTATTTGAACGTGAAGCCGAGACTCCTCTGCGGATGTGCTCTGACTGACGTGAACTTGAAGGAGAAGTTGTACACTGTCTCAGCAACTATTAAAGAATTTAAACTGAACCACAGTTGAATGACACCAAGTTTTTTGAGCATTAAAAGGTGCGACGTGTGACGCATGGTCAAAAAACTACAATTACCAACGTTCGTTCATCCTGAATGTGTGTTAGAAATGATGTTCCCATACAAACAAACTTCATTCTGGATAATATTTAAAGGGAGTTATATTTAGAACGAACCTGGTTATTAAAGAAATAACATTTCTCTGCAGAAGAAAGACACGTAACATAAAGGTATTGAAGACCTTGTAACAAAAACACTGTCAGTCGTTTGCGGACTTGTTCACACTCTGGAGCGCAGATTCAGCTTCGCAGATTCTGCTGCAGAAAAACCAGGATCTTCCTCCAGGAGTCTTCCTGAGCGTCGGAGTGAGGTTTGGTCTGTCCTCCCCACAACAATATCACTGAAACACACAGGGTTACACAATTCAACACACGGCTGGAGGAAAATATTAAAGGATATGTGAGACCAGTCTATTCTTAATGCATTTAAACCAGGGATGTCAAAGTCAAACACATCAGAGGGCCAAAAAAAACTAATCTGCTACAAGCCGAGGGCCGGACTGGTTCAATGTTTATTAAAACATATTAAAATGATTGCATAAAACCTATTGAACCAAGACCTAACACAGTGTACCGTATTTTATTTAATAATTAAAGGAATAATCCAATATTTTTGTACGGCTCAGTCAGTTATTGGGCTGAAAGTTGACATCTGCCCTGAATGCTGATGAATAATGAAGCCGAGGCGGCTCACTTGCGGCGCTGCAGTGAGTTCTTGGGCTACCGTTGCATTGTGGGTAATGTATTTTGGTGCGTGAAAAACACCAGCAGGCGGCTGTGGCGTGCGGGCCGGTTCTAATACTAATTAAATATCATCCCGGGGGCCAAGATCATTCAATTGCGGGCCGGATCTGGCCCGCGGGCCTTGACTTTGACACCCATGATTTAAACTTTTATTAGTGTCGTGTAAGCACCCTCTGCTGTAGAGACGTGAGGATGCTGTATAAAGAACACTTCATTTGGGAATAAATATAATAATAAATGTGTCAAAGGAAATAAAAACCGCTGAAATAAATAAAAAACATATATTTTTTTTAGTTATTGAGCTATTTTAACATGTTTATGCCACCATTTATTCATGTTTTTGCATTTAGTACGACTTGATAGCTAAACTTAAGTAGCCTGCATTAAAAACAACAATGTGATAACCAATGAGCTTCTGATCTTAAAACCCCAGATGTCAGCTTTTATAATTTTGTAAATGACACTTGGGTGATATATGTAAAAGAGAATCTGCAGATATATTGTTTTGAATAGAATAGAATCATCTTTATTCTCATTGTACCAGTACAACAAATTTTACAGTACAATCCCTTAAAGTGCAGATAATTATAATAATAATTTAACATTAAAAGCATAAATAAAAATAGGCTAGACCTTTAAAAGACCTTTTATTAGTGGCCAAGCTGTAGTTAATTTGTCCAGGAGATCCTTATATGGCTGAATTTTATAAATACTGAGAGAAATCTTTGGTTCTCTGATAAAAGGTGAAGGGAGAAACGTGCTCTGAACGTCTCATAACGTCTGTTAAGTCCCCTCCGCTGAACCTGAACCAACAAAATAAAACCAAAACATCGTCTTCATCGTCCTCCTGAGCGTCTGAGTGAGGTTTGGTTTGTCCTCCCCACAACATTATCACTGAAACGCAACATTATCCGATAACATCTGTGGTACGACATCAACGTAAAAACAGATGCTTCACTGAAATATTGTTGATTTGCCTTTGAAACTATTTGTTTAATGCTGTTTTTCTTTTAGCTGTGACACGCAGACACATGCACGGTGGATGCCTGAAAATATTACATATGTAGGTAAAGAAACCTCTGAGTAAGAGAGGGGAAAGGGAAAAATCCAGTTCATATCGAACAAAATCTGCAGATATATTGTTTTATCAGTGGCCGAGCTGTCGTCTGTTTGTCCTGGAGATCCTTATATGACTGAATTTTATAAATACTGAGAGAAATCTTTGATTCTCTGATTAAAGGTGAAGGGAGAAACATGCTCTGAACGTCTCAAAACGTCTGTAAAGTCCTCCCCGCTGAACCTGAACCGACAAAATTAAACCAAAACAGCCTGAGTGTCTTATACTGAGCAGAACTCACCTTTCTGTTTGGTGCCTTCCTTTATAAAGTTCGTCGCTCTGAAGTGAGGCGAGTAGGGCGGCTCGATCAGATGTCCCGCCCCGGGGTACGTAACTCTGGTCAGCAGGTGCTCGTTCCCCGCTGCACGCATCATCTGAGCCATCTGAGGTCACCAAAGGTCAAATCAAAACAGATTAATTCACCTTGGTATTGAAACGTCAACATCCGGCAAAGTCAGTTTCCCCATTACAAGAGTTTTGTCAGGATCCCGGTTCTGGCAGCCTTCGCTTTTCCTTTTGTTCTTGTGTTTGTCTTCCTCTGTCTGGAGACAGGAGCCGTGATTCTGGACCAGCTGTACTCCGTTCCACTAATCACCTCCCCAAGAGTATCAGAAGCCGGATGTTGGACACGTCCGGCGCCAGATCGTCTCATCATCTACGTGGTATCGTGTTTCGTTCGTTGGCTCCATTTTGTGCGCTAAGAGAAAGTTAGTTTGTTCCATGTTTTGCGGTGTTCATTGTTTCTTTTTGTCTTAGTTTCCCGTGATCCTGTTTCCCGGTCTGCTCGCCTAACACCCGTTCGTGTTTTACCTGTGATCATATCGTGTTCGTTCGTTTCTTTCCCGTCACTGGACTCGCTCTGGAGAGCTGCACCTTCACCTGGACCTCACTCCTTTTCCCTTTGGGGTCCCAGTTCTCTGTGTTGTTCTTAGTACCGTTCATGACAACTTTCAAAATTGTCAAGTTTGCTGTACTGTTGAAACTACACAACTTGTCGGGAGCTGTTGTGGTTTTCACACTAAAGCCATATTCGGACGGGGCTAGTTTAATGTGGGGTGAAACAGTCTTACTTCAGGACGTCTGTAATACAAATGGCTAATTCACACGGGATTAAGAAATCCCTGTATTCTACCAGAGGTGGGAGGGGTTACCCGATTTACGCCCTGCTGTAAATCCTGTCGCCACGTGCGGTCTGCGTAGCTCCCTGATATCACAAAATTAAGTAAACACGAAACTAAAGGACAGAATCCTATTAGCTAAAAAAAAGTGCGTATTCAAGCGCCTCCATGATCAAAAAAATTCGGGTTAAGTTATTCACTTAACCTGGTTCAGACCATACTCCAGTTACTGCTGTGAATGAAAACGCACTTGATTGGCTCTGAGAGTCCCTGACAGCTCCAATCTCTTTAAAAAGTTCACACATGGCGCTTGACGCTGAACACCAATTCAGCCCAGATTTACCTCCCATCCAGGGCTACTGTCCGACTCTGTGTGTGTGTGTGTGTGTGTGTGTGTGTGTGTGTGTGTGTGTGTGTGTGTGTACTCACGTCCTCTGCAGACTCCACAGTGCACCAGTTCTGGTCATCGTGTCCGTTCACCAACAACACCGGACACTTTATCCTCCCCACCTCAAAGAGAATCAGCCACATTTAAATAACCCAGCGTGAGTCAAGTGGATCTATTTTAAGTAGAGCAACTGGGAGACGTGGAATAAAGATTCAAAAACACACTTCCAGCCAGTCACACCGTTGGTTTCGCAGCTCTGAAGCAGCTCAGCCAATCACGGTGAAGCAAGAAAACCGACGAATCGATAGAGAAATAACTTTACAATGAAAGTAGAAATAGAAAAAAGGACTCCAGGTCAGATATCTCCGTGTGAGACGTTAATGAGTAAAAGTACTTACGTCCACTTTCAGTGAGAGGTCATCAGCTATCGGCAGACCCATGTCTCGCCAGATCTCAAAGCTGTCCTCATCCAAGCGTACCTTGTGAGAATTCCTGCCTCACACAAAATTGTTCCCATGAGTCTAACTGCTGTGTTTTTGTGTTATGGACAGAAGAACAGAATACCTACATGACCAGCACTCTGTAGAGTCCTTTGAGGGATGCCCCGCGTGGATAGAGGTGGTTTCCGCTGATGCAAACGCAACAACGAGGCTGTGGAAGAACACACGCAGACGCAGCCTGAGAAACTGTCTCTTCAAGACTGAAGAAAAAGCAGCTCCAGCGTATTGTGGCATGTGTCGCTCGCCTTGATAACGCGGCTCTCAGCTGCCAACAGGACAGTCAGGATGGAGCCGAGGGAGAGACCAAAGACTCCCACTCTGTCCGGGATCACTCGAGGATGGTCCTTGACAATATTAAACGCCGTCTGTGCAGAAGTAGATGACGGGAGATTAAAGATCTGTTTAAGGCACGGGTGGCACCAGCTACTTGAACACTCTTCAAGTGTTTGTGTGAAGTTCTCATCGAGTTCTAGTTTGTTTCAAACGCAAAGACTGGGGTCCCTTCTCCCCGGGGGCATCGGACAGTGTTCCTGTAGATATCTGGGTTATGAACATGGATTTATAAAAGGAACTGGACGCAGCGTTGTAGGTGAGACTCATTCATTCCTGTAAAAGCTGCAGTGGTGCATGAAGTCAGGGAAGTTAGACTTCTGTGTGTGAAATGACCCGGATCATTCGCTTCCTCACTGTGAGTGTGGAGGAATAAACATGTCTCTGTTAGTGACAGTTGGACACTACGTCACATAGGAGTCAGAGTCCCACTCTGTCCGGCATCACTCGAGGATGGTCCTTGACAATATTAAACGCCGTCCGTGCAGAAGTAGATGACGGGAGATTAGAGATCTGTTTAAGGCACGGGTGGTACCAGCTACTTGAACCCTCCTCAAGTGTTTGTGTGAAGTTCTCATTGAGTTCTAGTTTGTTTAAGACCAATCGTTGAACCCATCGGTTTGAGGACAATTTAGCTTGTGGGGGCAACGGACGATATTTCTGTGGTTCTGGTATAACCGCCAGATGTCCAGGACAAGACTCTTACGTAGGTGTGCTGAGTCCCATCAAAGACTGTATAAAAAATGGACGTAGCGTCTCCGTTGAGGTCCGTTCTCTCAACTTGACCCAACCGTCCTCACCTACGGGAGTCGCCATCCTGTCAGACTTTGACTCGCCTCATCTCCTCTGACCAAAAAAGGGCATGTATGTGACGTTGGGGGGAGGGAGATACGTCCATCTGGCTGACGTTTACCTCCGAGGAGAAGTGAGGACCATCTGTCACTCAAGAGGCCACGCCCCTAATTATTCATAAACTTTAACCTAATAAATTAAAAACTAGCCTGGTACAAAAAAAATGTACCCCCCTCAGCGTTGCCATGGAGATATGACCTAAAAATACAGACTAGAATGTTTTTTTGTCCCAGGCCTACGTTGAGATTGACAGGTCACTGTGCGAGTTACAGGGTACACGTTAGCAATACATGTACACGGCACTGCGTACGCTAAAATAGCTGCGAACTTATTTTAAGGTGGTATCTGTGTTAAATGATGCGGACTTTGACCCTGACTGTGTGTTTTCACTTTATATGAGTTCATTGCAACATTATGGTCGCCTTAAAATGTCCTTATCCGCGTTCGTTTGCATCCTGCTAACAAAGCTAACGTTAGCTAGCTAGAATTAGCTAAGGGAAACTTTCAACCAATTTTTAAACAGCGACACTTCAGTAAACGGCCAACGAGTGACGTCACGTTGGCTACGTCCATCTGTATTTTATGTTCAGTCCCCATAGAC
>NC_139845.1:4405324-4470324 GCF_963691815.1 Echiichthys vipera
CGGGGATGTCAACAACAAACGCTCCCGGTGCTGGAAACTACGGGTGATTAATTCCACACGGTACCGACAAAAGGTTCGGGGTGAAGATGAGTTCGTTCGCGGGCAGGATGAAGGAGTACCCGACCGTGTCTCTGGACCGGTTCGACCGGGAGAACCTCCATGCCCGGGCTTATTTCCTCTCGCACTGTCACAAAGGTGAGCCTGGGAGCTAGCATCTTACCCATTAAAAGCCTTAGAAATGGTCATATTAAGTAGAATATTCATGATATTTAGCCTTCACTTACACATTCACTTGTTAGTGGTGTGTTTTATCGTGTTAACAGATCACATGAAAGGACTCAAAGGACGCATACTGAAGAGAAAACTGCAGTTCAGGTGAAGTTTACTTGTTTATTTACCATTTTGACACAGGCTACTGTTATGCTAACTTATCCCTCATGACTTTTTTAAATTCAATAATTCAGTACATTGCATAGAGTTCAGTTAAACAAGTGAATGCATTCTTATTACATGTTTGCATGCGGATACATAAGACGGATGTAAGATTTACAAAGAAGGTTAAAAACCAAACAATTCAAAGGGAAATCACACATTTATATTCAAAACAGTGCATTAAAATCTCATCTTCATTGGCTTTAAACCGGGGTCGGGTCGCGGGGGCAGCAGCTTTAGCAGGGGACCCCAAACTTCCCTTTCCCGGGCCACATTAACCAGCTCTAACTGGGGGATCCTGAGGCGTTCCCAGGCCAGTGTGGAGATCTAATCCCTCCACCTGGTCCTGGGTCTTCCCCGAGGCCTCCTCCCAGCTGGACGTGCCTGGAACACCTCCCTAGGGAGGCGCCCAGGGTTCATCCTTACCAGATGATCCTGAACCACCTCAACTGGCTCCTTTCAACGCAAAGGAGCAGCGGCTCTACTCCGAGTTCCTCACGGATGCTGAACTTCTCCCCCTCTCTCTAAGGGAGACTCCAGCCCCCCTCCTGAGGAAACACATTTCGGCCGCTTGTACCCGCAGATAAATGTATAAACAGGGATTGTGTCACTGTGTTTCTTCTCCAGAAAAGGGGCTTAGTACACATAAGATAACCTATATTTAAGTATCATATTTTTCTTCCTTGTTGCTTTATAAAGGAATTCTGTGCATGTGTTCAATTATCTCGTAAATACTAGGAAACATTTTTAAATATCTGTTTTTATTAATAGAAAATGTCCCCAATATAATCACCACATTCACCATTTACAGTAAGTTTCCAAGAAACTCTGTGTAACTAAAGAATAACTAAAGGTTTATGTTGTGGTTTGTATTTCTTTATTCCAAAACGCACACACATCTAAGTCAATGTTAAATATCATAACTCATCAGGACAGAATAATATATGTAATCTAACGATCTACTTAATGTTATACTATAATATACTATAATACTTAACATAATATATATATTATTTTAATTTTATTCCTGCAACTTTATCAGCAGGAATCTTCTTCTTGTTCTACTACTTTTGAGATTATACTTAATATAAATATGTTTTTTATCCTGCCGGTACAGTTACTTTCCATCGTCTGTGCAGTAAATAGTTTGGTTACTTGTTGAAGTTCACAGTGAACAATTATAACTTCCTTTAAAACCAATGATTTCAGGACTAAAACAACTATTAAGACATAATTTACTCATAAACTATAACGTGTATAAACAGAGGACTGAACATTTGTCGCTGTATTAACGTGTCTTTCTTCTCTTTGGCTCCAGTCGCACGGTCCGACTTTATTGCTCCTTCGTGACCAAAGAACTCCTGCTGAGTAATCCTAAATACGCTTTCTGGGAGGATTACATTGTGAGTCCGTTACTTCATCTTTTCATTAAACGGGAATATTTCCTGGTTTCTTTCCTCCTCTATGAAAGTAAACTAAATATCTTTGAGTTGTGGACAAAACACGACATTTTCTGACATTTCATAGATCAAACAATCGATCAATTAATCAAGAAAATAAGCAACAGATTGGTTGTTGCAGCCCTAAGAAGTTTTATCTACTACTGACTGAGCAACTGTGATAAAGTAAAACTAATTGTGTTTCTTCTTCCGTGTATTTTGATCCTTTCTTCTCTCGAATGATCTGTTTTAGGTTCCTTTAGAGCTGGAGAGCCCGACTCAGATTTCTCTGGTTGACGAGGTGTTTGGAGAGGTAAAAAAACTGAGGTTCAGTCGTCAGCAAATGAAGATTCAGCGTGTTAGTTTATTCATTCATTCATCTTCAACCGCTTGTCCCTGTCGGGGTCACGGGGGGCTGGAGCTGATCCCAGCTGACATCGGGCGTGAGGCGGGGTACACCCTGGA
Organism: Echiichthys vipera; assembly: GCF_963691815.1. Taxonomy (NCBI): domain Eukaryota; kingdom Metazoa; phylum Chordata; class Actinopteri; order Perciformes; family Trachinidae; genus Echiichthys; species Echiichthys vipera. The sequence goes on from NC_139845.1 coordinate 4,407,661, forward strand.
CAGGACGCCAGTCTATCACAGGACACATAGAGACAAACAGAGACAGACAACCATTCACACCTACGGGTGATTTAGAGTCATCAATGAACCGAACACCTGCACGTCTTTGGACTGTGGGAGGAAACCGGAGAACCCGGAGAAAACCCACGCAGACACGGGGACAACATGCAAACTCCACACAGTAGGGCCCCAGCCGGGATTCGAACCTGCAACCTTCTCGCTGTGAGGCGACAGTGCTAACCACTAGTGCCAAATCATAACAAAAGTTATCTCAGGACACTTTACAGACTAGTTATAAACCACACTCTATGACTTAATTATGATTTACAGAAACCCAACAGTCAACGGGAGCGGCACGGTGGGGTGGTGTTTAGCACTGTCGCCTTACAGCGAGAGGGTTCCTGGTTCAAAACCCTTCTGTGTGGAGTTTGCATGTTGTCCCCGTGTCTGCGTGGGTTTTCTCCGGGTTCTCCGGTTTCCTCCCACAGTCCAAAGACGTGCAGGTGTTCGGTTCATTGATGACTCTAAAATCACCCGTAGGTGTGAATGGTTGTCTGTCTCTGTTCGTCTCTATGTGTCCTGTGATAGACTGGCGTCCTGTCCAGGGTGGACCCCGCCTCACGCCCGATGTCAGCTGGGATCGGCTCCAGCTGACCCTGATAGGGACTCTGATGAGTGAGAGTTTCATGACTGTAAGTGTTAAACAACCTGAGGGATGTTGTTCAGTCGTCGTCTCCGGTGTTTGTGTAACAGAAAGAAGAGGTCCTGGTGACGCTGCTCCCTGCAGGACACTGTCCCGGCTCTGTTATGCAAGTTCTTAAACTCTTCCTGCTGCACATTTGTTCAAAAATAAAACCACTCTTTACATCAAAGGTGTTAAACCGGAGCTCGTGTGTTTCTGCGTGCAGGTTCCTGTTCGAGGGTTGTCGTGGAAACGTGTTGTATACCGGAGACTTCAGGTTGGCAGCTGGAGACGTCTCCAGGATCGAACATCTGCACTCGGGCAGCAGGTCGGTCCGCAGAGAGACATCATAATCACAATATAGAGATCATGATTCAATAACAGGATTACCCACCGACTTTTGAAACATCATGAATTTATTTATATTATTTATCTTTTTTATTCTTTTTTTTAAAAAGGGCTTTTTAACTGTGGATTTTCTTAAACTTTAAATGTAAAACAATTCATCAATAAAATAGTAATAAACATATATAATACATAAATATGTCTACATATAATTTAATAAGTAAAATAATAAACAAAGCTAAATTGGATCAAATAATAATATACATATATAATATATGTATACATTTAAATAAATAATATAAAAAAAATAAAAATAGATCAAATAATGATACAATATACACATATAATATGTAAATATGTATGCATTTAAATAATAATATGAAATAATAAAAAACTGGATCAAATGTATTAAATAATATACTATAGATACTATATTATGCTAATATTCATATAGATAACATAAAATAAAAAATAGTTCAGATGATAAAATAATATACATACAATATGTTAATATGTATACATTTAAATAAATCATATACAATAATAACAAACTAGATCAAATAATAAAAGAATATACATCTATAATATTATCATATTTATATTAATAATATCAAATAAAAAATAGATCCAATAATAATCGATTTAAAAGCCAAGATTGTAATTTGAAAATAAACTTTCCAGCTGTGTCGACAGTAACAAAGTTCTGCAGAAATAATCAGTAAATGTTTAAGAGTTTGTTCGTTTCTCCAGAGTTTATTTAGACTTTGACTGAAGCCGTTATAATATATGTATTAAAGCTCTCGTGTCCTGTTTGACGCACAGAGTGAAGGACATTCAGAGCGTTTACCTGGACTCCACCTTCTACGACCCGCGCTTCTTCCAGATTCCCACTCGGGTAAGATTTTATTTAACAACAGTGTTTTTTTTTCTCATGAGGGAAACTTTAGAGGTTTCTCAAGTCCACTACAATTATCTCAGGTTTTTATATTATTTATGTTATTTATTCTTATTTTTTAAAGGTCTTTTTAATGGTGGGTTTTTCTTGAACTTTAAATGTAATTAAGTTACTAAATTAAGTTAACCGTGTGTGTGTGTGTGTGTGTGTGTGTGTGTGTGTGTGTGTGTGTGTGTGTGTGTGTGTGCGTGTGTGCGTGTGTGTGTGCGTGCGTGTGTGCGCGTGTGTAGGAGGTCTGTCTGAACGGTATCTCGGAGCTCGTCGGAAACTGGATCAGTCAGAGTTCGTATCATGTCGTGTGGCTCAACTGTAAAGCTGCGTATGGATATGAATACCTGTTTACCAACCTGGGAGAGGAGTTCAACACACAGGTACAGACACAGACACACACACACACACACACACTCACACTAATTGTTGGCCCGTACCCTCAGATTCATGTCAGAAGTCTGGCGATGTTCAAGAAGATGCCGGAGATCCTGAACTATGTGACGACCGACCGCAGGACGCAGATCCACGCCTGTCGACACCCCAGGGTACTACTTAACATCTAACACACACACACACACACACCAGGGCTCCTGCGGATCCTTAAAAGTCTTAAAAAACATTGAATTCATTCTTCTAAAATTAATTGTTTTAAAAAAGTCTTAAATCAAACTTTCACTGGTCTTAAACATGTTAAAAGATTGGAAATGGGATTTTAATTATTAATATTATTATTATTTATTTTTTCTGACGTGAATCGGTATCGTTTAGTTTTGTTGCTTTTCGCCCATAATGTTTCCCATCAGACACAAATAAACTGAACTTTACCAAAGTCATGTCCTGGTTTTGGGGGTTTTAAGAAAACATTGTTGAAATCTTCTCTTCTGACACAGTGATTACTGCTCTCTAATCTAGTTCTTTTGTTGAAGTTCTTTGGTTATTTATAACACATGTTAGTGCAGCAGTGGTGTAGCCACAGTTGATATTCTGTCAAATTCTGAACAATAAACATTTTTTAGATTAGTATTTCAGAATAAATCAAGTTTTAATAACCTCTGATTTTGATCTCCAGTGAATCCAGGGATTCTATCAAAGTGGGAAAAATTAAGTTGCATTTATTTCAGAATCTTAAAATCAGAGTTATACAGTATTTGTTTTTCACTAACTCATTTCCAATTCTGCTTCATAGCTCTGTACTAAAGTATCATATGTCAATGCATGCATTAAGCCCTGATTATCATGTATATGTGTGTGTGTGTTTGTAGGATGAGGAGTTTTTCCAAGGCAACCGGCTGCCGTGTGGCTGCACGGCGCCTGACGGGACGCCGCTCCGTATCATCAGCATCAAACCGTCCACCATGTGGTTCGGAGAGCGGACGAAGAAAACCAACGTTATAATAAAGTAAGAGTCGAGTTCAAATGTCTCAGACGGTTCCCCACGCGTCCTGGAAAACCTGGAAATCAGTTGACATGGACATTATTTTTAAAGCTCCTGAAAACAGAAAGCATAATTTGAAAGGGTGAAAAAGTTACGTTCAGGATCACAGTAACGTCCAGATGGTAGTTTATGGACTAGTGTTCGGTAAGTCGTGACTTGGTGGCACGTTTGGTGCGATGGATTTGTCATTTCTGACTACATAAGAGATGATGTCATACATGCATTGTAGCCATAAACTGCACATATTTGAAACCAGACTTCTGTCGTTCCAGCTTAAAAATATCCTGGGAAATCCTCTCTAGTAGCTCTGTACGAACCCCTGTCGACGTCTGATTCCATTTAAAGTCCAGTAGTTAAGCATTAGATTCTCGGTCTGAAGAAACAGTCAAATATATTCATTATAAATCACATTAAGTCTGTTTTTTTAGCACTGAAATGCCTTTTTGTTGTTGTGTTTTTCCAGAACAGGAGCCAGCTCCTACAGAGCCTGTTTCAGTTTCCACTCCTCCTACACAGAGGTACTTTTTTATTGATATTATTTATAAATGATTTAAACCGAGATTTGTTTACTAGTTTGTTACATATGAGTCTAACAGAAGCTTATAGAGTTTTTAAGCACTTCTTTCCTCATTTACATACTTTAAAAAAGTAAAAAACTGTTAACAAAATAGATTTAATTTGTCTTTTTGTCCACACACACACTGACTAAAAACAGACCACCACAAAAAGGAAAATGACTAAAAAATAGATGCAAAACCAACACAAAATGATGCAAAATGCTTAAAAACAGATGCAAAAACACCACAAATAGATGCAAAATGACTAAAAATAGATGCAAAACCACCACAAAAAGATGCAAAATGACTAAAAATAGATGCAAAACCACCACAAAAAGATGAAAAATGACTGAAAATAGATGCAAAACCACCACAAAAGATGCAAAATGACAAAAAATAGATGCAAAACCACCACAAAAGATGCAAAATTACTAAAAATAGATGCAAAACCACCACAAAAAGATGCAAAATGACTAAAAATGGATGCAAAACCACCACAAAAAGATGCAAAATGACTAAAAATAGATGCAAAACCACCACAAAAAGATGCAAAATGACTAAAAATAGATGCAAAACCACCACAAAAAGATGCAAAATGACTAAAAATAGATGCAAAACCACCACAAAAAGATGCAAAATGACTAAAAATAGATGCAAAACCACCACAAAAAGATGCAAAATGACTAAAAATAGATGCAAAACCACCACAAAAAGATGCAAAATGACTAAAAATGGATGCAAAACCACCACAAAAAGATGCAAAATGACTAAAAATAGATGCAAAACCAGCACAAAAAGATGCAAAACAACTAAAAAAAATTGATTCAAAACAATTACAGCGCACACACGCACATACACACATTGATGCTCATATTGTTTCTCTTTGGTTTCAGATTAAAGACTTCCTCTCTTACCTGCAGCCGGTCAACATCTACCCCAGTGTGATCCCTCTCGGTCGGACACTGGCGGAGGTCACACAGATGTGAGTGAGGTTTTATTAATTTATTTGTTTATTTAACGGGCAAAACAGATTTTTGGGCGATGCATGCTGACGTTGCTGCATTTATGTTGCTGTATGATGTCACACTGTGTTAAGGCGATTTATCTGCAACTAGACTAAGAATCATTTGTTTGTTTCAACCTTTGTGTTCGCAGTTTGAAGCTGATGTGCAGGAAGCAATCGGATCAACAAGCATCCATTTACAAACCTCTGGGCGTCCTCAAGCGCTGCGTGGCGGAGCGACCTACATACGGTGAGACAAACGCATATATAACCACAACAGGTGCACAGTGACGCATCTGTAACGGTCTCCGCAGCTGTGAGGCCCGTTTACACGTGGAATACATGACATTAAGTATAAACTGGGTTTTTGGGACGTCTTTCCGGGAGACAACAATGTTTTCTGGTCCTTGGCACACAAACCAGGATTTATACTTTTCTATTTTTTTAACGTTAACAACCTTCACACAGTGGTGGTGCAGAAAAAGTCACTTCTTCGCAGAAAGGTACTTTACAACAACAGTTTAAGGACCCACTCACACTGTCCTTCGGCACTGGGCCAAAAACTGGTTTTTCAGCTAAAGCCTAGTGCGTTTGAGCAGTGTGAGTGCAACCGCTCCGCGCATAACTGCGGTCAGCGGGCCGTCCGCAGGAGCACGAGCACGAGGCCTACGACGGTTCTGAGGTAATTTATGTGCGCCTGTTTGGACATAGAAAAAAGAAGGAGGGACCATGCGCGGACATTTAACGACAGCAACAACAACAATGGCAGTGAAAGGTTGACGTTGGTGTGATGCGAAGGTGGAGTGTTTACTGCAGATTTGGTCGATGAAAAGATTCAAAAACAGTCGACAAGACGCACAAAAACTCTGAGGTCTACGGAAAGATTTGTAAACAAAGCCACGCATCGCCATGACGTCATCAATGCGTGTGACGTGTTACGGCGTGATGACGTATAGGCAGCAAGAAGCATTCTCCGAGGCCCAGGTAGTGTGAGTACAAACAGGCCTGGAGGGGGCGACAAGGACCCTAAAGCACGGGGCACGGTGCGGAAGGACAGTGTGAGTGCGCCCTTAGTTTCTCCGAGGGGCACCTGAATGCACCACGAACAGCTTGAATTCTAGTTTTGTGTTTTCGAGGTTTGAAAAGTGCTTGAATTTTGGACAAAGTACTTGAAATTTTATCCACTTTTCCTTCACAAAAATTAACTGTAGAATGGAAATATAATTTAATATCTTATCCTTCTGGTATTACGAAACATTTTTGGTGTTTAAAGCGTAATACCGTCCTTTTTAACGTGATTTTAATGGAAAAAATTAAGGTGAAATAATAATTTTCAACATCTATATGTATCTGTAGAAATATGTAATTTACCACAACTGTAAAGTTCTGGGAAAGCTTGAAAATGGACCTTTAAATGTTAGTATTTGACCTTGGAGAAGGTCTACGACCCCGGCATGAAGCATGCTCATAACATGAAAGGAAGGAAAAAGTAGTTTTTTAATCTCTTTTGGGTCTTTCAGTTTTGAAAGACGATGGTGCAGAACCACAATATAGTGCACAATTAATTTAACTTAATGTTTTATTATTATTTGTCCTCAACCTCTTCATGTAAACGTTGTAAATCAGAGCTCTAAGTTCATGTTTTTAAAAGAGAAGAACCCCTCTAATCTCCAAACTGATAAACCAGGCTGCACGGCTGAAGATGCCGCCCTCAGCAGAGCGTTCAATTCAATTCAATTTTATTTACAGTGCCAAATCATAACAAAAATTATCTCTGGACACTTTACAGAGTAGGTAAAGACCACACTCTATGACTTATTTATGATTTACAGAGACCCAACAATTCCCCCGTAGAGTACGGTGGAGACGAAAACCTTCACTATAACAGACAGGAACGTCAGACAGACCCAGCTCTGTGGAGGACGCACATCTGTCTGCACCGGAGAGAGGAAGAGAAGGAGAGAGAGAGAGAAAAGACGGACAGATGGACAGAGAGAGAGAAAGACAGAGAGACAGACACACTTCCAGTAACTATAATAATATCCATAGTAATGTGAATATGACTGTAATGGCGGTTAATACAGCAGAATAGTAGAAACAAGCTCAGCTAAGGTGATAGAATATGAAAATTATAATAATTATGGTGGCAAACATGGTCACTGATGAGCAGCGTCAATAGCAGCTACGACACAGAGAGACACACCACTGATGGTGTTTTTATGGCTACAAATTTTATAGTTTATAAGACTGGTGACAGTTTATATGACTAATAGTTAAAGTAGTAGCAGGAAGCGCCATGCAGGACCACGGCAGCAGGCACCACCACCATCAGCAGAGACCTGCGAGACGACAAAGCACAAACAACTCCGGGGAAGAAGTTGAATTAGTAACATGATGAGACATGAATGATACAAACAGAGAGGAGAGAAGCTCAGAGTATCAGGAAAAGTATTATCCCCCGGCAGACTGGGTCGGCATGGTTTTAGACCGCTAACAACTACGTCCAGGTTCTTAGATATGAGAGCGGCACCCTCCAAAGTAGGATGGATACAGTGTGAGTGTGTGTGTGTGTTTTTAATTACATTGTGCCTCTAAGTTATTTTAATGTAACAGGTTTAGATTTAAATGATTTCCTTTCTATCCTCACTTTCATAATAAAATCTGGACAAACATGATGAAACATGCACAATTAATATTATATTTACATTTAATAAAGTTGAAGAACTGTAGCCTTTAACTTAATGTAGAGTTAAAGTGTCACAATTTACTTATTTATCATCTTTATGTAATGAAAACAACTCAAGTGACTCTGAACAGCTGGTCAGAGGGTTCTGCTAAGCCCCGCCCCCAATGACATCATACCTTAGCAACTGTTGCTGTGCTGTGGGCGGAATCTTCGTGGCTTTGATGTATGACATCACAGTGTTGGAATATACCACCAAAGCACCTTTGTGCCTTTAGTTGAGTTAGATTTTCATCGAGTTCAGTCACACTTCTTATCCCAGGTGCACATTTCAGAGTTACCAGACGGACCTGCAGCCGAGACGCTCCTGCGTGACAGTTTGTATCTGTGCTTGTCTCTCTCTCTGTCCATCCGTGCGTCGTTTCTCTCTTTCTTTCTCCTTTTCTTCCTCCCCAACCGGTCAAGACAGACGGCCGTCCTCCACAGAGCTGGGTCTGTCTGACGTTCCTGTCTGTTAAAGGTTTTCGTTGCCACTGTACTCTACGGAGGAATTGTTGGGTCTGTGTAAATCATAGATAACTTTTTTTATGATTTGGCATTATATATAGAATAGACTTGAATTGAATTGACAAAAAAGGTAAAACCTTTGCAAAATAAGCTTCAAGATCATAACACAGTTATGTCAAGAACAGGAAGTTCCTGCGCAGCGGAGATGCCAGAGATTGAAGTGAACCCTTTACGTCCACTGGTCAAATCCTTTTACGAAAGGATCACAGCGGAGCAGTGGGAACTGCTTCGAAAAGGCAAAGCGGATTATGCCACAAAAATCTTGTTGGCAGAGGTGCTTCTGGACCTGACAAACCTACTGTCAGAGTTCATCTCGGCAGGAGTTAGCAAGAAAGAAGACATGTCTGAAGAGCGTGTCCTGTCCATTCTGGGTGACTCAGTCCCTTTGACCTTTAAAGATGTCCTGGGCCTAGAAGACCAAGAAAACTGTGTCAGCGCAGAACGTTTGACCAAAGTACTCGCTGAAGAGATTGCAGAAAGCATCAACTCAGCTACCAAGGACAATATGGAGCTGGGTGACCGTAAGACTCCTCCTAACGTCCTGAACACCATGGTCAGTAATGCCTGCGGTATGCTAAAATCATTCATTGGCAAGATGAAAGATTGGTGCGCACCTCGACCACGTACGCCGAGAACAAGAGAAGAACAGAGAAGTCAGGACATCGTCGTGGTGGATTTGGAAGAGGACAACTGTGTTTCCTTGCGGTCCAAATCCCCATCCCCACAGGAAGAACCAAAAGGATCCCCGGACAGTTTTAAAGATCCAACAACCATAGCTGTCCAGAACATAATCAGGGAAGAGTTCGATAAAATCTCAGAACCTCTTCTGGATGAAATGACCGACTGTGAGTATCAGGAGTTTGAATCTGCCTCATCCCAAGAGATTGAAAAACTCACAGATGAGATCATGCCGTTGATAAGAGAGGGCCTGGGACTGGGAGATGCTGATAGTACCGTCCCAGAATACAGAGAGAGACAGCTGTTCAAGACAGTGAAGGCCAAGGCAAAGGATTTTTTTGGCAAACAGTATTTCAAACTGTTTGTTTATCGCACCGCGCAAGATGTGAAGCCCAAATACAACAGCATCGCCACAACTGGCAGCAAGGATTCAGCAAGGTCCTTAATCGCCAGCGTTGATGACGTGCTTGGGAAGGAGATTTGTAAGACACAACAAGCTGGAAGTGAGGTTACGCTTCCTTCACTGCTGAGTCTTCCCAAAGGAAAATCTCTGCATTTCACCAAAAGACTCACTCGACTCTTCATGGATTACGCGACACAGAGACCCAAGATTGTCCCAGGAGAATTCATGGGCATTCCCCCGTCACGTCTATGCCTGCTTTTTAATGTCCGCCGCAAAATGTCACGACTGGAGGGATTGATTGGGTGGTGGCTGACCACTCAAGCTGAAGACTACAGTGAGAATGTGACGAAGGCTTTGAAGGACCGGGAGTCAATTTCCCCAACACCCTCAGTCAGGATGTCCGTTAAACAAACACCCGCAGTCAGGATGTCCGTTAAACAAACACCCGCAGTCACAGAAGAAAACAAAATGTCAGACGCAGAGAAAAAAATGTCCATCATGATACTTGTGGATAAGCTTATGGCGCGCACAATGAAAAAATCAAAGGTGGAATGCAACTTCAGCGACCAGGTGGCCATCACTCAGCGCCTAGCCGACAAAGTATGGACTGTAGTCGAAGGAGAAGACTTTGAAATCACCCCGAAGACATTCAAGACCCTGGACAAGCTCATTTACAAGGAGTTGTGCAGGGGGTGTGGCAACAGTGAGGCTGTGCTGATTGCCATCATGCTGGAGGAACAAGACGTTGCCGAGTTCATTGCCTCCTCTTTCATCAGCGGCCTGCTGACACCGCAACAGCCCAACGCCATCGGCAGGTTCTTCTCCTCTGTGGGAAAAGCCATCTCCAGGACCTTCACCGCCTTCAGACGCAGATCTTCTGTTCACCCATTAGGGGCAGAATCCAGAGACCAGTGATTGGCCTCTTTTGGAGAGAGACCAATGACTGGTTTCTTTAGGGGCAGAGACCAATGATTGGTTTCTTTAGGACAGAGACCAATGATTGGTTTCTTTAGGACAGAGACCTTTGATTGGTTTCTTTAGGATAGAGTCCAGTGATTGGACTCTTTAAAATAGGCATAAAATAAAAAGGAGTGAATCCGATAAGAGTGAGCCCTGATCTCTGATTCCAACGTATTCTCATGAACAGGTTGGTGGGAAATTGTGCAAAAGGTTACGCCCTGAAATTTGTAAACACTTTGGGAAAAAAGCTGCCACCAGACCGAGGTGGTTCGCTACAACAACAGATGAAAAAAATAAGGCATTATGTGACCGTTTTTCTGTAAACAACAAGTTGACGGTTACGGTGAGGCATGAAACCAATTGGTTAGGATTAGAAAAAAGGAAGTGGTTGAAAGTTGGTGAAAGGCACAAGTTAGGAGAACGATATCAATTATTTAAAAGGATTTAAGTATCCCTCTGAGTACCATTCAGAGTATTGTCCTTAAGTGGAAGGCATATGGCACCACCCAGACCTTGCCTTGATCGGGGAAAAGATTGATCATGGAAGCTGCCAAGAGGCCCATTGTGACCTTGATGGAGTTACAAGTCTAAGTAGCAGAGGTTGGTCATCTGATCTGTGCGTGTGACAACAATTTCACAAGTTCTACATGAATGGCAGGGTGGCAAGAAAGAAACAGTAAAATAAGGTAAAAAGAATATAAGCTATGAGGGAATAAAATGCTCTATGAGGGAATAAAACGGTCAAAACAGTAAAATAAGATAAAAAAGAATAAACTGAGGGAATAAAAATAATAAAGAATAAATAATGCGTACAGTAAGCCAATACAGCGATTTTTAAAACTGGTGTAATGTGCTCCCGCCCTCTGGTCCTAGTCAGCACACGTGCGGCTGAATTCTGTAGTCATTGTAAGTTGTACATATTCTTTTCGGGAAGACCAGAGAGCAGTGCATTACAATAATCTAAACAACAAGAGATAAAAGCATGCATCAGCACTTCCATGCTGGCCAAAAGGAGAGAAACTGGCTATATTCTTAAGATGGTAAAAACCTGCCTTTGTTATGTTTTTGAAGTGTGGAATAAAAGAGAGCTCAGAGTCAAAAATCGCACTTAGATTTTTTACATATTTTGAGGGTTTAAAATCCTGTAACACTGGTAAAAGTTTCTCACTCTGAACCTCAGGACCAATGACTAAAACCTCTGTTGTCCCGATTGAGCTGCAGGAAGTTTGCTGCCATCTATGACTTGATGTCTACAATACAGTTAGAAAGGGCATCAATTGGTCCTGTGTCATCAGGAGACACGGCGATGTACAGTTGCGTATCGTCCACATAACCATGAAAGCTGATGCTTTGATCCTCCAGATGACGTTCCCAAATCAAATCAAATCAAATCAACCTTTATTTATATGGCACTTTTCATACAGAAAAGTATCGCAAAGTGTCTCACAGAGATGAACAGACAAAGAGAAACATCAAATAAAATCAGGAGAAGAAAGTTAAAAGAACCCAACAGTCATGCACAGAGACATACACAAATATATATACGTTCATTCACACATTCACACAAACACACACAGCCACGCTGACACACATACACACACACTCACACCTACCCAAACACTAGCTGTCACTACAGAGACATGGCCGGGCAGTGAGACCTGAGGTACAGAGGAGGCTAGAAGAAGCTACCTTTGGGGGGCCAACCACACCGGGAGAGATCCCAGTCCAAGGTCACAGGGAGCACCGCCACAGAGACCACCCCAACCCGGGCAGACAGGAGCCTTTACATTTACATTTTCCCCTAAGGGGAAGCATGTAAAGATTAAAAAGAGTTGGACCTAAAATTGACCCTTGGGGAACCCCACACTTTCTCTTATGGGTTCCTGAGGAACAAGTATCCACACTTACAAAAAAACTTCGATCAGTAAGGTAGGATGTTTTAGGAGCAGTTTTTCTGCACGTCTGCACAAACGCCTCACTACAGTCGCGCAGACCGGTCTCCGTCTGCGCTCCCTGCAGATGCCTCCTCTGCCTCTCCCTCTCCTGTTGTTGCGTCAAACATGACATCGGCTTTCAGTGCGATGATTGGCTGTTCTGCCTTAAGTCCCACCTCTCTTGCTTTGTTAGATTTAAAAAAAACTTCCTTAGCGATAACAAATCTTACGTTATGGTTGTTTACATCTCCATTTTACAGGTAGTGTAAATCAGTGTTTATGCTTCAAGGTGTCATGAACGGTGCGGGGAATAACTCCGAGGAGCGGGACCCTAATGCAGACACGGACACTGAGTAAGAAGTGAACGAACGTTTAATCAAAAAACAAATAATCAGTGTCCAGGGAACGGGGTCCGGGTGTAGACGACGAAGAACAAACGTGGGGATCAGGAGACAACAGCGAATGGGTGGTGGAAAACTTGGGGAAACTAAAACAAAAGAAACAAAGAACCACCGCAGCAGGCACCACCACGATCAGCAGAGACCTGCAAGACGACAAATCACAAACAACTCCGGGGAAGAACCCACTTCCTGTTTCCCTCGATGCCTCTGACGCTCCGGCACAGAGAAAGTGACTTCTGATTGGTAAAAGAGCCGTGCCGGTTAAAGCATGTCCAGGTCCTGTGTGTGTGTGCACGTGTGTGTATGCACGTGTGCGTGTGTGTGTGTGTGTGTGTGTGTGTGTGTGGCACTAACTACGTCATAAATCCGGTGTCATCAAAGCTCTGACTGTAACTTCACAGTTGGTCTGTTGCAGTTTTTTCACAGTCGTTTGTTTAATCGGCTGCTGAACTGAAGGCTTCCACAGTTCTGGTCGTTTCTGTTTTTGAAGATCTTTGTGTTGAACTAACTTCGCCCGCTGCATCGTGTTGTTTCACCCAAGTGTCTGTTTTCTGACTACGAAGCATTTACAACATATAAAACCTGTACAACCTGCTGTTTGATTTAACAGGAAGTCGCCATTTCCAGGATTATTTCAAACGCGTTTATATTTAAAATAAAAGAAACTTCTTCTTGCGCCAGACGATCGAAATAAAACCTACAAGAAACAAAACAACAACACAATGAACTTCACTTCAAAAACATTTTCTGGTAACATGGTGTAACGGTGCTGTACATACCTCAGTTCATTCATTCATTCATCTTCAACCGCTTGTCCCTGTCGGGGTCGCGGGGGGCTGGGGCCGATCCCAGCTGACATTGGGCGTGAGGCGGGGTCCACCCTGGACAGGACGCCAGTCTATCACAGGACACATAGAGACGAACAGAGACAGACAACCATTCACACCTACGGGTGATTTTAGAGTCATCAATGAACCGAACACCTGCACGTCTTTGGACTGTGGGAGGAAACCGGAGAACCCGGAGAAAACCCACGCAGACACGGGGACAACATGCAAACTCCACACAGAAGGGCCCCAGCTGGGATTTGAACCAGGGACCCTCTCGCTGTGAGGCGACAGTGCTAACCACCACATATAACAGAGACATATAACTACTTTTATTAATCATATGTATATATATATATATATGACGCATAACGTTTCTATTTGCATAAAGGAGAATTAATGCGACAAATCATATTATAGTGCAGCTTTTATAAATATAGAATAATAAATAAAGATATAATATATATAAATATCTCTAGAAATAATTTTCATTAGGTTTTTATTTAATAACTAAAAGGGTCGGACTAGAGAGGAAATGTTAATTCACCGTTATTATTGGTTATTTTATAACAAAGTTATTATCGTTTGAAGTGAAGTATATCAAATTAAATTACATTTTAATTAAAATGTAGACGCAGAACAGGGGATATCAAATACTACATTGATGATTGACCTTAAATATCCTTAAATCTGGTACTAAATTAAACAAAAAGGGCGATCACAACGATAAAATGTCAGATTAGAATGAGTCCAGATGAGGAATATATATTTTAAAATCATTATTTCACATGTGCAGAAGATGACGATTAAGCGGTAGATATCTGACTTTACATCAAGGATCAATAGCAGCTTTATTAATTATTTTATATAATTAAGTTTTGACTGTGTTTCAGATTCAGACAGCGATGACGAGCTGTTTGACGGTCTGACCCTGGCACCAGTGAGGAAGAAGATTGCGCTGGACCAAGCCATAAAACATGGTGCATAATAACTTTCTTTTTTTTTTATGTATTGATACAAATAAATTGATTATTATTCTTTGCAAAATCCTAATTTTTGATCTGTAATTGTTAGTGAAAGCTCAGAGTCCTCAGAAAACAGCGCCCCCTGTGTCTGTGGAGGAGAAGTGTCCTCTGACGGTTGCAGACGCGCAGACTGCCCCACGCAACTTCGTGGACTGCACTGAGTCCAACGATGAAGAGGAAGACGAGGAGGAGGAGGCAAAACTGAGGGAGCAGACGATAAAGGAAACTGAGAAAAAGACGGTTGAGAACGGAGGAAGTGGCTCCTCTAATCCTCCGAAGTGGGACGACTTCTTCACCGCGGAGGAGCTGACTGACAGCCAGAACAGCCTCAACAGCCAATTACAGTCCTGCTGCTCCGCCCCGAGCCCCTCCCCCTCCCCCTCCAAGATGACGGATTCACAGACGCCGGATCTGTTCAGCGACGAAGAACTGACCCCCGACCACGAAGAAACCTTCAGTCTGACCCTGTCCGCCTCCCTGTCCAATCACTCCTCCCAGAACCAGGACTCGTATCTACCCGACACTCTGATCCTCCAACCGGAGCAGAGGGGGCGGGACCGAGGAGACTCCAGGGCCAATCCCGTGCGTCAGGAGGAGGAGGAGGGCGACGTCCAACCGGAACTCTCGTCGTCTCAGGTGTCGTCGGACTTCGACATTCCCTGCACGCCAGAGTCCAAAGCGCCGCAGCCTGACGAGCTGTCGCAGCTGTACAGGAAGCTGGCGTCCGGAGAGGAAGTGGTCATCGGGACAGGAAGTAAGGGCTCCACGTGACGGAGCGTTAAAAGGACGTTTTTGGTGAGACTCATTCGTTCCGTTTGTCCACCTGCAGTATCTACCTCCAGGACGGCCACACACACACACACACACACACACCCACACACACACACACACACACACACACACACACACACACACACACACAAACACACACAGTTCATCCCAATGCACTTTAAGTTCACAGGTGCACTTCACAGCTGACTTTTTTTGTTTTTGTTGACAGTTTGTGTTTTGTTCTGTTAAACGCTTCTTTAACTTTTGTATCAGAGCAGAAGCTTTAGGGCGCACTCACACTGTCCTTCCGCACCGCGCCCCGGGCTTTAGGGTACTTATCCCCCCCCTCCCTCTCCCCCCGCGCCCCAGGCCCGTTTGTACTCACACTACCTGGGCCTTGGTGAATGCTTCTTGCTGTCCATACGTCATCACGCCGTAACACGTCACACGCAATGATGACGTCATCGCGATGCGTGGCTTTGTTTCCAGATCTTTCCGTAGACCTCGGAGTTTTTGTGCGTCTTGTCGACTGTTTTTGAATCTTTTCATCGACCAAATCTGCAGTAAACACTCCACCTCCGCATCACACCAACGTGAACCTTTCGCCGCCATTGTTTAAATGTCCGCGCATGGTCCCTCCTTCTATTTTCTATGTTCGAACAGGCGCACATAAAGGCCATCAGAACCGCCGTAGGCCTCGCGCTCTACAAAAGCCCACCTCTCTCAGACGGGCCGTGGACGGCCAGCTGGCCGCAGTTATGCGCGGAGCAGTTGCACTCACACTGGTCAAACGCACTAGGCTTAACCCGAAAAACCTGTTTTGGCCCGGTGCAGAAGGACAGTGTGAGTGCGCCCTTACTTTCTTAAATCAAATTAAAGTCATTTAATTTTCGCTGAAGAGCACAACTTTAAAGCAATGAAAGTTCAAATCAGTGAGTTTGACCTGACTTAGGAACCATCATGCAAAGGTGAAGTGACATGAATAACATTATTTACGCTGGAGATCCAAATGAAAGAATAAATAATAAATGGTTTTGGTATTATGAAACAATGATACCGTCTCGTTTTGAAAACCTTGAAAATGGACCTTGAAAGTGCTTGACCTCAGAAAAGGTGTACGAACCCTGGTATTTGCAGCAGCAGGACGTTGTGTGTGTTTGTTTTCACTGAGAACACTGAGAGCAATGCTCTCCTTCAGGAACACCCTGATCACACTCACACCTGAAAGCTGCCCGGTACATCCCGCCCTCTGCTGGCCACTGAGCAGCTCCACTGAGCAGCTCCACTGGGCTCCTCAGTGTTTCTAATGAGGGAGGGGACTGTGCTTCTACTTCACTTCCTCACTCAGATTTGAACCGGCGACCCTCCGGTCACAAGGTCGCCTCTCTGACCTTTAGGTGGTTTGTGTTCAGGTGATGAAGGAACATGTCAGTGTGGCTCATCGATGTGTTTTTGATAGTTTAATATTTCTATAGCACAGAGGAAGAAGGTAAATCAGGCTTTGAACACACGGACATTTGTTGGTTTGGTCTTTTTTTGTGTGTTTTATTCAAATCAATCTTTATTTATACGGCACGTAAACAAAACGAAACATGAACAACAAAGAAACACCATGACAACCCAAACCTCCCACCTCCAAAAATATACACACAAATATACACAAAGGCATATACACACAGGCACACACACACACCCATAGCCATACACACACACACACACACACACATACACCACCGGTTGCTGAGGAGACATGGCTAGGCACCGAGATCTGAGGTGAGGTAGAATCGACCTTTGGGGGACGCGCACACCGAGAGGAATCATGGTCCATGGCTGCAGGGGGCGCCGCCACAGGTACCCTCCCAACCTAGGGAGACAGGAGGCTCCACACCACAGTGTAGTGCTCTCACGTGGCCAGGGCCGTCCACGGGACTGCACCCCCATCAGTGGACCAGAGACACCAGGTGTGGTCGGCCTCCAGGAGAAACTGAGGGGCTAAAACCAGTAAAATAAGGTAAAAAGGTATAGAAGCTAATGACTATTGACACCAAAATTATCCTTTAATATATTTTACATGAAGTCCTGCTCGATATTTAGACCTTAAAGTGTGAGGCCGGCGTAAATGGACCCCATGAACACATCAAATAAGCCATCGAGACCAGATCCAGTCTGCTGTCCATGTGTACACTTTGTCTAGGCTGTGGACGGCTGAACTGAAATGACCTTTGGGATCAATAAAGTAGTTTGAACTTGACTTAAGACCATTTTTTAATCGATCAACCGTGTATAGAGAAATCCTGGAGAGATGTGTTATGGGAAAGTCCGTCAACAAAGATTAGACACCAAACAAGCCTCTGCTTTTCTCCGTGTTTTTTTATTCTCAGCATTTTCTGCATTTTCTTGCTCCGCTCACACAAAACACAGGCTGCTACAGAGTCAGACACAGAGCTCAGGGCAGATTGCATTTTATACAAGACACAAATACATAATCAGCGTTTAGATGGGTGGCGTACAAGTCACAGCAGTTTCCTTAGTCGCAGTCACATCATAGGACAGGGGTGTCAAAGTGATCCAGTAAAGGGCTGCTACAGATCGACCGTGTGAAGGCAGTTCAGGTGGTTAAATAAGCTGAGTCAGGTGTGTTCTTGCTTGGTTGGAATGAAAACGTGCAGCCACAGCGGCCCTTTACTGGATCACTTTGACACGTGTGTCGTAGGATGTCTCAGTAGCATGCGAACAGGAATAACCGTCATACTTGTAACACAGGATGAAGGGAAGCATCTCACGAGAGACACAGAGCTGAACGTTGTATGCTCAGATAAAGAACTTCTGCATCACGAGTGGAAACAGAATGTGTTTTAAAACCCAAAGCATGATGATTGTAGTTTCCGTCACAGACGCTAACAGCCAAAGGGCTAACAGTGATTAGCTCGGGGTGGTGAAGGCATTCAAAGGTCTTTTTTAACCACTAATGCTCTCTGCAGCAGCATGAGAAGAGTCCCTACACAGAAAACAAAGCACCAACACCGTAGTTAGTGAACCCAGAGTTTATTAAAAGAGTGTTTTAAAGGCTTATCTACTGGCCCCTGTACCAGCTCCTCTCATAGTAAAGTGTATTATTATTATGTAACTTACATATGCAGCTCCTTTCATTGCTGTGTCAACACTCGATAGACGTCGTCACAAACAGCACAGTAATAAAAGCATTTCCATGGATTATAAACGCCAAAACTTTCCTCTTTGAACTGAACTCCAGTGAATTAGGAAATCCACCTGTACGGACGACCTGTCACCATGGAAACTTGTAAAACACTCTTTTAATACACTCTGGGTTCACTAACTACGTTGTTAGTGCTTTGTTTTGTGTGTAGGGACTCTTCTCATGCTGCTGCAGAGGTTTGCTGTTATTTTCAGCAGCATTAGTGGTTAAAAAAGACCTTTGAATGCCTTCACCGTACTGCCCCGAGCTAATCAGTGTTAGCATCTCTCCTGGATTTCTCTGAACACGGTTGATCAACGAAAAAAAACTGTCTCCGTGGCTTATTTGATGTATTTTAATGCCCTGGGGTCCATTTTCATCACAGTTACAGTCAAACTTCCAGATCTGCCTCCTGTCTGTCTGTGACAGAGTTACTGAAGCACCTGCTGCTGCACAACAGGAACCACTCACTGATTTGTTGGTTGGTTGGTCTGTTGGTATAAAACCCTGCAGCCTCTTCACTTAAACACAATCCGCCCCTCTGTCGTAAGAGTCCAGGTCCCGTAAAAACGTCTTTAACCAGTGTGCCGGACCCGACAGGCTCCAGTTGATCCCATTAGAGTCCTCACAGAGGACGCAGGGAGAGCAGATTGGCTCCGCTGTGCTGCTGTTCCCCATCTGAGGCTCTGTGAGTTCCTTTGAGTCTTTGTGTGTGTGTGTGTGTGTGTGCGTGCGTGCGTGCGCGTGTGCGTGTGTGTGTGTGTGTGTGTGTGTGTGTGTGTAGGAGGTCTGTCTGAACGGTATCTCGGAGCTCGTTGGAAACTGGATCAGTCAGAGTTCGTATCATGTCGTGTGGCTCAACTGTAAAGCTGCGTATGGATATGAATACCTGTTTACCAACCTGGGAGAGGAGTTCAACACACAGGTTCAGACACACACACACACACACACACACACACACACACACTCACACACACTAATTGTTGGCTCGTACCCTCAGATTCATGTCAGAAGTCTGGCGATGTTCAAGAAGATGCCGGAGATCCTGAACTATGTGACGACCGACCGCAGGACGCAGATCCACGCCTGTCGACACCCTAGGGTACTACTTTACATCTAACACACACACACACACACACACACACACACCAGGGCTCCTGCGGATCCTTAAAAGTCTTAAAAAACATTGAATTCATTCTTCTAAAATTAATTGTTTTTAAAAAGTCTTAAATCAAACTTTCACTGGTCTTAAACATGTTAAAAGATTGGAAATGGGATATTAATTATTAATATTATTATTATTTATTTTTTCTGACGTGAATCGGTATCGTTTAGTTTTGTTGCTTTTCGCCCATAATGTTTCCCATCAGACACAAATAAACTGAACTTTACCAAAGTCATGTCCTGGTTTTGGGGGTTTTAAGAAAACATTGTTGAAATCTTCTCTTCTAACACAGTGATTACTGCTCTCTAATCTAGTTCTTTTGTTGAAGTTCCTTGGTTATTTATAACACATGTTAGTGCAGCAGTGGTATAGCCACAGTTGATATTCTGTCAAATTCTGAACAATAAACATTTTTTAGATTAGTATTTCAGAATAAATCAAGTTTTAATAACCTCTAATTTTGATCTCCAGTGAATCCAGGGATTCTATCAAAGTGGGAAAAAATAAGTTGCATTTATTTCATAATCTTAAAATCAGAGTTATACAGTATTTGTTTTTCACTAACTCATTTCTTATTCTGCTTCATAGCTCTGTACTAAAGTATCATATGTCAATGCATGCATTAAGCCCTGATTATCATGTATATGTGTGTGTGTGTGTGTAGGATGAGGAGTTTTTCCAAGGCAACCGGCTGCCGTGTGGCTGCACGGCGCCTGACGGGACGCCGCTCCGTATCATCAGTATCAAACCGTCCACCATGTGGTTCGGAGAGCGGACGAAGAAAACCAACGTTATAATAAAGTAAGAGTCGAGTTCAAATGTCTCCGACGGTTCCACACGCGTCCTGGAAAACATGGAAATCAGTTGACATGGACATTATTTTTAAAGCTCCTGAAAACAGAAAACATAATTTGAAAGGGTGAAAAAGTTACTTTCAGGATCACGTTAACGTCCAGATGGTAGTTTATGGACTAGTGTTCGGTAAGTCGTGACTTGGTGGCACGTTTGGTGCGATGCATTTGTCATTTCTGACTACATAAGAGATGATGTCATACATGCATCGTAGCCATAAACTGCACATATTTGAAACCAAACTTCTGTCGTTCCAGCTGAAAAATGTCCTGGTAAATCCTCTCTAGTAGCTCTGTACGAACCCCTGTCGACGTCTGATTACATTTAAAGTCCAGTAGTTAAGCATTAGATTCTTGGTCTGAAGAAACAGTCAAATATATTAATCATAAAATCACATTTGGTTTGTTTTTGAGCGCTAAAATGCCTTTTGTTGTTGTGTTTTTCCAGAACAGGAGCCAGTTCCTACAGAGCCTGTTTCAGTTTCCACTCCTCCTACACAGAGGTACTTTTTTATTGATATTTTTTATAAATGATTTAAACTGAGTGATGTCACTGAGATTTGTTTACTAGTTTGTTACATATGAGTCTAACAGAAGCTTATAGAGTTTTTAAGCACTTCTTTCCTCATTTACATACAGGATTTGTAAGAAAATAGATTTAATTTGTCTTTTTGTCCACACACACACTGACTAAAAACAGACCATCACAAAAAGGAAAATGACTAAAAAATAGATGCAAATCCACCACAAAATGATGTAAAATGCTTAAAAACAGATGCAAAAACACCACAAATAGATGCAAAATGACTAAAAATAGATGCAAAACCACCACAAAAAGATGCAAAATGACAAAATAAAGAGGCAAAATGACAAAAAAAGATGCAAAAGCACCACAAAAAGATGCAAAATGACTAAAAATAGATGCAAAAGCACCACAAAAAGATGCAAAATGACTAAAAATAGATGCAAAACCACCACAAAAAGATGCAAAATGACTAAAAACAGATGCAAAACCACCACAAAAAGATGCAAAATGACTAAAAATAGATGCAAAAGCACCACAAAAAGATGCAAAATGACTAAAAATAGATGCAAAACCAGCACAAAAAGATGCAAAACGACTAAAAATAGATGCAAAACCACCACAAAAAGATGCAAAATGACTAAAAATAGATGCAAAACCACCACAAAAAGATGCAAAATGACTAAAAATGGATGCAAAACCACCACAAAAAGATGCAAAATGACTAAAAATGGATGCAAAACCACCACAAAAAGATGCAAAATGACTAAAAAAAATTGATTCAAAACAATTACAGCGCACACACATACACACATTGATGCTCATATTGTTTCTCTTTGGTTTCAGATTAAAGACTTCCTCTCTTACCTGCAGCCGGTCAACATCTACCCCAGTGTGATCCCTCTCGGTCGGACACTGGCAGAGGTCACACAGATGTGAGTGAGGTTTTATTCATTTATTTGTTTATTTAACGGGCAAAACAGATTTTAAGGCGATGCATGTTGACGTTGCTGCATTTCAGTTGCTGTATGATGTCACACTGTGTTATGGCGATTTAACTGCGACTAGATTCATTTTCAAAGCAAAAATACAAATCATTTCTTTGTTTCAACCTTTGTGTTCGCAGTTTGAAGCTGATGTGCAGGAAGCAGTCGGATCAACAAGCATCCATTTACAAACCTCTGGGCGTCCTCAAGCGCTGCGTGGCGGAGCGACCTACATACGGTGAGACAAACACATATATAACCACAACAGGTGCACAGTGACGCATCTGTAACGGTCTCCGCAGCTGTGAGGCCCGTTTACACGTGGAATACATGACATAAAGTATAAACTGTGTGTTTGGGACGTCTTTCCAGGAGACAACAATGTTTTCTGGTCCTTGGCACACAAACCAGGATATATACTTTTCTATTTTTTTAACGTTAACAACCTTCACACAGTGGTGGTGCAGAAAAAGTCACTTCTTCGCAGAAAGGTACTTTACAACAACAGTTTAAGGACCCACTCCCACTGTCCTTCGGCACCGGGCCAAAAACCGTTTTTTCAGCTAAAGCCTAGTGCGTTTGAGCAGTGTGAGTGCACGTAACTGCGCGGAGTGCACGTGTACGAGCACGATGCCTACGACGGTTCTGACGTAATTTTATGTGCGCCTGTTGGGACATAGAAAAAAGAAGGAGGGACCATGCGCGGACATTTAAAACAATGGCGGTGAAAGGTTCACGTTGGTGTGATGCGGAGGTGGAGTGTTTACTGCAGATTTGGTCGATGAAAAGATTCAAAAACAGTCGACAAGACGCACAAAAACTCCGAGGTCTACGGAAAGATTTGGAAACAAAGCCACGCATCGCCATGACGTCATCAATGCGTGTGACGTGTTACGGCGTGATGACGTATAGGCAGCAAGAAGCATTTGCGCGAGGCCCAGGTAGTGTGAGTCAGACGGGCCTGGAGGGGGGGACAAGGACCCTAAAGCACGGGGCACGGTGCGGAAGGACAGTGTGAGTGCGCCCTTAGTTTCTCCGAGGGGCACCTGAATGCACCACGAACAGCTTGAATTCTAGTTTTGTGTTTTCGAGGTTTGAAAAGTGCTTGAATTTTGGACAAAGTACTTGAAATTTTATCCACTTTTCCTTCACAACAATTAACTGTAGAATGGAAATATAATTTAATATCTTATCCTTCTGGTATTACGAAACATTTTTGGTGTTTAAAGCGTAATACCGTCCTTTTTAACGTGATTTTAATGGAAAAAATTAAGGTGAAATAATAATTTTCAATATCTATATGTATCTGTAGAAATATGTAATTAACCACAACTGTAAAGTTCTGGGAAAGCTTGAAAATGGACCTTTAAATGTTAGAATTTGACCTTGGAGAAGGTCTACGACCCCGGCATGAAGCATGCTCATAACATGAAAGGAAGGAAAAAGTAGTTTTTTAATCTCTTTTGGGTCTTTCAGTTTTGAAAGACGATGGTGCAGAACCACAATATAGTGCACAATTAATTTAACTTAATGTTTTATTATTATTTGTCCTCAACCTCTTCATGTAAACGTTGTAAATCAGAGCTCTAAGTTCATGTTTTTAAAAGAGAAGAACCCCTCTAATCTCCAAACTGATAAACCAGGCTGCACGGCTGAAGACGCCGCCCTCAACAGAGCGTTCAATTCAATTCAATTTTATTCATAGTGCCAAATCATAACAAAGGTTTTCTCAGGACACTTTACAGAGTAGGTAAAGACCACACTCTATGACTTATTTATGATTTACAGAGACCCAACAATTCCCCCGTAGAGTACGGTGGCGTTGAAAACCTTCACTATAACAGACAGGAACGTCAGACAGACCCAGCTCTGTGGAGGACGGACATCTGTCTGCACCGGAGAGAGGAAGAGAAGGAGAGAGAGAGAGAAAAGACGGACAGATGGACAGAGAGAGACAAAGACAGAGAGACAGACACACTTCCATTAACTATAATAATATCCATAGTAATGTGAATATGACTGTTATGGCGGTTAATACAGCAGAACAGTAGAAACACGCACAGCTAAGGTGATAGAATATGAAAATTATAATAATTATGGTGGCAAACATGATCACTGATGAGCAGCGTCAATAGCAGCTACGACACAGAGAGACACACCACTGATGGTGTTTTTATGGCTTCAAATGTTATAGTTTATAAGACTGGTGACAGTTTATATGACTAATAGTTAAAGTAGTAGCATTTAATAAAGTTGCAGAACCGTAACCTTTAACTTAATATAGAGTTAAAGTGTCACAATTTAATTTATTTATCATCTTTATATAATGAAAACAACTCAAGTGACTCTAGAAAGCTGCAGAACAGCTGGTCAGAGGGTTCTGCTAAGCCCCGCCCCCAATGACATCATACCTTAGCAACCGTTGCTGTGCTGTGGGCGGAACCTTCGTGGCTTTGATGTATGACATCACAGTGTTGGAATATACCACCAAAGCACCTTTGTGCCTTTAGTTGAGTTAGATTTTCATCGAGTTCAGTCACACTTCTTATCCCAGGTGCACATTTCAGAGTTACCAGACGGACCTGCAGCCGAGACGATCCTGCGTGACAGTTTGTATCTGTGTTTGTCTCTCTCTCTGTCCATCCGTGCGTCGTTTCTCTCTTTCTTTCTCCTTTTCTTCCTCCCCAACCGGTCAAGACAGACGGCCGTCCTCCACAGAGCTGGGTCTGTCTGACGTTCCTGCCTGTTAAAGGGAAGGTTTTCGTTGCCACTGTACTCTACGGAGGAATTGTTGGGTCTGTGTAAATCATAGATAACTTTTTTTATGATTTGGCATTATATATAGAATAGACTTGAATTGAATTGACAAAAAAGGTAAAACCTTTAATAAGCTTCAAGATCATAACACAGTTATGTCAAGAACAGGAAGTTCCTGCGCAGCGGAGATGCCAGAGATTGAAGTGAACCCTTTACGTCCACTGGTCAAATCCTTTTACGAAAGGATCACAGCGGAGCAGTGGGAACTGCTTCGAAAAGGCAAAGCGGATTATGCCACAAAAATCTTGTTGGCAGAGGTGCTTCTGGACCTGACAAACCTACTGTCAGAGTTCATCTCGGCAGGAGTTAGCAAGAAAGAAGACATGTCTGAAGAGCGTGTCCTGTCCATTCTGGGTGACACAGTCCCTTTGACCTTTAAAGATGTCCTGGGCCTAGAAGACCAAGACAACTGTGTCAGCGCAGAACGTTTGACCAAAGTACTCGCTGAAGAGATTGCAGAAAGCATCAACTCAGCTACCAAGGACAATATGGAGCTGCGTGACCATAAGACTCCTCCTAACGTCCTGAACACCATGGTCAGTAATGCCTGCGGTATGCTAAAATCATTCATTGGCAAGATGAAAGATTGGTGCGCACCTCGACCACGTACGCCGAGAACAAGAGAAGAACAGAGAAGTCAGGACATCGTCGTGGTGGATTTGGAAGAGGACAACTGTGTTTCCTTGCGGTCCAAATCCCCATCCCCACAGGAAGAACCAAGAGGATCCCCGGACAGTTTTAAAGATCCAACAACCATAGCTGTCCAGAACATAATCAGGGAAGAGTTCGATAAAATCTCAGAACCTCTTCTGGATGAAATGACCGACTGTGAGTATCAGGAGTTTGAATCTGCCTCATCCCAAGAGATTGAAAAACTCACAGATGAGATCATGCCGTTGATAAGAGAGGGTCTGGGACTGGGAGATGCTGATAGTACCGTCCCAGAATACAGAGAGAGACAGCTGTTCAAGACAGTGAAGGCCAAGGCAAAGGATTTTTTTGGCAAACAGTATTTCAAACTGTTCGTTTATCGCACCGCGCAAGATGTGAAGCCCAAATACAACAGCATCGCCACAACTGGCAGCAAGGATTCAGCAAGGTCCTTAATCGCCAGCGTTGATGACGTGCTTGGGAAGGAGATTTGTAAGACACAACAAGCTGGAAGTGAGGTTACGCTTCCTTCACTGCTGAGTCTTCCCAAAGGAAAATCTCTGCATTTCACCAAAAGACTCACTCGACTCTTCATGGATTACGCGACACAGAGACCCAAGATGGTCCCAGGAGAATTCATGGGCATTCCCCCGTCACGTCTATGCCTGCTTTTTAATGTCCGCCGCAAAATGTCACGACTGGAGGGATTGATTGGGTGGTGGCTGACCACTCAAGCTGAAGACTACAGTGAGAATGTGACGAAGGCTTTGAAGGACCGGGAGTCAATTTCCCCAACACCCTCAGTCAGGATGTCCGTTAAACAAACACCCGCAGTCAGGATGTCCGTTAAACAAACACCCGCAGTCACAGAAGAAAACAAGATGTCAGACGCAGAGAAAAAAATGTCCATCATGATACTTGTGGATAAGCTTATGGCGCGCACAATGAAAAAATCAAAGGTGGAATGCAACTTCAACGACCAGGTGGCCATCACTCAGCGCCTAGCCGACAAAGTATGGACTGTAGTCGAAGGAGAAGACTTTGAAATCACCCCGAAGACATTCAAGACCCTGGACAAGCTCATTTACAAGGAGTTGTGCAGGGGGTGTGGCAACAGTGAGGCTGTGCTGATTGCCATCATGCTGGAGGAACAAGACGTTGCCGAGTTCATTGCCTCCTCTTTCATCAGCGGCCTGCTGACACCGCAACAGCCCAACGCCATCGGCAGGTTCTTCTCCTCTGTGGGAAAAGCCATCTCCAGGACCTTCACCGCCTTCAGACGCAGATCTTCTGTTCACCCATTAGGGGCAGAATCCAGAGAGCAGTGATTGGCCTCTTTTGGAGAGAGACCAATGATTGGTTTCTTTAGGACAGAGACCAGTGATTGGTTTCTTTAGGACAGAGACCAGTGATTGGTTTCTTTAGGACAGAGACCTTTGATTGGTTTCTTTAGGATAGAGTCCAGTGATTGGACTCTTTAAAATAGGCATAAAATAAAAAGGAGTGAATCCGATAAGAGTGAGCCCTGATCTCTGATTCCAACGTATTCTCATGAACAGGTTGGTGGGAAATTGTGCAAAAGGTTACGCCCTGAAATTTGTAAACACTTTGGGAAAAAAGCTGCCACCAGACCGAGGTGGTTCGCTACAACAACAGATGAAAAAAATAAGGCATTATGTGACCGTTTTTCTGTAAACAACAAGTTCACGGTTACGGTGAGGCATGAAACCAATTGGTTAGGATTAGAAAAAAGGAAGTGGTTGAAAGTTGGTGAAAGGCACAAGTTCGGAGAAATATATCAATTATTTAAAAGGATTTAAGTATCCCTCTGAGTACCATTCAGAGTATTGTCCTTAAGTGGAAGGCATATGGCACCACCCAGACCTTGCCTTGATCGGGGAAAAGATTGATCATGGAAGCTGCCAAGAGGCCCATTGTGACCTTGATGGAGTTACAAGTCTAAGTAGCAGAGGTTGGTCATCTGATCTGTGCGTGTGACAACAATTTCACAAGTTCTACATGAATGGCAGGGTGGCAAGAAAGAAACAGTAAAATAAGGTAAAAAGAATATAAGCTATGAGGGAATAAAATGCTCTATGAGGGAATAAAACGGTCAAAACAGTAAAATAAGATAAAAAAGAATAAACTGAGGGAATAAAAATAATAAAGAATAAATAATGCGTACAGTAAGCCAATACAGCGATTTTTAAAACTGGTGTAATGTGCTCCCGCCCTCTGGTCCTAGTCAGCACCCGTGCGGCTGAATTCTGTAGTCATTGTAAGTTGTACATATTCTTTTCGGGAAGACCAGAGAGCAGTGCATTACAATAATCTAAACAACAAGAGATAAAAGCATGCATCAGCACTTCCATGCTGGCCTAAAGGAGAGAAACTGGCTATATTCTTAAGATGGTAAAAACCTGCCTTTGTTATGTTTTTGAAGTGTGGAATAAAAGAGAGCTCAGAGTCAAAAATCGCACTTAGATTTTTTACATATTTTGAGGGTTTAAAATCCTGTAACACTGGTAAAAGTTTCTCACTCTGAACCTCAGGACCAATGACTAAAACCTCTGTTGTCCCGATTGAGCTGCAGGAAGTTTGCTGCCATCTATGACTTGATGTCTACAATACAGTTAAAAAGGGCATCAATTGGTCCTGTGTCATCAGGAGACACGGCGATGTACAGTTGCGTATCGTCCACATAACCATGAAAGCTGATGCTTTGATCCTCCAGATGACGTTCCCTAATCAAATCAAATCAAATCAACCTTTATTTATATGGCACTTTTCATACAGAAAAGTATCGCAAAGTGTCTCACAGAGATGAACAGACAAAGAGAAACATCAAATAAAATCAGGAGAAGAAAGTTAAAAGAACCCAACAGTCATGCACAGAGACATACACAAATATATATACGTTCATTCACACATTCACACAAACACACACAGCCACGCTGACACACATACACACACACTCACACCTACCCAAACACTAGCTGTCACTACAGAGACATGGCCGGGCAGTGAGACCTGAGGTACAGAGGAGGCTAGAGGAAGCTACCTTTGGGGGGCCAACCACACCGGGAGAGATCCCAGTCCAAGGTCACAGGGAGCACCGCCACAGAGACCACCCCAACCCGGGCAGACAGGAGCCTTTACATTTACATTTTCCCCTAAGGGGAAGCATGTAAAGATTAAAAAGAGTTGGACCTAAAATTGACCCTTGGGGAACCCCACACTTTCTCTTATGGGTTCCTGAGGACGGTCTCCGTCTGCGCTCCCTGCAGATGCCTCCTCTCCCTCTCCCTCTCCTGTTGTTGCGTCAAACATGACACCGGCTTTCAGTGCGATGATTGGCTGTTCTGCCTTAAGTCCCACCTCTCTTGCTTTGTTAGATTTAAAAAAAACTTCCTTAGCGATAACAAATCTTACGTTATGGTTGTTTACATCTCCATTTTACAGGTAGTGTAAATCAGTGTTTATGCTTCAAGGTGTCATGAACGGTGCGGGGAATAACTCCGAGGAGCGGGACCCAAATGCAGACACGGACACTGAGTAAGAAGTGAACGAACGTTTAATCAAAAAACAAATAATCAGTGTCCAGGGAACGGGGTCCGGGTGTAGACGACGAAGAACAAACGTGGGGATCAGGAGACAACAGCGAATGGGTGGTGGAAAACTTGGGGAAACTAAAACAAAAGAAACAAAGAACCACGGCAGCAGGCACCACCACGATCAGCAGAGACCTGCGAGACGACAAATCACAAACAACTCCGGGGAAGAACCCACTTCCTGTTTCCTTCGATGCCTCTGACGCTCCGGCACAGAGAAAGTGACTTCTGATTGGTAAAAGAGCCGTGCCGGTTAAAGCATGTCCAGGTCCTGTGTGTGTGTGCACGTGTGTGTATGCACGTGTGCGTGTGTGTGTGTGTGTGTGTGTGTGTGTGTGTGTGTGTGTGGCACTAACTACGTCATAAATCCGGTGTCATCAAAGCTCTGACTCTAACTGCACAGTTGGTCTGTTGCAGTTATTTTGCCGTCGTTTGTTTAATCGGCTGCTGAACTGAAAGCTTCCACAGTTCTGGTCGTTTCTGTTTTTGAAGATCTTTGTGTCGGACTAACTTCGCCCGCTGCATCGTGTTGTTTTCACCCAAGTGTCTGTTTTCTGACCACGAAGCATTTACAACATTTAAAACCTGTTAAACCTGCTGTTTGATTTCACAGGAAGTCGCCATTTCCAGGATTATTTCAGACGCGTTTGTATTTCAAATAAAAGAAAGTTCTTCTTGCGCCAGACGATCGAAATAAAACCTACAAGAAACAAAACAACAACACAATGAACTTCACTTCAAAAACATTTTCTGGTAACATGGTGTAACGGTGCTGTACATACCTTCATTCATTCATTCATCTTCAACCGCTTGTCCCTGTCGGGGTCGCGGGGGGGTGGAGCCGATCCCAGCTGACATCGGGCGTGAGGCGGGGTCCACCCTGGACAGGACGCCAGTCTATCACAGGACACATAGAGACAAACAGAGACAGACAACCATTCACACCTACGGGTGATTTAGAGTCATCAATGAACCCAACACCTGCACGTCTTTGGACTGTGGGAGGAAACCGGAGAACCCGGAGAAAACCCACGCAGACACGGGGACAACATGCAAACTCCACACAGAAGGGCCCCAGCAGGGATTCAAACCAGGAACCCTCTCGCTGTGAGACGACAGTGCTAACCACCACATATAACAGAGACATATAACTACTTTTATTAATCATTTATATATATATATATATATGACGCATAACGTTTCTATTTGCATAAAGGAGAATTAATGCGACAAAACATCACAGTGCACCTTCTTCCCATTTTTACTGATCTACAATTTCACCAGCCTGCGAATAAGTGTTTGCAAACTTTAAAAAAAAAAAATGATTTCTAGGTATAATTTTCATTAGGTTTTTATTTACTTACTTACTTACTTTAACTGTCATTTGTTATATTAACGACATCTGGAACTCATACCCAAATCACAGGTGTTATATTAACACCCCACCACCCCTTTTTTTTCACTGGACACTTTAACTTGCACACTATCACCTGCACTGGTCATGCAAACACACTCACTTATATTTCACGTATATAATTCAATGCTATATGTTTAGTTTGCTTGTGTTCATGTTTATATTTATGTAGGCGCCGTCAAATCAAGTCAAATTCCTTGCAATGAAAATTGCCTGGCAATAAACATGATTCTGATTCTGATTCTGATTTAATATCTAAAAGGGTTGGACTAGAGAGGAAATGTTAATTCACCGTTATTATTGGTTATTTTATAACAAAGTTATTATCGTTTGAAGTGAAGTATATCAAATTAAATTACATTTTAATTAAAATGTAGAAGCAGAACAGGGGATATCAAATACTACATTGATGATTGACCTTAAATATCCTTAAATCTGGTACTAAATTAAACAAAAAGGGCGATCACAACGATAAAATGTCAGATTAGAATGAGTCCAGATGAGGAATATATATTTTAAAATCATTATTTCACATGTGCAGAAGATGACGATTAAGCGGTAGATATCTGAAAATGCAAAAACACACATATACATACATACACACGGACGTACACACACACACACACACACATATATATATATATATATATATACACATACACACACACATACATACATATATACATACATACATACACACGCATACATACATGCATACATACACATACATACATACACACACATACATACATGCACACACACATACATACACACATACATACATACACACACATACATACACACATACATACACACAAACACATACATACATACATACATAGACACACACATACACACACACATACATACACACATACACACACACATACATACATACATGCACACATACATACACACATACATACACATATACACACACACACACACACATACATACACAAATACATACATACATACACACATACGTACATTCATACACACACATACATACACACATACACACACATACATACATACACACACACATACATACACACACATACACACTCACATATTCATACACACGTACATACATACATACACACACATACATACACACACATACATACACACAAACACATACACACACACACATACATACATACATACACACACATACATACATACATACATATACACACATACATACATACACACACACATACATACACACATACATACACATACATACACACATACATACACACACACATACATACACACACACACACACACATACACACACACACATACATACGCACACATACATACACACACATACATACACACATACATACATACATTCACACACACACACATACACACACACACACACACACACACATCAGGATCAGTTATTAACTGGTTATATATTTATTATAATTACACAGAATATTGAGACCTGATGTGTTTGACCTGAAAATCTCCATTTTAGTGTTTAAATGTTAAAGTTTAAGTGTTAAAATCACTTTTCCCGCCGTTTCCTCTGCCCATTGTTTTGAATGGAGGAAGAGGAGTTGTTTACATGTTAGCTTAAACACTGAACTTCATGCTAACTCTCCATGTGTGTTATTTACCTTTGCAGGAGCTGAAGTTAACGCGGTGTCTCATTGTGTTTGTGTGTTAGTGTGTAAACCACAGACACCCTGTTGTCCCTGAGCAATCATTTACACAACACATAAACATATAACGGTGTCACATTTACATCTAAAATCATATTCTTATTTAATTGCAATCATTACATGTGCGGTTTTCTACTTTGTTTACATTTAATTGCATGCTTTTGCACTACTTTTGGGTTAATTCAGGTCTCAGGTTGTTTTATTTACTTATGTCTTTACATTTTTACTTATAATTATATTATATATATTAATTATAACTCATTTTAACTTTGTATATTGTATAGTTAAAGGAGAATCAAGAGTATAAGTGTTATAACGAATAACCATGTTCTTGAATTCATTGTAAATTGTAGTTTTCCTCCAGTAAAATAATAAAATGCTAAAATACTAAAATAATAATAATAAAAAGTGTAGTTGTACCAACCTGAGGCAGGCTTGAGGAGCAGACAGTTGCTGTGTAAAGGAGCTCAGTGTCCTTCTCAATGTAAAACACCTCATCACACTCATCTTTAGTTAAATAAAGCAGATTAAAATAATCCTGGTGAAGAATAATTCTGCTAAAGTCAAATCCAAGTAGAAAAGAGCAGAAACTGTCGTCAGTGATGGTGCGTTCACGTCCTTGTATGTGAACTATGGTGGCAGAGGTGATGGTGTTATAAAGTGACACCAGGTGGCGCTAAACAAACACAGGAAAAACTTTATAAAAATACAAAAATAATAATAAAAAATGCATTAAAAAAAACTGAGAAAATGACATGAAAACATGGCAGGTGTTATTCAAGGATTGAAGATTAAAAAACATTATAAAGGGAGTGAAATCTTACAGTTTTAATGTTTTTTATTGTATTTTTTAAGAATTAATTTTCTTAATAAAACCCCATTTATTTTTTAAAACACATTAAAGTGAGTAAAATATTTTTTCTTAAAGTTTCAATAAATAAATACAGAAATAAATGCATACATGAATGTTTAAATAAATAAACAAATAAAAGAATAAATATATATATATGCTTTACATTTATTTCAAATTTTTTGTTTACCTTTAATGTATTTATTTCTCTATTTCTGTGTCCACGTCCCATGTGTTCATGCATTTATTTATTTATACACTTTCAGCATGTATTTATGAATTCGTTTATGTATTCATTTATTAATGCAGTCATGTATTTATTTCAGCATTTGTTTATTTACTTCTGTATTTATTGATACATTTATTCATGCATTTATTTTATTTGAGCATATATGTATTTAGTAATTTCAGCAGATTCCTCTATTTATGTATTTATTTATTTATACATTTATTTATGTATGTATTTATTTATACATGTCTTTATTTATTTATGTATTCATTTATTTCAGCATTTATTTTTGTAATCCTGTATTTATTTACACATTTATTTATTTATTTTTTAATTAGGACTGAAGCCAGCTGTTACTATAGTTACACACTGCCGTTGGTTTTTGATCCGCCATAAAATCCGAGAAGAAGAAGAAGAAGAAGAACAACAACAACAACAACAATAACAACAACTATAGATGGTGAATTTATTATATTTATTTTTGTATTCCTGTATCAATTTATTTATACATTTATTTAAGCTTTTTTTTTTTTTAAATGTCATTATTTTTTTGATTGCGACTAAAGCCAGCTGTTACCATAGTTACACCCTCCGGGGCGGTAGGTGCCGTTGGTTTTTGATCCACCATATTATCAGAGACGAAGAAGAAGAACTACAACTGGTGGGCGGGACAAACAAACTAACACCGGGGATGTCAACAACAAACGCTCCCGGTGCTGGAAACTACGGGTAATTCATTTCACACGGTACCGACTAAAGGTTCGGGGGGAAGATGAGTTCGTTCGCGGGCAGGATGAAGGAGTACCCGACCGTGTCTCTGGACCGGTTCGACCGGGAGAACCTCCATGCCCGGGCTTATTTCCTCTCGCACTGTCACAAAGGTGAGCCTGGGAGCTAGCATCTTACCCATTAAAAGCCTTAAAAATGGTCATATAAAGTAGAATATTCATGATATTTAGCCTTCACACACACATTCACTTGTTATTGGTGTGTTTTATCGTGTTAACAGATCACATGAAAGGACTGAAAGGACGCATACTGAAGAGAAAACTGCAGTTCAGGTGAAGTTTACTTGTTTATTTACCATTTTGACACAAGTTACTGTTATGCTAACTTATCCCTCATGACTTCTTATAATTCAATAATTCAGCACATTGCATAGAGTTCAGTTAAACAAGTGAATCCTTTCTTATTACATGTTTGCATGCGGATACATAAGACAGATGTTAGATTTACAAAGAAGGTTAAAAACCAAACAATTCAAAGGGAAATCACACATTTATATTCAAAACAGTGCATTAAAATCTCATCTTCATTGGCTTTAATCCGGGGTCGGGTCGCGGGGGCAGCAGCTTTAGCAGGGGACCCCAAACTTCCCTTTCCCGGGCCACATTAACCAGCTCTAACTGGGGGATCCTGAGGCGTTCCCAGGCCAGTGTGGAGATCTAATCTCTCCACCTGGTCCTGGGTCTTCCCTGAGCCCTCCTCCCAGCTGGACGTGCATGGAACACCTCCCTAGGGAGGCGCCCAGGGTTCATCCTTACTAGATGATCCTGAACCACCTCAACTGGCTCCTTTCAACACAAAGGAGCAGCGGCTCTACTCCGAGTTCCTCACGGATGCTGAACTTCTCCCCCTCTCTCTAAGGGAGACTCCAGACCCCCTCCTGAGGAAACACATTTCGGCCG
Source organism: Echiichthys vipera (assembly GCF_963691815.1). Taxonomy (NCBI): domain Eukaryota; kingdom Metazoa; phylum Chordata; class Actinopteri; order Perciformes; family Trachinidae; genus Echiichthys; species Echiichthys vipera. The sequence goes on from NC_139845.1 coordinate 4,442,541, forward strand.
CTTGTACCCGCAGATAAATGTATAAACAGGGATTGTGTCACTGTGTTTCTACTCCAGAAAAGGGGCTTAGTACACGTTAGATAACATATATTTAAGTATCATATTTTTCTTCCTTGTTGCTTTATCAAGGAATTCTGTGCATGTGTTAAATTATCTCGTAAATACTAGGAAATGTTTTTAAATATCTGTTTTTATGAATAAAATATAAAAACATATAAAAATATAATCACCACACTCACCATTTAAAGTCATTTTCCAAGAAACTCTGTGTAACTAAAGACTAAAGATGTGTGTTGTGGTTTCAATTTCCTTTTTCTAAAACGCACACACATCTAAGTCAATGTTAAATATCATAACTAATCAGGACAGAATAATATAGGTAATCTATTGATCTACTTGTCTATCAAAGCCTCCAATATATATATATTTTTTATTTTATTCCTGCAACTTTATCAGCAGGAATCTTCTTCTTGTTCTACTACTTTTGTGATTATACTTAATATAAATATGTTTTTTATCCTGCTGGTACAGTTACTTTCCATCGTCTGTGCAGTAAATAGTTTGGTTACTTGTTGAAGTTCACAGTGAACAATTATAATTTCCTTTAAAACCAATGATTTCAGAACTAAAACAACTATTCAGACATAATTGACTCTTAAACTATAACGTGTATAAACAGAGGACTGAACACTTGTCGCTGTATTAACGTGTCTTTCTTCTCTTTTGGCTCCAGTCGCACGGTCCGACTTTATTGCTCCTTCGTGACCAAAGAACTCCTGCTGAGTAATCCTAAATACGCTTTCTGGGAGGAATACATTGTGAGTCTGTTACTTCATCTTTTCATTAAACGTGAATATTTCCTGGTTTCTTTCCTCCTCTATGACGGTAAACTAAAAATCTTTGAGTTGTGGACAAAACACGACATTTTCTGACATTTCATAGATCAAACGAACGATCGATTAATCAAGAAAATAAGCAACAGATTGATTGTTGCAGCCCTAAGAAGTTTTATCTACTACTGACTGAACAACTGTGATAAAGTAAAGTTAACTGTGTTTCTTCTCTCGTGTATTTTGATCCTTTCTTCTCTCGAATGATCTGTTTTAGGTTCCTTTAGAGCTGGAGAGCCCGACTCAGATTTCTCTGGTCGACGAGGCGTTTGGAGAGGTAAAAAAAAACTGAGGTTCAGTCGTCAGTCCCGTCATTCATTCATCTTCAACCGCTTGTCCCTCACGGGGGGCTGGAGCCGATCCCAGCTGACATTGGGCATGAGGCGGGGTACACCCTGGACAGGACGCATAGAGACGAACAGAGACAGACAACCATTCACACCTACGGGTGATTTAGAGTCATCAATGAACCGAACACCTGCACATCTTTGGACTGTGGGAGGAAACCGGAGAACCCGGAGAAAACCCACGCAGACACGGGGACAACATGCAAACTCCACACAGAAGGGTTTTGAACCAGGAACCCTCTCGCTGTGAGGCGACAGTGCTAAACACCACCCCACCGTGCCGCTCCCGTTGACTGTTGGGTTTCTTTAAATCATAAATAAGTCATAGAGTGTGGTTTATAACTAGTCTGTAAAGTGTCCAAAGATAACTTTTGTTATGATTTGGTACTAGTGGTTAGCACTATTAAATGTCGTCTCACAGCGAAAAGGTTCTTGGTTTGAATCCCAGCTGGGGCCCTTCTGTGTGGAGTCTGCATGTTCTCCCCGTGTCTGCGTGGGTTTTCTCCGGGTTCTCCGGTTTCCTCCCACAGTCCAAAGACGTGCAGGTGTTGGGTTCATTGATGACTCTAAATCACCCGTAGGTGTGAATGGTTGTCTGTCTCTGTTCGTCTCTATGTGTCCTGTGATAGACTGGCGTCCTGTCCAGGGTGGACCCCGCCTCACGCCCAATGTCAGCTGGGAGCGGCTCCAGCTGACCCCGATAGGGACTCTGATGAATGAGAGTTTGATGAATGTAAGTGTTAAACAACCTGACGGATGTTGTTCACTCGTCGTCTCCGGTGTTTGTGTGACAGAAAGAAGAGGTCCTGGTGACGCTGCTCCCTGCGGGACACTGTCCCGGCTCTGTTATGCAAGTTCTTAAACTCTTCCTGCTGCACATTTGTTCAAAAATAAAACCACTCTTTACATCAAAGGTGTTAAACCGGAGCTTGTGTGTTTCTGCGTGCAGGTTCCTGTTCGAGGGTTGTCGTGGAAACGTGTTGTATACCGGAGACTTCAGGTTGGCAGCGGGAGACGTCTCCAGGATCGAACATCTGCACTCGGGCAGCAGGTCGGTCCGCAGAGAGACATCATAATCACAATATAGAGATCATGATTAACCACCGACTTTTGAAACATCATGAATTTATTTATATTATTTATCTTTTTTATTCTTTTTTTAAAAGGGCTTTTTAACTGTGGACTTTCTTAAACTTTAAATGTAAAACAATTCATCAATAAAATAGTAATAAACATATATAATACATAAATATGTCTACATATAATTTAGTAAGTAAAATAATAAACAAAGATAAAGTGGATCAAATAATAATATACATATATATAATATGTATACATTTAAATAAATAATATTAAAAAAAATAAAAATAGATCAAATAATGATTCATTATACACATATAATATGTTAATATGTATGCATTTAAATAATAATATGAAATAATAAAAAACTGGATCAAATGTATTAAATAATATACTATAGATACTATATTATGCTAATATTCATATAGATAACATAAAATAAAAAATAGTTCAGATGATAAAATAATATACATACAATATGTAAATATGTATACATTTAAATAAATCATATACAATAATAAAAAACTAGATCAAATAATAAAAGAATATACATCTATAATATTATAATATTTATATTAATAATATCAAATAAAAAATCGATCCAATAATAATCGATTTAAAAGCCAAGATTGTAATTTGAAAATAAACTTTCCAGCTGTGTCGACAGTAACAAAGTTCTGCAGAAACAATCAGTAAATGTTTAAGAGTTTGTTCGTTTCTCCAGAGTTTATTTAGACTTTGACTGAAGCCGTTATAATATATGTATTAAACCTCTCGTGTCCTGTTTGACGCACAGAGTGAAGGACATTCAGAGCGTTTACCTGGACTCCACCTTCTACGACCCGCGCTTCTTCCAGATTCCCACTCGGGTAGGATTTTATTTTACATTTTTTTTATTTTTTGTTTTTTTTTCTCATGAGGGAAACTTTAGAGGTTTCTTAAGTCCACTACAATTATCTCAGGTTTTTATGTTATTTATGTTATTTATTCTTATATTTATTCTTTTTCATGGTGAGTTTTCTTGAACTTTAAATGGAAAAATTTTTATCAATAAAACAATATTTATTATATTTATTATGCATAAATATGTATATGTGTAAATACATAAAAATATAAAAAATAAATTGATCAAATAATTAAATATAATATTCATCTTTAAAACATATTTATGTTTACATTAAAAACAGTAAAAACAATGAAAAGAAATTGAATCAAATAATAATAATTTGCATATTTAATATGTGTACATAAAATTAAATAATATAGAATAATAAATGATATTAAATAGTAAAACAACATTTAATCATTTTTAGTAGAGCTTTAACCAATAATTGATTAATTGCCACTATTCTGATAATCGATCGACCGCTTTGAGTCATTTTTTAAAAGAAAAAAGTCTTAAACGTGAATATTTTCTTTCCTCCTCTATTAAATAAATTAAAATAAATAATAATGATAAAGATAAATAATAATAAATTAAATAAAATATTTATAGTCATCTTGGTCTTTGGGAAACTTATAGAAACTTTATAAAAACTGTGTGTGTGTGTGTGCGTGTGCGTGTGCGTGTGCGTGTGCGTGTGCGTGTGTGCGTGTGTGCGTGTGTGCGTGTGCGTGTGTGTGTGTGTGTGTGTGTGTGTGTGTGTGTGTGTGTGTGTGTGTGTGTGTGTGTGTGTGTGTGTGTGTGTGTGTGTGTGTGTGTGTGTGTGTGTGTGTGTGTGTGTGTGTGTGTGTGTGTGTGTGTGTGTGTGTGTGTGTGCGTGCGTGCGTGCGTGCGTGTGTGTGCAGGAGGTCTGTCTGAACGGTATCTCGGAGCTCGTTGGAAACTGGATCAGTCAGAGTTCGTATCATGTCGTGTGGCTCAACTGTAAAGCTGCGTATGGATATGAATACCTGTTTACCAACCTGGGAGAGGAGTTCAACACACAGGTACACACACACACACACACACACACACACTCACACTCACACACACTAATTGTTGGCTCGTACCCTCAGATTCATGTCAGAAGTCTGGCGATGTTCAAGAAGATGCCGGAGATCCTGAACTATGTGACGACCGACCGCAGGACGCAGATCCACGCCTGTCGACACCCCAGGGTACTACTTAACATCTAACACACACACACACACACACACACACCAGGGCTCCTGCGGATCCTTAAAAGTCTTAAAAAACATTGAATTCATTCTTCTAAAATTAATTGTTTTAAAAAAGTCTTAAATCAAACTTTCACTGGTCTTAAACATGTTAAAAGATTGGAAATGGGATTTTAATTATTAATATTATTATTATTTATTTTTTCTGACTTGAATCGGTATCGTTTAGTTTTGTTGCTTTTCGCCCATAATGTTTCCCATCAGACACAAATAAACTGAACTTTACCAAAGCCATGTCCTGGTTTTGGGGGTTTTAAGAAAACATTGTTGAAATCTTCTCTTCTAACACAGTGATTACTGCTCTCTAATCTAGTTCTTTTGTTGCTTTGGTTATTTAAAAAAACAAAAACATGTTAGTGCAGCAGTGGTATAGCCACAGTTGATATTCTGTCAAATTCTGAACAATAAACATTTTTTAGATTAGTATTTTAGAATAAATCAAGTTTTAATAACCTCTGATTTTGATCTCCAGTGAATCCAGGGATTCTCTCAAAGTGGGAAAAATTAAGTTGCATTTATTTCATAATCTTAAAATCAGAGTTATACAGTATTTGTTTTTCACTAACTCATTTCTAATTCTGCTTCATAGCTCTGTACTAAAGTATCATATGTCAATGCATGCATTAAGCCCTGATTATCATGTATATGTGTGTGTGTGTTTGTAGGATGAGGAGTTTTTCCAAGGCAACCGGCTGCCGTGTGGCTGCACGGCGCCTGACGGGACGCCGCTCCGTATCATCAGCATCAAACCGTCCACCATGTGGTTCGGAGAGCGGACGAAGAAAACCAACGTTATAATAAAGTAAGAGTCGAGTTCAAATGTCTCCGACGGTTCCACACGCGTCCTGGAAAACCTGGAAAACTGTTGACATGGACATTATTTTTAAAGCTCCTGAAAACAGAAAACATAATTTGAAAGGGTGAAAAAGTTACGTTCAGGATCACGTAAACGTCCAGATGGTAGTTTATGGACAAGAGTTCGGTAAGTCGTGACTTGGTGGCACGTTTGGTGCGATGCATTTGTCATCATTTGACTACATAAGAGATGATGTCATACATGCATTGTAGCCATAAACTGCACATATTTGAAACCAGACTTCTGTCGTTCAAGCTGAAAAATGTCCTGGTAAATCCTCTTTAGTAGCTCTGTACGAACCCCTGTCGACGTCTGATTACATTTAAAGTCCAGTAGTTAAGCATTAGATTCTTGGTCTGAAGAAACAGTCAAATATATTCATTATAAATCACATTAAGTCTGTTTTTTTAGCACTGAAATGCCTTTTTGTTGTTGTGTTTTTCCAGAACAGGAGCCAGTTCCTACAGAGCCTGTTTCAGTTTCCACTCCTCCTACACAGAGGTACTTTTTTATTTACATTATTTATAAATGATTTAAACTGAGATTTGTTTACTAGTTTGTTACACATGAGTCTAACAGAAGCTTATAGAGTTTTTAAGCACTTCTTTCCTCATTTACATACTTTAAAAAAGTTAAATACTGTTAAAGCATTTGTAACAAAATAGATTTAATTTGTCTTTTTGTCCACACACACACTGACTAAAAACAGACCACCACAAAAAGGGAAATTACTAAAAATAGATGCAAAACCACCACAAAATGATGTAAAATGCTTAAAAACAGATGCAAAAACACCACAAAAAGATGCAAAATGACAAAAAAAAGATGCAAAACCAGCACAAAAAGAAGGAAAATGACTAAAAATAGATGCAAAACCACCACAAAAAGATACAAAATGACTAAAAATAGATGCAAAACAAAAACACACACACACATTGATGCTCATATTGTTTCTCCTTGGTTTCAGATAAAAGACTTCCTCTCTTACCTGCAGCCGGTCAACATCTACCCCAGTGTGATCCCTCTCGGTCGGACACTGGCCGAGGTCACACAGATGTGAGTGAGGTTTTATTCATTTATTTGTTTATTTAACGGGCAAAACAGATTTTAAGGCGATGCATGTTGCTGCATTTACATTGCTGTATGATGTCACACTGTGTTAAGGCGATTTTTCTGCAACTAGACTACAAATCATTTCTTTGTTTCAACCTTTGTGTTCGCAGTTTGAAGCTGATGTGTAGGAAGCAGTCGGATCAACAAGCATCCATTTACAAACCTCTGGGCGTCCTCAAGCGCTGCGTGGCGGAGCGACCTACATACGGTGAGACAAACGCATATATAACCACAGCAGGTGCACAGTGACGCATCTGTAACGGTCTCCTCAGCTGTGAGGCCTGTTTACACGTGGAATACATGACATAAAGTATAAACTGGGTTTTTGGGACGTCTTTCCGGGGGACAACAATCTTTTCTGGTCCTTGGCACACAAACCAGGATATATACTTTTCTATTTTTTTAACGTTAACAACCTTCACACAGTGGTGGTGCAGAAAAAGTCACTTCTTCTCAGAAAGGTACTTTACAACAACAGTTTAAGGACCCACTCACACTGTCCTTCCGCACCGGGCCAAAACCGGTTTTTCAGCTAAAGCCTAGTGCGTTTGAGCAGTGTGAGTGCAACCGCTCCACGCATAACTGCGGTCAGCGGGCCGTCCGCAGGAGCACGAGCACGAGGCCTACGACGGTTCTGAGGTAATTTATGTGCGCCTGTTGGGACGTAGAAAAAAGAAGGAGGGACCATGCGCAGACATTTAACGACAGCAACAACAACAATGGCGGTGAAAGGTTCACGTTGGTGTGATGCGGAGGTGGAGTGTTTACTGCAGATTTGGTCGATGAAAAGATTCAAAAACAGTCGACAAGACGCACAAAAACTCTGAGGTCTACGGAAAGATTTGTAAACAAAGCCACGCATCGCCATGACGTCATCAATGCGTGTGACGTGTTACGGCGTGATGACGTATGGGCAGCAAGAAGCATTCTCCGAGGCCCAGGTAGTGTGAGTACAAACGGGCCTGGAGGGGGGGACAAGGACCCTAAAGCACGGGGCGCAGTGCGGAAGGACAGTGTGAGTGCGCCCTAAGTTTCTCCGAGGGGCACCTGAATGCACCACGAACAGCTTGAATTCTAGTTTTGTGTTTTCGAGGTTTGAAAAGTGCTTGAATTTTGGACAAAGTACTTGAAATTTTATCCACTTTTCCTTCACAACAATTAACTGTAGAATGGAAATATAATTTAATATCTTGTCCTTCTGGTATTACGAAACATTTTTGGTGTTTAAAGCGTAATACCGTCCTTTTTAACGTGATTTTAATGGAAAAAATTAAGGTGAAATAATAATTTTCAATATCTATATGTATCTGTAGAAATATGTAATTAACCACAACTGTAAAGTTCTGGGAAAGCTTGAAAATGGACCTTTAAATGTTAGAATTTGACCTTGGAGAAGGTCTACGACCCCGGCATGAAGCATGCTCATAATATGAAAGGAAGGGAAAAGTAGTTTTTTAATCTCTTTTGGGTCTTTCAGTTTATAGTGCACAATTAATTTAACTTAATGTTTTATTATTATTTGTCCTCAACCTCTTCATGTAAACGTTGTAAATCAGAGCTCTAAGTTCATGTTTTTAAAAGAGAAGAACCCCTCTAATCTCCAGACTGATGAACCAGGCTGCACGGCTGAAGACGCCGCCCTCAACAGAGCGTTCAATTCAATTCAATTTTATTCATAGTGCCAAATCATAACAAAGGTTTTCTCAGGACACTTTACAGAGTAGGTAAAGGCCACACTCTATGACTTATTTATGATTTACAGGGACCCAACAATTCCCCCGTAGAGTACGGTGGCGTTGAAAACCTTCACTATAACAGACAGGAACGTCAGACAGACCCAGCTCTGTGGAGGACGCACATCTGTCTGCACCGGAGAGAGGAAGAGAAGGAGAGAGAGAGAGAGAAAAGACGGACAGATGGACAGAGAGAGAAAAAGACAGACACAAAGACAGAGACAGACACACTTCCAGTAACTATAATAATATCCATAGTAATGTGAATATGACTGTTATGGCGGTTAATACAGCAGAACAGTAGAAACACGCACAGCTAAGGTGATAGAATATGAAAATTATAATAATTATGGTGGCAAACATGATCACTGATGAGCAGCGTCAATAGCAGCTACAATACAGCGAGACACACCACTGATGGTGTTTTTATGGCTTCAAATGTTATAGTTTATAAGACTGGTGACAGTTTATATGACTAATAGTTAAAGTAGTAGCAGGAAGCGTCATGCAGGATCACGGCAGCAGGCACCACCACCATCAGCAGAGACCTGCGAGACGACAAAGCACAAACAACTCCGGGGAAGAAGTTGAATTAGTAACATGATGAGACATGAATGATACAAACAGAGAGGAGAGAAGCTCAGAGTATCAGGAAAAGTATTATCCCCCGGCAGACTGGGTCGGCATGGTTTTAGACCGCTAACAACTACGTCCAGGTTCTTAGATATGAGAGCGGCACCCTCCAAAGTAGGATGGATACAGTGTGAGTGTGTGTGTGTGTTTTTAATTACATTGTGCCTCTAAGTTATTTTAATGTAACAGGAAATCATTTAAATCTAAACCTTTCTGTCCTCACTTTCATAATAAAATCTGGACAAACATGATGAAACATGCACAATTAATTTGTATTTACATTTAATAAAGTTGCAGAACCGTAACCTTTAACTTAATGTAGAGTTAAAGTGTCACAATTTAATTAATTTATTATCTTTATGTAATGAAAACAACTCCAGTGACTCTAGAAAGCTGCAGAACAGCTGGTCAGAGGGTTCTGCTAAGCCCCGCCCCCAATGACATCATTCCTTAGCAACTGTTGCTGTGCTGTGGGCGGAATCTTCGTGGCTTTGATGTATGACATCACAGTGTTGGAATATACCACCAAAGCACCTTTGTGCCTTTAGTTGAGTTAGACTTTCATCGAGTTCAGTCACACTTCTTATCCCAGGTGCACATTTCAGAGTTACCAGACAGACCTGCAGCCGAGACGATCCTGCGTTACAGTTTGTATCTGTGTTTGTCTCTCTCTCTGTCCATCCGTGCGTCGTTTCTCTCTTTCTTTCTCCTTTTCTTCCTCCCCAACCGGTCAAGACAGACGGCCGTCCTCCACAGAGCTGGGTCTGTCTGACGTTCCTGCCTGTTAAAGGGAAGGTTTTCGTTGCCACTGTACTCTACGGAGGAATTGTTGGGTCTGTGTAAATCATAGATAACTTTTTTTATGATTTGGCATTATATATAGAATAGACTTGAATTGAATTGACAAAAAAGGTAAAACCTTTGCAAAATAAGCTTCAAGATCATAACACAGTTATGTCAAGAACAGGACGTTCCTGCGCAGCGGAGATGCCAGAGATTGAAGTGAACCCTTTACGTCCACTGGTCAAATCCTTTTACGAAAGGATCACAGCGGAGCAGTGGGAACTGCTTCGAAAAGGCAAAGCGGATTATGCCACAAAAATCTTGTTGGCAGAGGTGCTTCTGGACCTAACAAACCTACTGTCAGAGTTCATCTCGGCAGGAGTTAGCAAGAAAGAAGACATGTCTGAAGAGCGTGTCCTGTCCATTCTGGGTGACACAGTCCCTTTGACCTTTAAAGATGTCCTGGGCCTAGAAGACCAAGACAACTGTGTCAGCGCAGAACGTTTGACCAAAGTACTCGCTGAAGAGATTGCAGAAAGCATCAACTCAGCTACCAAGGACAATATGGAGCTGCGTGACCATAAGACTCCTCCTAACGTCCTGAACACCATGGTCAGTAATGCCTGCGGTATGCTAAAATCCTTCATTGGCAAGATGAAAGATTGGTGCGCACCTCGACCACGTACGCCGAGAACAAGAGAAGAACAGAGAAGTCAGGACATCGTCGTGGTGGATTTGGAAGAGGACAACTATGTTTCCTTGCGGTCCAAATCCCCATCCCCACAGGAAGAACCAAGAGGATCCCCGGACAGTTTTAAAGATCCAACAACCATAGCTGTCCAGAACATAATCAGGGAAGAGTTCGATAAAATCTCAGAACCTCTTCTGGATGAAATGACCGACTGTGAGTATCAGGAGTTTGAATCTGCCTCATCCCAAGAGATTGAAAAACTCACAGATGAGATCATGCCGTTGATAAGAGAGGGTCTGGGACTGGGAGATGCTGAAAGTGCCGTCCCAGAATACAGAGAGAGACAGCTGTTCAAGACAGTGAAGGCCAAGGCAAAGGATTTTTTTGGCAAACAGTATTTCAAACTGTTTGTTTATCGCACCGCGCAAGATGTGAAGCCCAAATACAACAGCATCGCCACAACTGGCAGCAAGGATTCAGCAAGGTCCTTAATCGCCAGCGTTGATGACGTGCTTGGGAAGGAGATTTGTACGACACAACAAGCTGGAAGTGAGGTTACGCTTCCTTCACTGCTGAGTCTTCCCAAAGGAAAATCTCTGCATTTCACCAAAAGACTCACTCGACTCTTCATGGATTACGCGACACAGAGACCCAAGATGGTCCCAGGAGAATTCATGGGCATTCCCCCGTCACGTCTATGCCTGCTTTTTAATGTCCGCCGCAAAATGTCACGACTGGAGGGATTGATTGGGTGGTGGCTGACCACTCAAGCTGAAGACTACAGTGAGAATGTGACGAAGGCTTTGAAGGACCGGGAGTCAATTTCCCCAACACCCTCAGTCAGGATGTCCGTTAAACAAACACCCGCAGTCAGGATGTCCGTTAAACAAACACCCGCAGTCACAGAAGAAAACAAAATGTCAGACGCAGAGAAAAAAATGTCCATCATGATACTTGTGGATAAGCTTATGGCGCGCACAATGAAAAAATCAAAGGTGGAATGCAACTTCAGCGACCAGGTGGCCATCACTCAGCGCCTAGCCGACAAAGTATGGACTGTAGTCGAAGGAGAAGACTTTGAAATCACCCCGAAGACATTCAAGACCCTGGACAAGCTCATTTACAAGGAGTTGTGCAGGGGGTGTGGCAACAGTGAGGCTGTGCTGATTGCCATCATGCTGGAGGAACAAGACGTTGCCGAGTTCATTGCCTCCTCTTTCATCAGCGGCCTGCTGACACCGCAACAGCCCAACGCCATCGGCAGGTTCTTCTCCTCTGTGGGAAAAGCCATCTCCAGGACCTTCACCGCCTTCAGACGCAGATCTTCTGTTCACCCATTAGGGGCAGAATCCAGAGAGCAGTGATTGGCCTCTTTTGGAGAGAGACCAATGACTGGTTTCTTTAGGGGCAGAGACCATTGATTGGTTTCTTTAGGACAGAGACCAGTGATTGGTTTCTTTAGGACAGAGACCAGTGATTGGTTTCTTTAGGACAGAGACCTTTGATTGGTTTCTTTAGGATAGAGTCCAGTGATTGGACTCTTTAAAATAGGCATAAAATAAAAAGGAGTGAATCCGATAAGAGTGAGCCCTGATCTCTGATTCCAACGTATTCTCATGAACAGGTTGGTGGGAAATTGTGCAAAAGGTTACGCCCTGAAATTTGTAAACACTTTGGGAAAAAAGCTGCCACCAGACCGAGGTGGTTCGCTACAACAACAGATGAAAAAAATAAGGCATTATGTGACCGTTTTTCTGTAAACAACAAGTTGACGGTTACGGTGAGGCATGAAACCAATTGGTTAGGATTAGAAAAAAGGAAGTGGTTGAAAGTTGGTGAAAGGCACAAGTTAGGAGAACGATATCAATTATTTAAAAGGATTTAAGTATCCCTCTGAGTACCATTCAGAGTATTGTCCTTAAGTGGAAGGCATATGGCACCACCCAGACCTTGCCTTGATCGGGGAAAAGATTGATCATGGAAGCTGCCAAGAGGCCCATTGTGACCTTGATGGAGTTACAAGTCTAAGTAGCAGAGGTTGGTCATCTGATCTGTGCGTGTGACAACAATTTCACAAGTTCTACATGAATGGCAGGGTGGCAAGAAAGAAACAGTAAAATAAGGTAAAAAGAATATAAGCTATGAGGGAATAAAATGCTCTATGAGGGAATAAAACGGTCAAAACAGTAAAATAAGATAAAAAAGAATAAACTGAGGGAATAAAAATAATAAAGAATAAATAATGCGTACAGTAAGCCAATACAGCGATTTTTAAAACTGGTGTAATGTGCTCCCGCCCTCTGGTCCTAGTCAGCACACGTGCGGCTGAATTCTGTAGTCATTGTAAGTTGTACATATTCTTTTCGGGAAGACCAGAGAGCAGTGCATTACAATAATCTAAACAACAAGAGATAAAAGCATGCATCAGCACTTCCATGCTGGCCTAAAGGAGAGAAACTGGCTATATTCTTAAGATGGTAAAAACCTGCCTTTGTTATGTTTTTGAAGTGTGGAATAAAAGAGAGCTCAGAGTCAAAAATCGCACTTAGATTTTTTACATATTTTGAGGGTTTAAAATCCTGTAACACTGGTAAAAGTTTCTCACTCTGAACCTCAGGACCAATGACTAAAACCTCTGTTGTCCCGATTGAGCTGCAGGAAGTTTGCTGCCATCTATGACTTGATGTCTACAATACAGTTAAAAAGGGCATCAATTGGTCCTGTGTCATCAGGAGACACGGCGATGTACAGTTGCGTATCGTCCACATAACCATGGAAGCTGATGCTTTGATCCTCCAGATGACGTTCCCTAATCAAATCAAATCAAATCAACCTTTATTTATATGGCACTTTTCATACAGAAAAGTATCGCAAAGTGTCTCACAGAGATGAACAGACAAAGAGAAACATCAAATAAAATCAGGAGAAGAAAGTTAAAAGAACCCAACAGTCATGCACAGAGACATACACAAATATATATACGTTCATTCACACATTCACACAAACACACACAGCCACGCTGACACACATACACACACACTCACACCTACCCAAACACTAGCTGTCACTACAGAGACATGGCCGGGCAGTGAGACCTGAGGTACAGAGGAGGCTAGAGGAAGCTACCTTTGGGGGGGCCAACCACACCGGGAGAGATCCCAGTCCAAGGTCACAGGGAGCACCGCCACAGAGACCACCCCAACCCGGGCAGACAGGAGCCTTTACATTTACATTTTCCCCTAAGGGGAAGCATGTAAAGATTAAAAAGAGTTGGACCTAAAATTGACCCTTGGGGAACCGCACACTTTCTCTTATGGGTTCCTGAGGAACAAGTATCCACACTTACAAAAAAACTTCGATCAGTAAGGTAGGATGTTTTAGGAGCAGTTTTTCTGCACGTCTGCACAAACGCCTCACTACAGTCGCGCAGACCGGTCTCCGTCTGCGCTCCCTGCAGATGCCTCCTCTCCCTCTCCCTCTCCTGTTGTTGCGTCAAACATGACACCGGCTTTCAGTGTGATGATTGGCTGTTCTGCCTTAAGTCCCACCTCTCTTGCTTTGTTAGATTTAAAAAAACCTTCCTTAGCGATAACAAATCTTACGTTATGGTTGTTTACATCTCCATTTTACAGGTAGTGTAAATCAGTGTTTATGCTTCAAGGTGTCATGAACGGTGCGGGGAATAACTCCGAGGAGCGGGACCCAAATGCAGACACGGACACTGAGTAAGAAGTGAACGAACGTTTAATCAAAAAACAAATAATCAGTGTCCAGGGAACGGGGTCCGGGTGTAGACGACGAAGAACAAACGTGGGGATCAGGAGACAACAGCGAATGGGTGGTGGAAAACTTGGGGAAACTAAAACAAAAGAAACAAAGAACCACGGCAGCAGGCACCACCACGATCAGCAGAGACCTGCGAGACGACAAATCACAAACAACTCCGGGGAAGAACCCACTTCCTGTTTCCCTCGATGCCTCTGACGCTCCGGCACAGAGAAAGTGACTTCTGATTGGTAAAAGAGCCGGCCCGGTTAAAGCATGTCCAGGTCCTGTGTGTGTGCACGTGTGTGTATGCACGTGTGCGTGTGTGTGTGTGTGTGTGTGTGAGTGTGGCACTAACTACGTCATAAATCCGGTGTCATCAAAGCTCTGACTGTAACTTCACAGTTGGTCTGTTGCAGTTTTTTCACAGTCGTTTGTTTAATCGGCTGCTGAACTGAAGGCTTCCACAGTTCTGGTCGTTTCTGTTGTTTCACCCAAGTGTCTGTTTTCTGACCGCGAAGCATTTACAACATTTAGAACCTGTTAAACCTGCTGTTCGATTTAACAGGAAGTCGCCATTTCCAGGATTATTTCAGACGCGTTTGTATTTCAAATACAAGAAAGTTCTTCTTGCGCCAGACGATCGAAATAAAACCTACAAGAAACAAAACAACAACACAATGAACTTCACTTCAAAAACATTTTCTGGTAACATGGTGTAACGGTGCTGTACATACCTCAGTTCATTCATTCATTCATCTTCAACCGCTTGTCCCTGTCGGGGTCCCGGGGAGGCTGGAGCCGATCTCAGCTGACATTGGGCGTGAGGCGGGGTACACCCTGGACAGGACGCCAGTCTATCACAGGACACATAGAGACGAACAGAGACAGACAACCATTCACACCTACGGGTGATTTAGAGTCATCAATGAACCGAACACCTGCACGTCTTTGGACTGTGGGAGGAAACCGGAGAACCCGGAGAAAACCCACGCAGACACGGGGACAACATGCAAACTCAACACAGAAGGGCCCCAGCTGGGATTTGAACCAGGGAACTTCTCGCTGTGAGGCGACAGTGCTAACCCCACCACATATAACAGAGACATATAACTACTTTTATTAATCATATATATTTATATATATATGACGCATAACGTTTCTATTTGCATAAAGGAGAATTAATGCGACAAATCATATTATAGTGCAGCTTTTTTCCCATTTTTACCGATCCACAATGTCACCAGCCTGCGAATAAGTGTTTGCAAACTTTTAAAATATCTAAAATAAAATAAATATATAATATATATAAATATCTCTAGGTATAATTTTCATAAGGTTTTTATTTGAGTTCTAAAAGGGTCGGACTAGAGAGTAAATGTTAATTCACTGTTATTATTGGTTATTTTACAACAAAGTTAGTATCGTTTGAAGTGAAGTATATAAAATTAAATTACATTTTAATCAAAATGTAGAAGCAGAACAGGGAATATCAAATACTACATTGATGATTGACCTTAAATATCCTTAAATCTGGTACTAAATTAAACAAAAATGGCGATCACAACGATAAAATGTCAGATTAGAATGAGTCCAGATGAGGAATATATATTTTAAAATGATTATTTCACATGTGCAGAAGATGGCGATTAAGCGGTAGATATCTGACTTTACATCAAGGATCAACAACAGCTTTATTAATTATTTTATATAATTAAGATTTGACTGTGTTTCAGATTCAGACAGCGATGACGAGCTGTTTGACGGTCTCACCCTGGCACCAGTGAGGAAGAAGATGGCGCTGGACCAAGCCATAAAACATGGTGCATAATAACTTTCTTTTTTTTTATTAGCATTATGAATATATATTGATATATTGATACAAATATATTGATTATTATTCTTTACAAAATCTTAATTTTTGATCTGTAATTGTTCGTTAAAGCTCAGAGTCCTCAGAAAACAGCGCCCCCTGTGTCTGTGGAGGAGAAGGGTTTCCCTCCGACGGTCGCAGACGCGCAGACTGCCGCACGCAACTTCGTGGACTGCACTGAGTCCAACGATGAAGAGGAAGACGAGGAGGAGGAGGAGGAGGAAGGCGAGGAGGGTGCAAAACTGAGGGAGGAGGAGATGATAAAGGAAACTGAGAAAAAGACGGTTGAGGTCGAAGGAAGTGGCTCCTCTAATCCTCCGAAGTGGGACGACTTCTTCACCGCGGAGGAGCTGACTGACAGCCAGAACAGCCTCAACAGCCAATTACAGTCCTGCTGCTCCGCCCCGAGCCCCTCCCCCTCCCCCTCCAAGATGACGGATTCACAGACGCCGGATCTGTTCAGCGACGAAGAACTGACCCCCGACCACGAAGAAACCTTCAGTCTGACCCTGTCCGCCTCCCTGTCCAATCACTCCTCCCAGAACCAGGACTCGTATCTACCCGACACTCTGATCCTCCAACCGGAGCAGAGGGGGCGGGGCCGAGGAGACTCCAGGGCCAATCCCGTGCGTCAGGAGGAGGAGGGCGACGTTCAACAGGAACTCTCGTCGTCTCAGGTGTCGTCGGACTTCGACATTCCCTGCACGCCAGAGTCCAAAGCGCCGCAGCCTGACGAGCTGTCGCAGCTGTACAGGAAGCTGGCGTCCGGAGAGGAAGTGGTCATCGGGACAGGAAGTAAGGGCTCCACGTGACGGAGCGTTAAAAGGACGTTTTTGGTGAGACTCATTCGTTCCGTTTGTCCACCTGCAGTATCTACCTTCAGGACGGCCACACACACACACACACACAAACACACACACACACAAAGTCACACACAGTTCATCCCAATGCACTTTAAGTTCCCTGGTTCACTTCACAGCTGACTTTTTTTGTTTTTGTTGACAGTTTGTGTTTTGTTCTGTTAAACGCTGCTTCAACTTTTGTATCAGAGCAGAAGCTTTAGGGCGCACTCACACTGTCCTTCCGCACCGCGCCCCGGGCTTTAGGGTACTTATCCTCCCCCCGCGCCCCAGGCCCGTTTGTACTCACACTACCTGGGCCTTGGTGAATGCTTCTTGCTGCCTATACATCATCACGCCGTAACACGTCACACACATTGATGACGTCATCGCGATGCGTGGCTTTGTTTCCAGATCTTTCCGTAGACCTCTGAGTTTTTGTGCGTCTTGTCGACTGTTTTTGAATCTTTTCATCGACCAAATCTGCAGTAAACACTCCACCTCCGCATCACACCAACGTGAACCTTTCACCGCCATTGTTTTAAATGTCCGTGCATGGTCCCTCCTTCTTTTTTCTGTGTCCCAACAGGCGCACAGGAAATGACCTCAGAACCGCTGTAGGCCTCGCGCTCTACAAAAGCACACCTCTCTCAGACTGGCCGCAGTTACGCGCGGAGCGGTTGCACTCACACTGGTCAAACGCACTAGGCTTGACCCGAAAAACCTGTTTTGGCGCGGTGCAGAAGGACAGTGTGAGTGCACCCTTACTTTCTTAAATCAACCTAAAATCATTTAATTTCAGCAGAACTTTAAAGCAATGAAAGTTCAAATCAGTGAGTTTGACCTGACTTAGGAACCATCATGCAAAGGTGAAGTGACATAAATACCATTATTTACACTGGAGATCCAAATGAAAGAATAAATAATAAATGGTTTTATGAAACAATGATACCGTCTCGTTTTGAAAAGCTTGAAAATGGACCTTGAAAGTGCTTGACCTCAGAAAAGGTGTACGAACCCTGGTATTTGCGGCAGCGGGACGTTGTGTTTGTTTGTTTTTTACCTTTATTTATTCAGGGGGAACATTGAGAGCAATGCTCTCCTTCAGGAACACCTGAAAGCTGCCCGGTACAACCCGCCCTCTGCTGGCCACTGAGCAGCTCCACTGGGCTCCTCAGTGTTTCTAATGAGGGAGGGGACTGTGCTTCTACTTCACTTCCTCACTCAGATTTGAACCGGCGACCCTCCGGTCACAAGGTCGCCTCTCTGACCTTTAGATGGTTTGTGTTCAGGTGATGAAGGAACATGTCAGTGTGGCTCATCGATGTGTTTTTGATAGTTTAATATTTCTATAACACAGAGGAAGAAGGTAAATCAGGCTTTGAACACACGGACAATTGTTGGTTTTGGTCTTTTTTTGAATGTGTTTATTCAAATCAATCTTTATTTATACCCCAAAAATATACACAAAGAGATACATTAAGACATATACACACACACACGCACACACATAGCCATACACACACACTGACACACACCCACACCACCGGTTGCTGAGGAGACATGGCTAGGCACCGAGACCTGAGGTGAGGAAGAATCGACCTTTGGGGGCCACACACACCGGGAGGAATCATGGTTCATGGCTGCAGGGGGCGCCGCCACAGGTACCCTCCCAACCTAGGGAGACAGGAGGCTCCACACCACAGTGTAGTGCTCTCACGTGGCCAGGGCCGTCCACGGGACTGCACCCCCATCAGTGGACCAGAGACACCAGGTGTGGTCGGCCTCCAGGAGAAACTGAGGGGCTAAAACCAGTAAAATAAGGTAAAAAGGTATAGAAGCTAATGACTATTGACACCAAAATTATCCTTTAATATATTTTACATGAAGTCCTGCTCGATAGTTAGACCTTAAAGTGTGAGGCCGGCGTAAATGGACCCCATGAACACATCAAATAAGCCATCAAGACCAGATCCAGTCTGTTGTCACAATGTGTACACTTCGTCTAGGCTGTGGACGGCTGAACTGAAATGCCCTTTGGGATCAATAAAGTAGTTTGAACTTGACTTAAGAACATTTTTTAATCGATCAACCGTGTATAGAGAAATCCTGGAGAGATGTGTTATGGGAAAAGTCCGTCAACAAAGATTAGACACCAAACAAGTCTTTGCTTTTCTCCGTGTTTCTTTATTCTCAGCATTTTCTGCATTTTCTTGCTCCGCTCACACAAAACACAGGCTGCTAGAGAGTCAGACTCAGAGCTCAGGGCAGATTGCATTTTATACAAGACACAAATACATAATCAGCGTTTAGATGGGTGACGTACAAGTTACAGCAGTTTCCTTAGTCGCACTCACATCATAGGACAGGGGTGTCAAACTGATCCAGTAAAGGGCTGCAACAGTTCGACCGTGTGAAGGCAGTTCAGGTGGTTAAATAAGCTGAGTCAGGTGTTCTTGCTTGGATGGAATGAAAACGTGCAGCCACAGCGACTCTTTGCTGGATCAGTTTGACACACGTGTCGTAGGATGTCTCAGTAGCATGCGAACAGGGATAACCGTCATACTTGTAACGCAGGATGAAGGGAAGCATCTCACGAGAGACACAGAGCTGAACGTTGCATGCTCAGATAAAGAACTTCTGCATCACCAGTGGAAACAGAATGTGTTTTAAAACCTGAAGCATGATGATTGTAGTTTCCGTCACAGGCGCTAACAGCCAAAGGGCTAACAGTGGTTAGCTCGGGGTGGTGAAGGCATTCAAAGGTCTTTTTTAACCACTAATGCTGCTGAAAATAACAGCAAACCTCTGCAGCAGCATGAGAAGAGTCCCTACACACAAAACAAAGCACCAACAACGTAGTTAGTGAACCTGGAATTTATTAAAAGAGTGTTTTAAAGACTTACCTACTGGCCCCTGTACCAGCTCCTCTCATAGTAAAGTGGATTGTTATTTTACATATGCAGCTCCTTTCATTGCTGTGTCAACACTCGATAGACGTCGTCACAAACGGCACAGTGATAAAAGCATTTCCATGGATTATAAACGCCAAAACTTTCCTCTTTGAACTGAACTCCAGTGATTTAGGAAATCCACCTGTACGGACGACCTGTCACCATGGAAACTTGTAAAACAGCCTTTTTTAATCAACTCTGGGTTCACTAACTACGTTGTTGGTGCTTTGTTTTGTGTGTAGGGACTCTTCTCATGCTGCTGCAGAGGTTTGCTGTTACTTTCAGCAGCATTAGTGGTTAAAAAAGACCTTTGAATGCCTTCACCTTGCTGCCCCGAGCTAATCACTGTTAGCATCTCTCCTGGATTTCTCTGAACACGGTTGATCAACAAAAAAACTGTCTACATGGCTTATTTCATGTATTTTAATGCCCAAAAAGACCCTGGGGTCCATTTTCATCACAGTTACAGTCAAACTTCCAGATCTGCTTCCTGTCTGTCTGTGACAGAGTTACTGAAGCACCTGCTGCTGCACAACAGGAACCACTCACTGATTTATTGGTTTGTTGGTTTGTTGGTATAAAACCCTGCAGCCTCTTCACTTAGACACAAACGCCCCTCTGTCGTAAGAGTCCAGGTCCCGTAAAAACGTCTTTAACCAGTGTGCTGGACCCGACAGGCTCCAGTTGATCCCATTAGAGTCCTCACAGAGGACGCTGGGAGAGCAGATTGGCTCCGCTGTGCTGCTGTTCCCCATCTGAGGCTCTGTGAGTTCCTGATGACGCACACGCTCAGGACCCGAAGAACTCCAGCAGGGTTTCTTCTGCTTCTTCTTCTCCTCCTTCTTCTTCTTCTTCTCCTTCTTCTCCTTCTTCTTCTTCTCCTTCTTCTCCTTCTTCTTCTTCTCCTTCTTCTCCTTCTTCTTCTGTTGCACCTTTCTCTTCACAATAAAAGACTTTTTAAATCTGAAACAAAAGGACATTTAAGTGTGAGAGAGTGAGAGTGTAATTCTGGCGTAAAATCATCCCATGGTCTTTTTCAGCACTTACATCAAATAAGCCAAGAAACAGTTTTTTTTGTGTATAAACAGAGAAATCCTGGAGAGTCGCTAACAGCCGGACGTGGCTAACACTGATTAGCTTGGGGCAGTACGCTGAAGGCATTCAAAGATCTTTTTTAACCACTAATACTGCTGGAAATAACAGCAAACCTCTGCAGCAGCATGAGAAGAGTCCCTACACACAAAACAAAGCACCAATGGGCTCCTTCCTTTGGGATTGACTTTGGTAATCCACTTGAATGGACTTTACTATGAGAGGAGCTGGTACAGGGGCCAGTAGGTAAGTCTTTAAAACACTCTTTTAATAAACTCTGGGTTCACTAACTACGCTGTTGGTGCTTTGTTTTGTGTGTAGGGACTCTTCTCATGCTGCTGCAGAGGTTTGGTGTCATTTTCAGCAGCATTAGTGGTTAAAAAAGACCTTTGAATGCCTTCACTGTACTGCCCCGAGCTAATCAGTGTTAGCCACGTCCGGCTGTTAGCGACTCTCCCGGATTTCTCTGTTAACAGTTGTTACACACAAAAAATATCAGATGGTTTATTTAATGTATGTAAGTGCTGAAAAAGACCATGGGATGATTTTACACTTACTCTTAATTTAAAAATTAATTGATAATATTTTATGGCAGTTTTCATTTTAACGCCTTTGAGCCACGTGTTGGTTTCTGCCGTTCTGACACTAAAGACGCTCGGAGAGTAAAAATAAAAGTGCAGACTAACTTTAACGTCGGCTTTATTGTTTTAGTGATGAGAGGAAATAAAAACCAGAGTCTAAATGCATGACTTGGTCTCATTTATACATATTTTAATACGTCTATAGGCTCTGATTTCAATAAAAACAGGAATTGTATCTCTTCCATTCAAGATAATATAAGAAAAAACACAGTAAAAACAATTACAGGAAGGTTCATTTATGCAAATTCTCACGATTTACAGATAAAGTTTAGTGACTCGGGTCATTTATTATACAGAAAATCATTTATTATGTATTTTCATAAAAAACTGTATTTCACATTGTGACTATCTAAACAAACTGGCATTTTAAGGGTTAAAATTCTGCAAGTAAATGAATATTTGTGATCAGGACTGAAGTTGTTGAACAGATTTAACTCTGAAAGTGGAAAATAATATAATTATTAATTAACTTTTTAATCTGACACTACACAGAAAATCTAAATTCAATAAAATCAATGTTTTCAATCATCCACAGACCCAGAGACTGTGAAAAAGACCCCAGCATTTATTATCAAGAATTTAATTATTTTTTTTCTGTTGTATTTTCTCCCATAAAAATCAACAGTGAAATTATGTAAACAAACATTTAAAGGGTTAGAAACTCTTAAAATAATGAATATTTAGTCGTTTTGATCAGAACTGATGTTGGTTTAAAGATTTAACTGTGTGAAAGTGGAAATTAATATTAATATTTAGTGTTTTTATGGCAGTTTCTGTAGACGTTGTTGTCCTCTGAGGTGCAATATTATCGTGTTTATTTAAAGGTAAATAAACATAATAAACAAAACAGAAGGTGGGATGAAGTTTAGGGTTAATTACAGTCACTGTGATGATTTTATGTTTATCTTAAAGTGCAAGATTTTGTTTTATCAGATGAGTTACGATGAGATAAAACCTGATTTTGAAAGTGCAAATAAAAACAATAACCATTACAAATAAGGTGCAAAAAAAACACAAATGTACACGAGACCACAAATATAAATATTTAAGAGTAATTATCATATAAATAAACTTAAATAATTAATTAATCTATTTGGAAAATTATTAATTATGTCGTCTAAAAAAAGAAAAAACACTGTCTTGTCCTTTAACTGCTGAGGTGGCGTCTCATTAATGAAAAGGCAGAGAGAAACCGGAGGAGGTCGCACACACACACACACACACACACACACACACACACACACACACACACACACCTGGCTCTTCATTAAAATCAGAGTCCGTCCCCCCACAGCGGCCTCCTGAGGGCCAACAAGTCTCTCTCATGCTCTGTGGAGGACAGTGTCATTAATTAACACGTTAAATATTACATTAAATACTCAGGTAGAAGCATCAAAACACACAAAACACACACACCACCTACACACACACACACACACACGTAAGGGTCACACACATTTAAATCAAAACAACAGAAACACACAAAGTCATCATCAGTGTTCTGCTCTCCCATGCTCTCATGACCCTGGAGACTCAACAGGAAATTGACAGTGTGTGTGTGTGTGTGCGTACGTGTGTGTGTGAGCGTGTGTGTGTGTGTGTGTGTTACTGAAAATTGGATATGACAGTAAGTTGTCACGTAAGCATGCTGCCTCACACAATGCAGATATTAAACATTTATGAACCAGAGAAACACAGAAGATGTAAAGTTGGACGCTGGTTTCTCGTCTGAACTCTACGGTTAAAACATCGAGATGGCGACGGGTTTAATTGTCATCAGGCCGGACGCCGATCGTTATAGAACGGGATGTGGTGCCCGTGTGTCCCAGCGGAGCAGTTATTTGTGTTTGAGAGAGTCGTCATGACATTCAGCAGAAGCACGGACGTGTTCTGAGTGAACGGGCCCCCGGGCACTGACACGTGAGAGGCCCCACTCTGTCTACGAACACGACGGACAAATCAAAGAGTCTTTAATCATTTATTTGTCTTTGTGCTCATTTTACCTCCATTTTTAGTTGTTTGGTATGTCTTTGTAACTGTTTTGTATATATTTTAAGACATTTTGCATCTTTTTGTGGTGGTTTTGCATCTATTTTTAGTCATTTTGTATCTTTTTGTGGTGGTTTTGTATCTATTTTTAGTCATTTTGCATCTTTTCGTGGTGGTTTTGTATCTATTTGTAATCATTTTGCATCTTTTTGTGGTGGTTTTGTATCTATTTTTAGTCATTTTGCATCTTTTTGTGGTGGATTTGCATCTATTTTTAGTCATTTTGCCTCCTTTTGTGGTCATTTTGCATCTATTTTAGTAATTTTGCATCGTTTTGTGGTCGTTTTGCATCTATTTTAGTCATTTTGCATCTTTTTGTGGTGGTTTTGCATCATTGTGTGTGTGTGTGTGTGTGTGTGTGTGTGTGTGTGTGTGCGTGTGTGCGTGTGTGCGTGTGTGTTACCTCTCAGTTGTCCTATCTGTACTTGAGGAATGCTGCTCAGATCTGTAGGAAAGCCCACGTACACACCTCCGTAGTTCCTTCATGCACAAACACAAACATGTAAATTATATTTTATAGAAGTCGTTTCCATGCGATGAAGTCTGAACCGAGTGACTCACTTCCATTTGTCGTCTCTTGGCACCGACTCGTCTGATCTGTCAGCACACACACACACACACACACACATACACACACACACTCATTAAAAACTACATTAACATCAGAGAAAGGTCAAACAACACAACATTTTATTAAGTTAGAAGGTGTAAAGTGAACTCACCCCTTTGACGGAGACTCAGCCTGACCTGAAGTCACAAACACACGGATCAATGAGACGAATTAATGGAAAATATTTATGAGTTTATTTGTACAGATGTCTCTTTTTATATCATTTACCACTGACGACAGAAATACAACCTGCAGCAGCAAGAGATCTGCAGGTAAAAGGGCCAGAGCTGAACATTGTAAATCAAAATGTAAGATTTTAAAGGTCCAATATTCTAAAAAGTGAGATTTTTTATTATAAAGCAAAAAATATTGAAGGTATATCAAAGAGAAAGTTGCTGCACAATTATGTCGTCTAAAATTGACAATAACAAGCACGTTATCTTAAATAAATGAGGGGATATCATTTTAAAAAACATCAGCTTTGGTTTTATAACCTAAATCGTCACATCCCCCAAAACAGCGCCCAGATATTTACCCTTAAAAAGACATAAAAACATCTGTCGGATCTGAATTTTTCTATATATTTTCTATGACAATGTGTAAAATTGTCGCGTTATGTTCATTTTGAACTAAATAATGAGTAAATAAATGGTTAAAAGTTTAAAAAATGTATAAAATATTGATGAATATAAGCAAAGAGAAAGTGTAAGTCATGCGTTTACCTATTTATATGATCAAAACAAATATGGGACTGTGTCTTTAACAGCATTAAATGACAGAAAAAGAAAAAAGAGAAGCTTTAAATGTGTTAAATTACGTGTTAAACACTAAACAGAACCTATTTCAGACCCAAACATCCTCCTCTCTCTCTCTGTTTCTCACCTGCAGTGCTGCTGGTGTTGTTGTCGTTGTTGTTGTTGTTGGCGGCTGGTGAGGAGTTCCCACATCCCATCTCTGACCTGAGTGTGTGAAAGAAAGAAGAGAAGAAATAAAAAAGGTGACGCAGAAGTTCTCTCTTCTTCTCCTCTCTCTACTCCGCGTCTATCTGAGCACCTCGCAGCGCGGAGGGGGGACTAAACGGACTGCAAGAAAAGAGGAGGAGAGAGAGAGAGAGAGAGAGAGAGGAGGGGAGGAAACTGCAGGAAGCAAAGTGTGTTCACCCCTGCTGTTGAGGGTGTGTGTGTGTGTGTGTGTGTGTGTGTGTGTGTGTGTGTGTGTGTGTGTGTGTGTGTGTGTGTGTGTGTGTGTGTGTGTGTGTGTGTGTGCGTGTGTGTGTGTGTGCGTGTGTGTGTGTCTCGTACTTTTGAAATCTCTGCACAATTTGAAGGAAGTAGATCAGAGTTCGCTTGAATCTATTTCATTTCTGTCTGAAAACAGCGGAGGTGGAATTTTTGTAATTGTTTTTAATCTTTTTGTGGTGTTTTTGCATCTATTTTAAGTCATTTTGCATCTTTTTGTGGTGGTTTTGCATCTATTTTTAGCCATTTTGCATATTTTTGTGGTGGTTTTGCATCTATTTTTAGTCATTTTGCATCTTTTTGTGGTGGTTTTGCATCTATTTTTAGACATTTTGCATCTTTTTGTGGTGGTTTTGCATCTATTTTTAGTCATTTTGCATCTTTTTGTGGTGGTTTTGCATCTATTTTTAGACATTTTACATCTTTTTGTGGTGGTTTTGCATCTATTTCTAGTCATTTTGCATCTTTTTGTGGTGGTTTTGCATCTATTTTCAGTCATTTTACATCTTTTTATGGTGGTTTTGCATCTATTTTTAGCCATTTTGCATATTTTTGTGGTGGTTTTGCATCTATTTTTAGTCATTTTGCATCTTTTTGTGGTGGTTTTGCATCTATTTTTAGTCATTTTGCATCTTTTTGTGGTGGTTTTGCATCTATTTTTAGACATTTTACATCTTTTTGTGGTGGTTTTGCATCTATTTCTAGTCATTTTGCATCTTTTTGTGGTGGTTTTGCATCTATTTTTAGTCATTTTGCATCTTTTTGTGGTGGTTTTGTATCTATTTTCAGTCATTTTGCATCTTTTTGTGGTGGTTTTGCATCTATTTTTAGTCATTTTGCATCTTTTTGTGGTGGTTTTGCATCTATTTTTAGTCATTTTGCATCTTTTTGTGGTGGTTTTGTATCTATTTTTAGTCATTTTGCATCTTTTTGTGGTGGTTTTGCATCATTTTTGTACACAGTTATGGTGTTCTTTAGAGGGATTAAAGGAGAGGAAGAAGGTGCAGAAACATTTATGTCTTCAGTCAGAAAAGAGGAAAAACGATCTCCAGATATTATCCATCCATCTTCAACCGCTTGTCCCTGTCGGGGTCGCGGGGGGGCTGGAGCCGATCCCAGCTGACATCGGGCGTGAGGCAGGTGCACCCTGGACGTCCAGATATTATTATATTTTATATTATAGGAGCATGTTTTTCATTACAGTATACATACATCCATTTACAGCGTGCTCGAAAACCTTGAAAATGCGTGAATTTTAAGGTGTTTTCAAGGTTTGAAAAGTGCTTTAATTTTGGACAAAGTGCTTGAAAATGCTTGAAGTCGTATCTTTCACAACTAAAGGCTAAAGAATGTCTCCCTCTGGCGTTAAAATACACAATTTGAGTTGTTTAAGCATAATAACACCTTTTTTTTAATGTGATTTAAAAAAAAAAGTGAACTAATCATTTCATTTTAAATATGTATGTATTTGTAGAAATTTGGAACTTACCACAGCGATATGGTGCTGGAAAAGCTAGAAAATGACCTTTAAAGTGCTTGAGAAGTGCTTGAAAATGACCTTTAAAGTGCTTGAGAAGTGCTTGAATATGACCTTTGAAAAGGTGCAGGAACCCTGGTTTATTAAGAGTTTACACAATGTCTCAAATGCCTCAAATATTTCATGCAGATTGTCTTTAAACGAAGCTAACGTCAGCACTTAAAGCTTATTTTTTACATTTATAATGTATCTTTCTTTATCTCCCATACAGGAGAACTACAATTAGAGGTGTGTTTCCAACCCCCCTGAGGAAAACAGACCCCCCGTGTGACTGCACCGGAGCAGAGAGGGATAATGAACGAACACTCGGCTGCAGATTCTGCTGCAGTTTGCACTTAAAGAGGGGCGGAAACTGAGGATGCGTTAACACGTCGCAGGAACACGCGCTGTAGAATATTCACAGACCGCAGGTTCTTTATGAACACCTGCTAAAAAGTGATAATAACGGAAAATCAGCGCCTGAAACCTGCGACAAACAGGGTGGAGGTCGGCTGTGTAACGTAAAACATCAGTTTTGCAGCTCGAGTCATCAGTTATTTAGTTACGTTTTCAAATAAGTAATCTAAATACTACATATTAAAGTATTTCCCTGCAGGAACCACTGGATTACCTCCACCTGCGTGTTGTTGTTCTCTTCACAACAAACATGTTTGGTGGGTTTGACTCCTGCTGTCGTTCGTGAGCGGACGTGGGAAACATAATTATGGAGCTCTCTGCAGAAACAACAACAACGACCTGGCGCTTTTAATCGTGGCGTGCTGGACCAGCTCACTTTATCGCATTGGTGTGATGATCTATTAATGAACCACGCTGATATCTTTAGACCCATTTCCCATGATGCTTTGTTTTCCAAATCTCAGCACTTTTGTTTAACTTATCGGCTCCAAAAGCACGACACAG